>NW_005372150.1:896347-904197 GCF_000412655.1 Myotis brandtii
TAATTACCATGTTTCTCTATTATTAGATAGGATACTAGAGGCCTGGTGCACAAAATTCGTGCACGGGGGGTGTCCTTCAGCCCAGCCTGCACTCTCTCCAATCTGGGACCCCTCAGGGATGTCCGACTGCCGGTTCAGGTCCGATCCCATAGGACATACCTCTCACAATCTGGGACTGCTGGCTCCCAACCGCTCGCCTGCCTGATTGCCCCTAACCACTTCTGCCTGCCAGGCTGATCACCCCCGAATCGCTCCCCTACCAGCCTGATTGACGCCTAACTGCTCCCCTGCCAGCCCGATTGCCTCCAACTGCCCTCCCCTGCAGGCCTGGTCCCCCCAACTGCCCTCCCCTGCTGGCCTGGTCACCCCTAACTGCCCTCCCTGCCAGCCTGGTCACCCCTAACTGCCCTTCCCTGCTGGCCTGATTGCCCACAACTGCCCTCCCTTGCCGGCCATATTGTGGCTGTGGGCGCCACCATATTTGAGGGCAGGGCAGTCAATTAGCATATTCCCTCCTCATTGGCTGTGGGTGCCGCCATCTTTGCAACAGCATGAGGGTCAATTAGCATATTCCCTCTTTATTAGATAGGATTGGTTGATTCTTATATGTGCCCTGACCAGGGATTGAACCTGCAACCTTGATATATGGGGACGATGCTATAACCAACTTAGCTACCCAGCTAGGGCATCATCCATGCTTGATGGGAAGAGATTTGTACAACTTTTTTGGGGCCTTGCTAAAAAGCATTTAAAAGTGTACAAGCCCTTTGCCCTTACATTTTTCTTGGAGGTAGACAAGTACTCAAAAATATAGATTCAAAAATAGATATTTTTTTAATTTTAGAAAGAGAGGAAGGGAGAGAGAGAAAGGAAAACATTGATATGAGAAATAAACTGATCGATTGCCTCCTAGACATGCCTTGACCAGGGATCGAACCCACAACTTTTTGATGCATAGAATGATGTTCCAACCAACCAAGCCACCCTGCCAAGGCCAAAAATATTCAAATCATTTATTATACTAAAGAAAATTGGAAATGATCAATGGAGGATCAGAGAAATAACTGGTTATAGCAGACAGTCAAATGCTGGACAGCTATTGACTGTTGTATGTAGATATATGTTTTGATTTAGAAAATAGCCAATATATACCTCATAAAAAGGTAGCATTAAACATGTTCATTAGAATTTGATTGTGGGCATACATAAATACATTCATGTGTGCATACATACATATATGACAACAGTGGTTGGAAGAGAGTCTCTTGTGGAGGTAGATTTGCTGGTGTTGAATGATTTATTCTTGTATTTCTTGACTTACTTATTAAAATCAGAGTCAGCCCTGGCCAATTTTGCTCAGTGGATAGAGTGTCGGCTGGAGGACTGAAGGGTCAAAGGCATGTGCCTCAGTTGCAGGCTCGATCCCTGTCCCAGTCCGGGCGCATGCAGGAGGAAGCCAATTGACATGTCTCACATCGATGTTTCTCTCCTGTCTCTCCGCCTCCCTTCCACTCTCTCTAAAAATCAATGGAAAAATATCCTCAGGTGAAGATTTAAAAATAAATCAATTAAATAAAATTAGTGTCAGCCCCTCCCATTTCACAGATGGGAAAATTGAGGCTCAGAATGGGCAAGAGGCTTTTTGGGACTAGGCTTCCTGTTTCTGGGCTACCTTTGCTCTCCTGGGGCCCCTTTCAGCTCCTTAGGGTGTCACTGTGTGGCCATAGGCTAATCCCTTTCCTCTCTGGGCTGCTCCAGTAGGGAACAGTCTCTGAGAACCTTCAGCCTAGTTTTCCAGCCCACTAGTGAGGTTCCAGCCCCTGAGCTCAGCACCCCTGGACCCCTCAGTTCCCCCAACCCCCACCCCCACAAGCCAGGAAAGCTGGACTGAACAGCAAGGCTGGGACCAGTCTTGTCCAGGGTGACCAGAACTTTTCTGAAGTGCCAGAAATTTCATCACACCAGGCGAGGGCTGGGCTGGGGGTGAGTCATGAATGTGCTGGGCCATAGGAGGTAGAAGCTAATCATTCCCAGATGGGAGGCATCAGCCCGGGCAGCTCTCCAGGAATAAGCAGACAGTTTGGGAAAGTGTAGAGAAACCCCAGTGAGAAAAAAATTGTAATGTTTCTCCCTATCCCCTCTCTCCACACACACCATTCCATCTGCCAGGGGGTCACCCAGTCCCTGTTCACAAACCCTGGGCATGGTAAACCCGCTGCCTCCTACAGTGTGCTCCATTCCTTCCTCTGCAAGGGCAGGGAAAAGCGTGGAGACTCTGCAGTCACACTGCTCTGGACTGGGGCCCTCTATGTCACTGAACCTCAGTTTCTTTGTCTGTGAAGTGGAGTAATAATATCTAGCACCTCTAGGATTGTTTTTAGAATTAAATGGATTAATCAATGTAGGGTGTCTATTAAAATGCTGGGCATTAACAAACAGGAGTTTATTTTTCATTCCAATCGTTGTCCCATTTATTTAAGGCAAGACACTCTCGGGAGAGTCTGGGCATCATAAGCGCTGATCCTTGATAGCTCACCTGTGTCCAAACAGGGCCTGGGAAGTGCAGGCTCCAGATTCGGTAGGTAATGTTGCATCAATGAAACAAATTAGCAAAGACTCTCAGGTGTGAATAATAAAACTCCAAACCTGTAGAGAATTTATTGGCCCTTGTAACTGAAAAATCTAGGGGTGGGGTTCCAGCCAAGCTATAATCAGGTGCTTAAATGTTAGGTCATCAGAAAGCTCTCCTTCCATCTCGCCCCTCCTCCTTCCCCTCTCCTTCCCTCCCCCTCCCCTCCCCCTCCTCTTCTTCTCAGCTCTGCTTTCCTTTGAACTGGCTTCATTCTCTGCAGGTTTCCCTAGGACAGGGGTGGGCAACCTTTTTGTGAGTGCGTGCCAAAACCAGCAAAATCTCTGACTCAAAATTCTTCTGCGTGCCAACCCTAATTTTTTGAGAACATGTTACGCCTACTTGATATCTCTTAAGGTGTACGTATGTGAAGAACCTTGAAGAAATAATAAAATTCATTCAAGCGACAAAAACACAGTATATGATGATGAAAAATACATTTATTTTTTAATGTATACATGTACACTGATAGTCCGACAGAAAACTTTATGACTCCATTTGATATTATCAGTGGGACTTTTGCTGCTGCATCACTGATGACAGAGATTTTACATCAGGTTTATATTTCGTGACCTTCAGAGATATGCACGAGCTACTACTTTCATCAGCCAGGCTACTCCTATTATGAGACTTAACAAAATTCATCACTGAGAACAAAGATTCACAAGCGTATGTAGATGAAACTCTCTTGTCAATCCATGTCTATGGTCTTTAAGATAACTTGTTATGTAAAATTATTTATTTATCTAAGATGCACCTACACTGAATTTATCTGAAAAATAAAAAAGTCGATATTAAGAAGAAAATTGTAAATGGAAGATTATAAGAGAGGGTTTCGCGTGCCAGCAAAAGTTACTGGCGTGCCATGTTTGGCACGCGTGCCAGGGGTTGCCCACCCCTGCCCTAGGAGGTAGCCTGCAAGCCACAGGCTCATACCCACAGTGGGCCTTAAATAAAGAGATCCCCTCTCTTGAGTCACAAGCCCTTCCCTGGAATACTCTAGCAGGCCACCCCCAGGAGGAGGGGAGGATAAGCTCCATTGAAGGAACCACATAGATCCAGAAGGGAGAGAAGAGGGTTCTGCAGAGGAGACTCAGGCCAGTAGCTGCAGCAGGGGACTCGGATGTGTGGAAGCCACAGGTGTAGACTGCACCAGTCTTCCCGAGGGTTCTGAACCCGAGCTCTTGTGCCAATGGGTGCAAGATGTGTGCTACAACTGCTTAGTAGAACTTTTGAGATAGCTAAATGAAGTGGGTGGATAGCTAACTGAAGTGGGGGATGGAAGTTAATAGTTAGGTATAATTTAAGCTGCTATATCAAAGAGGCCCTAAAAGACAATGGCTCAGCATATTTGAAAGCTTATTTCTCTTTCATGTGAAGGTCCAGGAGAGGTATGATGGCTTCATGAGGCTCAGGGAATCCTTCCACCCAGGAGTCTACTAGGTGGCTACTCAAGCTCCAGGTCCACAACCAGGTCTTCGCTTTAGCCAGTGGGAAGGGGCAGGCTACATCACTTCTGCTCCTGTTCAATGGCTTCCAGGGAGACTGGAAATGTAGTCTCAGCTGGGCAGTCCTGGGTCTGTGCACAGTTCCTATAGTTACGTTTCTGACATGAATCGTGGGAGGTAAGTAGTTTCTGCCCTAAGTGGAACAGCATCCATGGTGGGTGGAAAGGCAGGGAGGTGGGGAAGTTCCTGGTGTATAATCAGCTTCTTTTTGGGTTGAAGAGTAGGATGCTGGGGGTTAAGGACAGGAGTGTGTGTGGATAAAGAGGCTGGAGAGGTGAGTGGTGTTCAGACCAGAGAGGGCCAGACCTAGTTTCTAAGGACTGACTGTGTGCCCACATGTCTGAGCTCCATTCACACCACTAGCCATCAGCTGCCTTTGGCCACCCCTCAGGCCTGGGGTGTGTCCACAGTGGTGCCGCCTACTCCTGAGGGGAGGGACGGGGAAGAGGCTCACATAGACCCTGGGCTCAGGGCAGTTTGAGCAGTGTCAATGTAAGAAACGTAAGTGACGTCCAAACATGTAGAGAATTTTTATAACTGACAACATATGCCGGAGAGCAAGATCTCAAATACTCCCCACGATGATAGTTTGTAGTTTCTTTTATGCGTTTGGGATTTATGAGGGAACTAAGGAAGACTACATGGAGGTGAGAAAAAGCAAGGTGGGGACTGAGTTGCAGAGTAGTTAACAAGATGATGTGCTTTATTTTATTTTTCCCTCACCATTTATCCCTCCTGTACCCTCTTCCACCTCTACCCTCCTCCCCCACAATCACCACACTGTTGTCCACATCTATGAATTCTCTTTTTTTTCTTTTTTCTTTTTGCTCAATCCCTCCATGCCCCCCGCCCAACCCACTTCCCCTCCAGAGCTGTCTGCCTGCTCTCTATCTACGAGTCTATCTCTATTTTGCTTGGTAGTTCATGTGCTATCTTGACGGAGGTTATGCTTCTGAGGGGTCTGAAAAAGAGGCATTGCAAAGGAGTGTTAACCTAGATGCACAGAAACAATGGACAAGGCTTGCTTAAGGAAAAGATAAGCCTGTTACTAAAGAAGTTATAGGCCTACTCCCCATGACCTGTCCAATTGGGAATTGATGAGCAGATCACCCTGTGAGTTACTTTCAGACACTGAACTTGCTAGATTTATTAGAGCCCTTTTCCTTCCACTGTAGGGAATTCCAGGAACTGGAATGAGGCATCATGAGTCCAGGTGGGCACATGCCCTTGTTCTCACAGACCCTTCACCCCTTGGGGAGGGACAAGCTAGGAGGACAGAGGGAGGACTTGAATAAGTGTGCTTCCAAACTTGGTAGCACCTTATAGTCAACGGGGACTCTAAAAGCCATTAATGCCCAGCTGCACCCCTCTGGAGACTCAGGTTTAATGGTTCTGGAGTCGAGTGTAGATGTTGATGTCTCCAAAAAAGGTCCCAGATGATTCCAAGGATGGCCACATTCTAAATCCTGGGTCTGGGTGGTGCTGCCAGGGTTTGTTGAGGAGCAGGATGGCAGGTGGTGCCCCACCTCTGTCTGCAAATCACTGCCCATCATTTTGAAATATCTTTCCCATACTGTGGAATATTCCAGAGTTTTGCTGGGCCCACTTATTTCCTAGTGTCCTTTGCAGTGCAGGAGAGACAGCTGCCCCTTCTGTCCAGTCAGTGTGCCTGCAACAGATGCTCAATGGGAGGCAAGAGCTATGAGGAAGCAGGCCCAGTGCAGAGCCCGCTCCTGGAGGGAGGGATGCCATATCAGCCCTCAGAGGCAGCAGCAGGGGAAGTTCTGGTGGGGAGTCCGGGAACACCATTCAAGGAGAGGGCAGCCCCCATGCTGTCTGCACCCAGGTGTGCAGGGATTTTTTGGGTGGTGTTGCTGACTCAAGTTGGTTTAATCTGGGTGAAGATAAAACAACAACAATATACATTTAATCCAGGGCTTATCATGTGCCAGAATCTGCTCTAAACATCTTCAAAACAATCCTATGAGGCAGAAACTATTTTATAGAGGAGGCCACTAAGGCTCAATGTCACCCAGGGGGATGTGGCTTTAAACCAAAGCCACCTGGCTACAGAGTCCCTGCTTCTAAACCCCATGTCATTGTTATATGGGGTGATTATTATTGTTATTCTCATTTCGCAGATGCCAGGGGAGGTGCAGTGACCTCCCCAAGGCTACTCGGCAAGGATGCAGACCCAAGAAGCCCAGTGAGCCTTCTCCTCCCCATCTGGGTTGCCAGGTGGTGAGGTGAGCCCCATACCTGCCAGCCCTGGTGCCACGATGCCCAGGGGCTGGTGAGAGTGTCACTGATGTGAATAACTTTGCTGCCCACTCTGAGCATTCTGACTCAGACTTTATCAGCCTGGAACTTCCTCCAACTGCATCTCAGCCAGATCCGGGCCCCAAATTCCTGGTGGGTGATGTGCATCGTGTCTGTGATAACAGCCCTGGCAGGGCTCCCGGGGCATGGCTGCCTTGCCTGCGTCTCCGGCTCAGATAACAGAAGACTGGCAACATGTCTCCACTTTATCTCCTGGAAAGCTGTCTTGGCTTTGGGCTCAGCAGGCTGCTGTGAGGCCAAATCTCCATCTATTATCTCTCCTCCAGGCTTCAGGAACCTGCTTCAGGGAAGGGAACCATATCAGAGGATAGTGAGTTGCCCAGGTGAGTGACACAGGTGTCTTCTATCACCCCAGGCTGCCTGCTAACCCTATGTGAATTTTACTACAATAAATAGACAAAGACAGAAGATGGCAAACAGAGAGTGACAGATGGATGGAAGAACAGAATTCCAGGGTCCTGACTCTTTTTGGGCCTGACTCTGGGACTCTTAAGTTGATTGAGAGGAGGGGGCTCTGTGCAGGCCTGCAGGGCCCACTGGGCTGCTCTGGGGACAGTGTTTGGGGGCAGTACTGGATTTTGCTTGTGTAGGTTTTGGGGTGGGGTTTTGAGCCCCTGGTTAGGGGAAAGGGCCTGGGAGGTAGTCCCTTGCCAACTGCCCGCTCCCCACAGGGCCTCTTAGCAGGTACAGGCACCTAGTCTGCCAAACAGGGTGAGTGGGTACCAGACCATGGGATGCCAACCCTGGGTAGGAGTTGAGTCACAGTAATTCATGTTTTGAGCTACAACTTGCAGGCTGTTCACCAGCTGTTGGGTGGGCCCTTGCTGAGGGCATGACAAGGGGCTCTCTATGTCTCCCCATCGACAGCCAGGGGTTAACCCTTTCAAGAGACGAGGAGGCTGGGTTCAGAGAGGTCTAGGCAGTGGTTGAGGTCACAGGCAGCTGTGTGGGCTGAGAAAATTGACAAACTTAGTCTCAAAGCTGGGGGCTGGAAACCATGTGGCTAAGGACCTGTAGTCGCGGTTTTAAGTGCCAGCAGGCCAGTGGAGCCTGGGGCCAAGCTGGCCTGCCTCTTTGCAGTGTTGTACCGAGGCCCTTCAGGTCCTCCCAGCCGCCCAGAGTTTCTGAGCCCTTCTTCCATGCGGGGACACTGAGGGTCACGCTCGCTGAGGTGGCTGGAACAAAGTCCCCCAGATGAAGGCAACAGTGCGAAATCTGAAACTCAGAGTTTAGACTAGGCGGGAGAAGGGGGTGCAGGTAAGGGGTCGAGGTGCTTGGCGAACGCGCAGCCCAGCCATCTCTGGGCCTCGGTTTGCACACCTCGGCCTGGAGGTAGCAGCACTAGGCTGCCCACCCACCACCCCAGCCCGGTG
>NW_005372150.1:904773-908767 GCF_000412655.1 Myotis brandtii
CCCCCAGGTCGCGAGGCCCGCTCCCCACCCCCACCTTGCCATCCCGAGGGGAAGACTGGAACCCGAGGTCAGGCACACCCCGCCTTCACACATCCTCAATTCCCCCTCCCCCTCCCAGTCACACTCACTGCCAGACGCACTCACACTAGTGGCCAGTGGAAGCCCCCTCCCTGCATGGGGCGCACCCATCGCCATCTCTGTCACACCATTCTACTGGGCTCTTAGTCCAATGCTCAGGACCCACCCCCGCCCCAAATCGCCCTCACATATGTTTGGGCTCCTCACACTCATCTCTCCCACCCTGCCCTTTTGTGCACACATGTTTCATACATGCGTGCCTTACACATGGGCTTCTCTCAGACATACCTGCCTCTTTATCAATCAGCTGTGTTTCTGTTAAATGCGCGTGCCTCTCTAACGCACTCATGTCTGCTACACACGTGACTCTTACACACACGCATGTCTCACATGTCAACAAGGTACTGAATGGTGTGTAAAGCATGGTACTTCTTGTGTAAAATAAGATATATAAGTACAGATTTGCTTGGATGTACAAAACAAAGTTGGAGGAGACAGCAGGAGCATGTTGTGGTTATCTGTGGTTACCTGGGGATGTGGGGCAGGTGGGGGACAAAGGTGAGATGACATTTCCCACTGTGTCTTTTATATTTTCTAGTTTTTGAACTATGTGATCGCATTGCCTGTTCAAAGCATTACATCAAATTCAAAAGCAACTGGGCAGTTGGTGGGTGACTGTTCATTTGTGAGTTAAAAAAAATAGACTTGAGAGAGAAACATGGATTTGTTGTTTCATTTATTTATGCATTCATTGGTTGATTCCCATATGTGCCTTGACCAGGGATCAAACCTGCAACCTTGTTGTATGGAGAAGAGACTCTAACCAACTGAACTAAGTGTTTAAGGATGGTTTTTAAATCCCCTGCTTTATGATCTTGTGGTGGAGCACACTGACTTCTTCCTGCCTTGGTATACAAAAGTTTCCACTTGATTAAAATGAGATGGTAACAAAGTCACTTTTGCAGGGTTTGGCAAATGGTCAAAAAAAAAACAACAACAACAAAAAACCCACCCTTTCTCTCTCCCCCTTTTCCTGTGGGTGTGTTTCCTTTGGTGATTAGACCACTGGCTCTTCCTGGGGTGGGCACTGCAGCGCTTGCCATTCTGTCGGGAGCTTGTTTCCACATTCTGCTGACCGGAAACTTGGGACAGATCCAGACCCTATGGGGCCAGAGCAGGGGCAGTGGGGACAGGGAGGTCCCTGCTTTGGCACCTTGCGAGATTCAGATCCAGCTCTGCCACTCACAGACTGTGTTCCCTTGGGCCAGTGACTCACCCTCTGAGCCTCAATTCTCTTATCTGTAAAATGGTTGCCATACTTATACCTCTCAGGGTTTTTGGAAAGAGGAAATGAGACCACTCATTCCTTTATTCAGCAGATATTTATTGAGAACCTACTGGGTGCTGGTCACTGTGTTGAGTGTTGGGGATAAAACAGTGACCAAGGCAATGTCTTCTGCATCCAAAGAGCCTGCTTTCTGGTGGGCGACACAGATGGAAGCCCAGTGGGTGCTTTCTGTGCCTCCATGCCTTTGAGGTAGAGCAGACAAGCTGGCCTGGTGCTGGGGTGGGGGGCAGGCTGTTTAGGGAGCATGTCAGAGGAGGTCAGCAGAGCAGGCCTGGGGTGCAATGGGGACAATCAGGCCCAGGGCATAGCAGGTGCAAGTGACCCAGAGCGGCTGGTTGACAAGATCCCTGTGAACAGGAAGGGCAGTTGAGATGGGCCTGATCTGGGGTTTTGATTGTATTCTGGGTGTGATGAGGATTCAATTCCCAGAGAGGTGAGGTCTGAATGGGATTTTAAAGCTTCCCTCCAGCCCCTTCTGGGTAGGGGGAGAGGGTGGGGCCTACAACTGGTCCTTATGGGGTAGTGGGGAGTCGTGGAGTTGTGGCCTTCCTCCCAGAGGGTTAGTAACCATGACCATGCCTTGTTGGGAGCAGCCAGGGAAGGCTGTGGAATTGGGGTTTCTGGTTAGTGGCATGCATGCCAGGGATATGTGACCAAGGTCTTGGGTTCTCTTTCTCACACACAGCTCTAGCAGTAGCCTCTAGTGTGGGCCAGCCCATGGTCCTTTCCATGGCCATCCTGAAGGCTGCAGGGACTCACACATGTGGCTCTGAAATGCTTCTGTCAGGGCTGTCCTGGGGAGAGCACAGAGGTCCTGGATGAGGGGAGGCGAGGGGGGAGCATTCAGCTGCATTGGATTTTCTCTCCAAGTCTCAGATTCTCAATCTGTTAAAGGGACCTGGTGGTAGTGCCCACCTAATAGGGTTGGCATGAAGTCTGAAGGATGTATGGAAAGCCCCAGGCGTGGCTTGGCAAGTATACAGTGCTTAATGAACATGTTACGTAGGTTCTGAAATGCTTTTGCCTGGGCTGTCCTGGAGGAGAGCACAGAGGTCCTGGATGGTGGGGGCGAGGAGGGGGGCTTCCTGGAAGAGGTATTACTGGCACTGTAATGTGAAAGTAGTGTGAGGGAGACACAGTGACAGGAGAAAACCTGGCTTCTTTTGGAGACGTGGGTGGGAGGGAAAGTGGAAGGAAGAAGAACTGGAGCGGGAGCCAGGTCTGTCCATCTCTAGGTCCTGCCCCAGGCAGGCCACCCCTTGATTACAGGGTACCACTGGCACGTACACACCACTGACTCAACTTCTCCAGTCTGGTCCCCTCCCAGCACCCCTGTCAGGTCAAGCCATGCATCATCATACACCATTGTCCTCACAGTTATTGCGATTTGGAAACATTGCAAAAATGCCTCTGTCTTCTCATATATGGAGATTGCTGCAATGAAAGTACTAATTGAGGAAAGGTTATTTCCTTCCTTGAGGGTGGGGAGCCTGGCTTTTTGTGCAGGGGCTGTATTGTAGGCCACAGTGACCTCGCCCGCCCGAGTCACAGTGCTGGTGAGGAAGTGGTGCTGCATGCCTGCCCCCGGCTGGGGCCAGGGGACTCTGGGAGTCTCTGCCTGACAAAGTGGGTGGGAAGCCATGTGCCTAGGGAGTGTGATGGCTGCTTTTAGGCATAGGCGGCCTTTGCCTTCAGATAGACCCTGCACTTTAGGCCACCTTACCTTGTAAGTTCTCATTTTTCTCGTCTGTGAATTGGAAACAGCCCTACTGGCTCTGCTATCATTTAGTCCCCAGGAATGGCCTGAAATGTGGGAAGAGGGCAGTGGGTGAAGGCCCAGCCAGATATGTGGGAAGCACAGGGGGCACTAGTGTGCCTGCCTGGCCTGAGTCTCATGACCCTGGAGAGTGCGGATTTTCTCTCCAAGTCTCAGATTCTCAATCTGTTAAAGGGACCTGGTGGTAGTGCCCACCTAATAGGGTTGGCATGAAGTCTGAAGGATGTATGGAAAGCCCCAGGCGTGGCTTGGCAAGTATACAGTGCTTAATGAACATGTTACGTAGGTTCTGAAATGCTTTTGCCTGGGCTGTCCTGGAGGAGAGCACAGAGGTCCTGGATGGTGGGGGCGGGGGGGAGGACTTCCTGGAAGAGGTATTACTGGCACTGTAATGTGAAAGTAGTGTGAGGGGGGCACAGTGACAGGAGAAAACCTGGCTTCTTTTGGAGACATGGGTGGGAGGGGAGGTGGGCTGTCCTGTCCTCTTGCTCTTCTCTGTTCTGATCACTGAGGTGCATTGTGTGCACTGGGGCCAGCCCTGGCCACTGTCGGGACACACCAGTTCTTTTATTTTTAAAAATATTTTTTTTGATTTTTTAAATTACAGTTGATGTACAACATTATATTTATTAGTTTCAGGTGTACAATACAGTGATTAGATCCTATATAATGAAGAGGTAATATGCAAATTAACCCTCACACCCTCACAAGATGGCTGCGTGGGGTGACCAGGCCGGCAGGGGGGCCGTGAGTGGCGGCCAGGCCGGCAATGGGGGGCAGTTTGGGGCAAC
>NW_005372150.1:908870-941130 GCF_000412655.1 Myotis brandtii
TGACCAGGCTGGCGTGGGGGGGCAGTTAGGAGCGACCAGGCCGGCAGGGAGAGGGCAGTTGGGGGGCGACCTGGCTGGCAGCGGGGGGCAGTTAGGGGCGATCAGGCCAGCACACATAGGCAGTGAGGGGTGATCAGGCTGGCATGAGGGGCAGTTAGTGGCAACCAGGCAGGCAGGCTGATGGTTCAGGAGTCCTGGATTGGAGAGGGTGCAGGCTGGGCTGAGGCATCCCCCCATGCACGAATTTTGTGCACCGAGCCTCTAGTATTTATATAACTTACTAGTACCCACCTGACACCATACATAGCTATTACAGTATTGTTGACTATATTCCCTATGCTGTACTTTACATCCCCATGATTATTCTATAACTACTAATCTGCACTTCTTTAAAAAAACTGCTTATTTACTGATTTTAGATGGAGAGGAAAGGAGAAAGAGAGGGAAACCTCTATTTGTTGTTCCACCTATTGATGCATTCATTGGTTAATTGATTTTTATACGTGCCCTTGAAGCAGGATACTAAGAAGCTAGGGAAATTCCTTGGCAAGTAGAATGGGGAAACTGAGACTGGTCACTGAACAAACCGGCCAACCAGTTTTCAGCCAGATACAGGTCACCTCCCTAGGGATAACATCTAGGCCTCAGTTGTATTTCAGCTCCAGGCCCAGAAAAGCAGCAAAATCAGATGGACAACACCAGGACCAGCTGCGATGATCAATGATCCAATGACCCCCTGCCCTGGCGCTGACCAGTCAGTAGAGACAATTACCTGGAGGAGCACACCTGGAAAGCTGATGACTCTTCTGCTGAAACCTTCCCCTGAACCTTTCCTAAGATTTTCCCCTGCAAGAGAGAGATAAAAGCCCTCAAACAAAGGACCCAGTGCCCTCACCTTTCCCTTCCCCCTCTTTTCCCCCACAGGTACGCATCTCCTAAACCAGTGGTTGTCAACCTTGGCTGCACATTAGAATCACCTGGGAATCTTTTTAAAATCCTGATTTCTGGGCCTCATCCTCCGGAAATTCTGTTTCTTTGTTACTAATGTGGCCCCATACATTAGTAACAAAAGAAACAGAATTTCCGGAGGATGAGGCCCAGAAATCAGGATTTTAAAAAGATTCCCAGGTGATTCTAATGTGCAGCCAAGGTTGACAACCACTGTAAACTATAAGGGTCCCGATGAGACTTGCAATCAGGGGAGCAAAGGTGGCAGCAGCTCATCTTGGGCTAACTCCCTGAACCTGTTTCCAAGGCCCTTTTCCTCTGGCTTCCCAGTGAGCCAAAGCAGCCAGCCTGGCTCTCCTGTTGCTTCTTCTATCCTTAGCCCTTCCTTGTTTTTACTGTTTAATAAACATACCCTCATAATTACCTGGACTTGTGTTATAAAATTTTTCCTTCACAAAGTGAAGAACCCATACACTATTGGCCGGTCCTAGGCAGACCTGTTTGGGGCGAGGTCCCCTGTCCAGTAACACCCTGATCAGGGATCAAACCTGCAACCTTGGCATATCGGGATAGTGCTCTAACCAACTGAGCTAATCTGTACCTCTTAATCTCTTCACCTTTTTCATCCCTAGTCACCCCTATCTGACAACTGTCAAGATGTTCTCTGTATCTATGAGTTTGTTTCTGTTGTGCTTGTTTGTTTATTTTCTTTTGTAAATTCTACATATAAGTGAAATCATATGGCATTTGTCTTTCTTTGACATTTCACTCACCCTTCTAGGTCCATCCTTGTTGTTGTAGATGGCAAGATTTCATTCTTTTTTATGGTATATATATATATATATATATATCACACTTCTTTAACCATTCGACTATTAATGGACACTTAGGTTGCTTCCATAGCTTGGCTATTATAAATAGTGCTACAGTGAATGGGACACACCAGTTCTTGATAAGTCTACCAGCATTCTTTCTTCCTCAGCCTGGGTTCTCCATCAGGGCCCTAAATTTCCAGCCATGTATTTGGTCACTAAGTGAGCTTTTGGTGATCCAGAAAATTCTATTCTTAGATTCTCCTCACAATGAAAACACAACATTAAAAAAATATTCTGGTAGAGAACTCTTGGGACCCCTGAGAACACAACAGGGGCCTGTGGCCTGTTGTTGGAGTGATAGGCAGGGGAGGGTTTTGAGCAGGAGAGTGTAGCCTGCTGGGGAATGCACTGAACAGGCAGAGTGGGGACCTTGTGGAGGCAGGATGGGGAGGATCAGGGCCAGCTCAGGAAACAGGGGGTCTTGACACATAGCCAACCCCTCAAAAGCACACCAAACTACGTATATCCTCCTTTACCCCTGCCTTCCCAACACTCTCAACTTTCTTGGTCCTCATGGTAGTTGGTACTGACATAGCATATCAGTGTTTCTTAACTGTTCCCCTGTGTATCTTCATAGCAGATTAATTCTTCCACCTTGTTTGACCATGGACACCCCAGGATCCCCATCTGCTGTTGTCTGATTACAGGGCTGATATAGGCAGGCCCCCTGGGAAAGAATCCAATGGGTGCCCAGCCAGTGTGGCTCAGTGGTTGAGCATTGACTTATGAACCAGGAGGTCACAGTTCGATTCCCGGTCAGGGCACATACCCAGGTTGTGGACTTGATTCCCAGTGGGGGTGTGCAGGAGCAATCAGTGATTCTCTTTCTCTCTCCCTTCCTCTCTGAAATCAATAAAAATATATTAAAGAAAAAGAATCCAATGGGTGTTGGCTTCCTCTTTTGATAAAGTGATGATTAGCATAATTCGATCTATTGTCCTACTTCCATGCCTTTACATTATACCGAGTATATTTTAAAAAAATCCCTCCCCTGTTTTATTTATATTTATTTTAAAAGGAGACCTTCTATCATAACTGTAGATAGAAATGAGGCTCACTTGCCTGGAATTAGCAATACCCATGAAAATAGCTGCAAAGTAGGACCAAATTTTCGCCACTTTTTGTTCCCCACCCCAGCCTTGAGCCAGCGAGTCCTGCCCTCTCTTTGTTGAAAAGGAACATTGGCAAGTGGCAGGGACATATTCACAGCCCTGAGATCGTTCTGTGATTGTGACTAGTTGAAAGAGAAGATGAACAGGGTGCTTACTCACCATAGGCCTTGCCCTGAGTTCTGGCTTCACCTAGCATGGCTATCTAGCCTCACTTGGAAAGGCCCCTCTGGGGTCATCACACACCACTTCTTCTCAGAACCTCCTGCTTTCTGGGCCCTCCTTGGCATGTTTCCTGCTGGGTGGGGCTGTGAGGATGTCTTCTCCAAAACTAAGTCCTGATTCTTAGGTCGTGGCTGGTGCTTGTTCTCATGGGGAAAAAGGGGACCTGGGCCGCCGCTCATAATCCCCCACTCTGCACCCTGTGTGCTGGCTGTGCAGAGCTCTGGAGGGGAAAGCAGCTTAGCCTGGGGTGTCCTGCAGCCTGGGGTCTGTGCCACGGGGCAACAGGCTGGCTGGGGCTTAAGGTTTGGGCTCCAGCTCTGAAGGAGAGGACAATGGGGGCTGGCTGTGGGGA
Organism: Myotis brandtii; assembly: GCF_000412655.1. Classification (NCBI taxonomy): domain Eukaryota; kingdom Metazoa; phylum Chordata; class Mammalia; order Chiroptera; family Vespertilionidae; genus Myotis; species Myotis brandtii. Next base: position 912,380 of record NW_005372150.1, read on the forward strand.
TCTCTGGGCTGGGTCTAGTGCTTGAGTGAAGTGGGCATCTAAGCCTGGCCAATTTGGAAGTGCCTTGTGCACTGTAAATTGCTGAGCTTGGGTGAGCAGAGCTCACTAACATTACTTTTCCTGGGTAATACAATAACACCCACAGTGATAGCCGATTGGCTACAGGTTCTTAATTAGCTACAGGACCTGGTGTGAGGGAACTTTGCTCTAGTCCTCTTACCATACCCCCTCCTTCCCCATTTGTTTTCTTGAACTGAGTACCCAATCTTATGCTTTTATGAGAGCAAGAAACTCATTTAATGGACTACTGGGAATGGAAAGGTTGTGGTGACATTATAGCTACCTATCCCTGAAATGCCCCACCAAGACCCCAAGGCCAGATGTGCCTGACCCAGGTATACCCCTTGGAATGGCTGCGGCTTCCCATGTGAAGGGTGGGAGGAGTGGCCCTTCCTTAGCATATGGCACAGTAGCACATGCATCCATGACCTGGCCCCAACCCTCACTATGATTTCCCTGCATCATCAGGAAAGGACGCTGGCTCCAGGGAGTGCAGTAGCTAGGGACTCCTCATACCCTTCTTTCTTTGTCTGCAGTTTCTCTAGTTGATTTTCTCAAAATGATTTAAATGTGCCCACCTTCAGCTGGGAGGCATCCTGGCTCAAAGTTTTTTTCTGCTGGAAATGGTCTGTGTTTTCTTTTATTTCCCAGATCAAAGTCCTGGGGAATTGCTCTGATTGGCCCAGCTTAACAGGCACCCTGGGCTAATCAGCAGCCAGGGGCTGGGTCACCAAGTCATGATATTGATGTGGCTTTAGGGGCTGTCTCCATCCATTCTCTGAGAATAGGCATTCAGTGAAGCAGGCTGCAGTCTAAGAGGTGTCCACCATACAGACAAAGTTTAGTAACTTCAGAAACTCAAGCATTCTTAGAGTCTAGTCAGCAACAGACATAACACAGTTGCCGTTCTTGTTTTCTTGTCATAGTTTTAAGGATTATTTTGGTTGCAGGTGATAGAAAGTACAACTTAAGCAAAAAATATACAGGGGACTAGCTTCAGGCTTGGCTGTTTCCAGGAGCTCTGAAGATGCCATCAGGGCTGTGTCTGCATTCTCTATGTTGTGCAATTGTAAGGTAAGCTCTGCCATGGGATGGTCAGGTGGCCCAGCAGGTCCAGGCTCACTCCGTTGAGCTCAGGAGCTTCAGCATGGCTGGTATGGCTGGCTGGTATGACTGTTCCTTACCAGTCACTCTCTTGGCCATCCAACAGTCCACATGGCCTGAGGGTGAGAGAGGGTGGCTCCCAGAGGAAAATTGGGGTTCTCATACCAGGAGAAGTGGGCGGAGATCCCCACAGCATCTCTGGCCTGTTCCAGGTAAATGGCCGTGTATTTTTCCCTGCCCCTATCTCACACGGGGGACCCATCCTGCAGAGAATGTGAGAATGTTCTGCTATGAGTCATAGAAGCTCTTTACCATCTGGGTGGCTTATGTTAGAATAGGGAGTTGAAGAGAGGTGGTAAGGGCTATGGATGGGGTCCTGATTTCCAACCAAACCATATTCACCTGGAGTGGTGAGGATGTGGGCAGAATCAGTTATTCTCTGAGGGTTTGCTCTAAAACTCTTTTTTTTTTTCTTTTCTGTGACTTCTGAAGGTTCAGGAACTCTGTGTAGAGTGTAGAGAGGTCAAAAGAGGAAGCAGAGAACTCTGATGAAAGGTTTCCTGGAAGAGGGGATATTGAGCTGGGTCTGTAGGGATGAATAGGAGTTTGCTAAGAGGCAGGAGAGTGTGCCTGGCAGAGGGAACAAAGGAATGTGCAGACTTGAGGAGCTGTGAGAGATTTATTTATTTAAAAATATTTTTATTGATTTTAGAGAGGAAGGGAGAGGGAGAAATAGAAACACCAAGGATGAGACTCAGTGATCACTGCCTCTGTACACCCCCTATGGGGGACTGAGCTCTCAACCCGAGCATGTGCCCTGACCGGGAATGGAACTGTGAACTCCTGGTTCATAGGTCGATACTCAACCACTGGCTGGGTGCACTGTGAGAGATTTAGAGTAGCTGGGGCCAGTAATTGTTTTTTACATTGAACATGTATTTTCAGCTGTTGTTTGACATTTGTGATCATCATCTCCTTGAGTCCTTCCAGTGTTGCCAAGTGGCTACTGTGATGGGGCTCATGTGCAGACAAAAGCATGGCTGCTCAGGGTCACATGCTCTGAGCCACCCAGCAGCCTAAGGGGAGAGCTGGCTTAAAAATTGAACCTTGGACTTCAGGGAGTCTAGAGGTTGCTCTGGCAGTGGCTGCTGATGGCCTTAGGGGGCCTGGCGGTTACAGCCTAGGCCAGACACTGCCATTTGCTGCACACCAGTGGCCCTGCAGGCAGCCCTAGAAATTACTTAATTTCAGGGCCATGCAGATAAATTGGGGCATTGGCATGGGACAGGCCTGCGGAACGTGCAGAGTTTCCCTGGATAGTGCCTCTTTCCATATGCCTCAGAGCTGAGGGACTGGGGTCTGCTGGGTAGCCCTGCCTGCCTCCACCCTTTCTGCTTTCTCTCTGTCCCTGTGTGTCTGCTTGGCTTTTGGTCTGCTTCTCTCGGTATTTCTGCCTGTCCCTGTTTCACCTTACCCAGGCCTGTGATGCTGAAAGAAGGACGTGTGAGATGAGACGTAAGGGTAGATGCGCACTGGGGTTGTGACCACCTGAGGCTCCCAGCTTAGCTTAGCCACTGACTTGCAGGTGACATCAAGCAAGTTTCTCCATTTATGGAGGCCCTGTTGGTGGCACTCACCTTTATGGGTCTTCTTTCTTCTTTCTTTTTTCTTTTTGTTAATTCTCACCTAAGGATAGTTTTTCCACTGATTTTTTTTTTTTTTTTTTTTTTTTTAGAGCGTGGAAAGGAGGGAGAGAGGAGGGAGAGGGAAGGGAGAGAGGGAGAAGGAGAAGGAGAAACCACATGTGAGAGATACATCGATTGGTTGCCTCCTGCACACCCCAACCAGGGCTGGGGATCAGACCTGTGACCCTTCAGTGTGTGGGCTGACACTATAACCACTGAGGACACTGGCCAGGGCGGGTCTTTTAAACAAATTTATTTTATTTTAGTGTTGACAGTATTACAGATGTCTCCCATTTTCTCCCTTTTTGCCCCCCTCCACCCCATCAGGGGGTCTTCCCCATGCTATTGTCTTTGTCTATGGGTTATGGATATATACATATATGTTCTTTGATTAATCTCTCCTATCCTCACCCCACCCTCTGGTTGCTGTCTGTTTTTCTGTTCCATGCATCCATACCTCTGGCCCTATTTTATTCATTTAGTTTATTTTGTTCTTTAGATTCCACTTATAAGTGAGATTATATAATATTTGTCTTTCTCTGGCTTACTTTGCTTAGCATAATACCAGGTGTACCACTTAATAATGCGGATTTTTTTCAATAGATGGAGTTACACATACATTGATATATATGTGATTTGATATGTATGCTATTTTGTTGTATTGACTGCAAGCTTCAAAACTTCATATGTCAAATTTTCTGAAGGTGTTAACATCATAGATATTATGCTTAAAAATGTCGAATTTCATGCCAAAAAAAGAGCATTTGCGGGAAGTTTTAATTCATTACTTTATTTTGAAGAAAAGTGCTGCTGAAAGTTATTGTATACTGCGGGAAGCTTATGGTGAACATGCTCCATCTCAAGATACTTGTGAATGCTGGTTTAAACACTTTAAAAGTGATGATTTCGATGTGAAAGACAAAGAACGTCCAGTTCAACCGAAAAAGTTTGAAGACCAACAATTACAAGCATTATTGGATGAAGATGCATGTCAAACTCAAAAACAACTTGCAGAAAGATTAAACGTTGCTCAGCAAACAATTTCCGATTGTTTACAAGCAATGGGAAAGATTTTAAAGGAAGGAAAATGGGTGGCCACATCAACTGAACGAAAGACAAATGGAAAACCGAAAAGTCATCAGTAAAATGTTGCTTCAATGGCACGAAAGAAAGTCTTTTTTGCATCGAATTGTGACTGGCAATGAAAAGTGGATTTATTTTGAGGATCCCAAACTCACAAAATAATGGGTTGATCCAGGTCAACTATCAACATTGACTGCAAGGCCAAATCACTTCGGAAAGAAGACAATGCTCTGCGTTTGGTGGGATCAGGAAGGTGTGGTGTATTATGAGCTTCTAAAACCAGGTGAAACCGTTAATACTGATAGCTAACAACAACAAATAATCAATTTGAACCATGCTTTGATCGTAAAATGACTAAAATGGGCCAGAAGACATGGCAAAGTAATTTTGCTTCATGATGACGCACCATCACACACTTCAAAACCAGTTAAAGACACGTTAAAAGATCTTGCCTGGGAAGTATTAACCCACCCGTTGTATTCACCAGACCTTGCTCCTTCAGATTACCACTTGTTCCAATAGATGGCACATGTACTTTCTGAGTAGCACTTCAAAATGTACAAAGAAGTGGAAAATTGGGTCTCTGAATGGTTTGCCTCAAAACAAAAGTTCTATTGGGACGGTATCCACAAATTACCTGAAAGATGGGGGAAATATGTAGCTAGCAATGGACATCACTTTGAATAAAGCACTTTTGATGTTTCTCTTGAAATTATCATGTTTTCTTTGATCACAAAATCCGAATTATTAACTGGTACACCTGGTACACTCCAGGTCCCTCCATGCTGTCTCAAAGGTTAAGATATCCTTTTTTTGCAGCTGCATAGTATCCCATGGTATAAATGTACCACAGCTTTTTTATCCACTCATCTACTGATGGGCACTTGGGCAGTTTCTAGATCTTAGTTATTATAAATAATGCTGCTATGAACATAGGGGTGCATTTATTCTTTCTGATTGGTGTTTTGGGATTCTTAGGATATAGTCCCAGAAGCGGGATCACTGGGTCAACTGACAAATCCATTTTTAGTTTTTTGAGGAAACTCCATACTGTTTTCCACAGTGGCTGAACCAGTCTGCATTCCACCAGCAGTGCACAAGGGTTCCCTTTCCTCCACATCCTCTCCAGCACTTGTTGTTCATTGATTTGTTGATGGTAGCCATTCTGGCAGATGTGAGGTGATAACTCATTTGTCATTTTAATTTGCATCTCTCTGATGACTTTGAGCATTTTTTTCATGTGTCTATTGGCCATCTGTTTGTTCTCTCTGGAGAAGTGTCTATTCAGGTCCTTTGCCATTGATTGGATTGTTTGCCTTCCTTTCGTTGAGCTGTATGAGTTCTTTGTATATTTTAGAAATTAAACCCTTATCAGATGTATCATTGGTGAATATGGTTTCCCATACTATTACCTTTTCATTTTGTTGATGGTTTCTTTTGCTGTGCAGAAGCTTTTTAGTTTGATGTAATCCCATTTGTTAATTTTTTCCTTTGTTTCTCTTGTCCTATGCAATGTATTGGTGAAAATACTGCTTTGTGAGATGTTTGAGATTTTACTGTTTTCTTCTAACTTATGGTTTATTCATACTTATGGTTTCATGACTTACATTTTATCCATGTTGAGTTTATTCTTGTGTATGGCATAATTTGGTGGTCTAGTTTCATTGCATCTTTTTTTAAAAATTGATTTTTAGAGAGGGAGGAGTGGAGAGAGGAAGGGCGGGAGAGAGGAGACACACACACACACACATACACACACACACATACACACACACACCAATGGGGATCGAATCTGCAACCTAGGTATGTGCCCGGACTGGGAATTGAACCCTTGACCTCCTGGTGCATGGGACAACGCTCCAACCAACTGAGCCACACCAGCCAGGGACACTCACATTTGTAACTCATTCCATGTTTTGTTAGCCCTGTGCTGGGGCCGCACAAATTAAATAATCCACCTATCTCCACCCACCCACCAAAAGCATTCTCCAGTGTCCACATGGGCCAGCCCCTCAGTCCGGGCTGAGCAGGAGAGTGGGTCCCTGCTTTAGAGCCACAGTCTAGTCAGGGAGACGAGCAGGTGGACAGGGCAGCACAAGCTCTCAGCTCCGAGGAACAAGGACGGAGCCTGCCAGTCCCAGCTCCTGATAACCACCCTGTGGCTGGAGGGAGGAGGCGGGCCCTCTGGAATGCAGCCCACAATGTGTGTGTTCAGGGCACTCTGGAGCCCCGTGGAGTGGTGCTGGCAGGGCTCTGTGCACCTAGGTCCGGAGTGGAAGTGGTGGTCCACAGTTTGGATGGACTCTGATGGACTGAATGAGGCAGGGGCAGGGATGTGTCCCGAGAGTAGGAAGCCAGTCATGCAAGGCCTGAGGAGGCAGTGTCCAGGCAGGGAGAGGGGAGTGGTCGGACCCCTGGCGAGCAGTGACCCACTGACTGAGAATGGACATGGGGCAGGGACCCGCCAGGCTCAGCACGTGTGTGAGCATGCACATGCATGGTCACAGTTGCCGTCATACACCTATATAGACTCACACATGCTTGCACATGCTTAAACACACTTCACATTCACACACCCACTCATATACGCACACTTATACTTCACATATACATTTCTCAGTCACACACATAGTTACACCCACACTCACACCTTATACACACACCCACTCCATACCCATTCATATACAATTATGTTTCACATGCACACAGATGCATGCACACACTGAAACTCCTACACACACATGCGCGTACACACACACACACACATACACTCACTCACAAGTATCCTCATCTCTTCTAGAAAAGACTCTGTTTTTTGGCTTCCCTTGCAAAAAGTCTCTTGTATCAAAAAGAGAAGGGGAAAAGAAAGCAGGAGAGTATCTGCTTGAGCCCAGAGGCAGGGTACAACCTGGTTCAGGCCCTTCCTGGGGGACTGCTCACCTCCTCGCAGCAGTTCAGCCTCTGCTGGGTTTCTCAGCACAGGCGGGCTCTGTATTGGACTCCTGAACTCAACTTAGGGACTGGAAAGTGGTGAAAGGGCTGAGTCAAGGTTTGAGAGGCTACTGAGGAGGGGTGGACCCCAAAGTTTATCTCCCACTGGCCTGGCAAAGCCCCTAAAATCCCACCTTTGTGCTCCCGAAGGGAGGCATTTAACCCTTAAAGGCCAGTTTATTCTCTGGGAGGGGAGACGGGTGAACTCATTCTTAGTGCTTGCTAGGGAGGGGTCATTCCCATAGAATGGTCCTCTTTATCACGAGAAGTTTACTTTTATCAGAGTTTTTAATCACAAAATGTTGAATTTTATTGAATACTGTACTTATTTCCAGGATCTAGTGAGATGATCATATAGAATTTTTCTTTTAGTGGGTTGCATTGATGTTTTAATATTGAACTACCCTTGCATTTTTAAAAAGATATGATTTACAATTTTATTTATTTATGTATTTTAGGGAGAGAGAGGGAGAGAGAAAGAAGCATCTATTTGTTGTTCCACTGATTTATGCATTCATTGGTTAATTCTTGTATGTGCCCTGACCTGGGATTGAACCCACAACCTTGGTGTATCGGGACGATACTCTAACCAACTGAGCCCCCTGGCCAGGGCCCATTCAGGATTTTGAGTGAAGGTGGGAGAACAGATGAGAAGTCCCCAGTGACAGGACCACCAGGAGAGGGGGAGGTCAGGGTGTGAAGCCGCCTGTCCATCTGGGGCTGCGTGGAGGGTGTGGGCATGCCAGGTGGGGAGAGCAGTGAGCTCAGCCTTGGCTGCCAGTGGGGCTGTTTTTCCTCACCCGCCTGGGCGTTTCTTCTTCCCAGCATCCTGCCTCACGGGGAGGAGGCTTCAGCTCCCTGCGCTGTGAGAGCAACATAGTTTCTCTTCTCAAAGGTTGATTGTAAATCCTGGACATTCATCTTGTAATTTCTTACTTGCTTATGTTGGTAATGAGGTAGTTATTGCATATGCAGGGCCAGCTCTCACACAGGCATAAGAAGCTTTTTATTCGGGAGAAAAAACCTGGCTATTCCTCTTGAAGGGTGAATTGCCCTGGTGATTTCATGAGCTCACCCCTTGAAGGTCCACAGGGACCAGTGAGCGTGTGAGGACTCGGAGCTCCTGACACCTTCTCTGCCTGCCACCTGGGGTCCCTCTTCTCTTCAGCACTTTACACCTAGTGTTTCCTCAGAACCCAGAGTCCCCCTGCACCCCAGACATACTCCTCCCTCCTCCTTGGTGGTCTCCTGGCCTGGCCTGCTCCAGCTCTCCCACCTGCAAGGACCCAGGCCTTTCCCAGGCCCCTGCCCTGTACCCTACCTTTCACAGCCTGACTTGTCTTTTTGCAAACAAAGCCATCAATTAGTCAGACTTTCGCCCACAAGGAAATGAAGGGAAATATGACTTTAAAGACAGAAGCCAAATTTGATCACTTTTCTTTTGATAATTTGTGACTATTTTTCACCTCCCTCCCCTCTTCTCCATATCTTGTGTTAAAACCCTGTCTGGCCTTTGTTAGCTTTTTATAGAGTACTATTATTGGCTCTTTTTTTCTTTTCTTTAAAAAGTCTCTTTTATTGTGAAAAAGCACACATACAAAAGGCACATAAAAGCAGTTGAACAAACCCTGGAGTAATCACCAGAAGGACACCACCCACCCCACAAGCTCCTGGGAACCTCCTGGATCTGCCTCTCTCCACCTAGCTACCCACCACCAAACTTTTATGGAGACTGCTTGGCTTGGCTGGCTTTCTGGGGCTGCCTTGTACATTTGTGTGCCTTAAATGATGTTTAGGTTTAATTTGTATTTTATATGACTGGAGTCTTCCTCAGACTTCTTGAAACGGGTGTCTTCAGTTCCTTATTGAGTTTCCAGTGTGCTGTGACCTAATGTGATGGCCCCTACCACTCCATCGGAACAACTTCCACTAAATGTACTGGATGCTTTGTGGAGTTCCTGGAGCGCTAGATGTGGGTGACTGACCTTTTTTCTCTTTTGAGCTTCTCTCCTTTCTTCTTCTTCTTCTTCTTTTTTTTTTAAATCCTCACTCCAGGATATTTTTTCCATTGATTTTTAGAGAGAGTGGAAAGGAAGGAGGAAGGGGGAGAGACAGATATAGAAGGAGAGAGAGACACATCAATTGGTTGCCTCCTGCACACACCCCGACCAGGGCTGGGGATCTAACTTGCAATCCAGGTACATGTCCTAGACTGGGAATTGAACCCGAGACCCTTCGATGCGTGGGGCCCACGCTCCAACCACTGAGCCACGCCGGCCAGGGCTCTCCTTTCTTGATTTTCATGTCCACTCACTCACTTTTCCTCCTCTGCTGCTTGCCTCATTTCCTCCTGTCACCCAGCTGGTTCTGTGCTGGTGTCTGGCCCTGCCCCCGGCAGGTCCAGGACCTTTAGGTTCTTGACTCATTGCAGGAAAGATTTCAAGAACGAGTCTGAGTGCCAGTCCAAGTGAGGGAGAGCGAAGCAAGTTTCCTCCAGGTAGAGATAAGGGAGGGCCAGGCAACGGTGCGGCTGTGAAAGGGGCCAAAGTGCATGTCCAAGTTGTGTGCTTGTCAGTTAGTTCTTGGACTTTATATGTTTCCAGTTTTTGAATTTTGTGGCACTAAATTCTATCTCGGCGGCCCCCTGGTTGGGAAGGGCCTTGTTCCAAGTTTGGTTTTTTCCCTTGTACTTGTGGTATCAGTTTTCACCATAATGAGCTTGGGGCCCTCTCTGGTTAAGTTTCCCTCCATCTTGCACTGACCTGGTTTTAGGAGTTTCTGCTGTTGTTGGCTTCTGCCACCATGGCAGGAGTTTCTGCCACTAACTGCTTCCCTTTGATCAAGTGCACAGGTGGGGGCTCTGGTGAGAGCACCCAGTGGCTTCTCTGCCTGTGACGTCTGTCCACTCCTTGGGAGCTTTCCCTAACTTCTTTCTGTCCTGTCCCACTCTCACTCTCTCCTTTGTTCTGTGCATGCCAACTACAATGTGTCCAGCTGGTTCTTACCTCAGGGCCTTTGCACATGCTGTTACCTCTGCCTAGGATTCCATTCCCCTAGATCAGTGGTCAGCAAACTGCGGCTCGGCAAACTGCGGCTCGTGAGTCACATGCGGCTCTTTGGCCCCTTGAGTGTGGCTCTTCCACAAAATACCGGCTCTTCCACAAAATACCGACTTCTGCACATGGGCCACGAAGTTTCAATCGCACTGTACGTGTGCACCCACATGTGGTATTTTGTGGAAGAGCCACACTCAAGGGGCCAAAGAGCCGCATGTGTCTCGCGAGCCGCGGTTTGCCGACCACGGCCCTAGATCTTTGCATGGCACCACATTTTTGACAGGCAAGTTTCAGCTGAACTGTTGCCTCCTAGGTGAGGCCTGCTCTGACCACTCTTGCCAAAGGAATACTCTGGTCCCTCTTCTTCACAACCCTGACATCATCTTGTTATTTATTTGTTCCTTGTTTCTTCCTTCTACCAGAATGTTGGGCACATGAGGGTAGGAATTTTGTTGGTCTTGTTTACTACTACATCCCAGTACCTGTAATAGGGGCTGGCAGGTAGCAGGTGCCTGATTAATATCTACATACTGAAGGACGCTGGCCATACATATTGCCTTGCCAGACAGACCTGGGTTCTAAGTGAGGGAGAGCGAAGCACCGTTTACTTGGGCAGATCATTTACCCTGTCTGGGCCTGAGTTTCCTTATCTGTAGAGCATGGCTAAGCAATTAAACATTCCTGGAGACTCTCAGTCCAGTGTTTGGCATTGTGTCAGCACTGAGGAAGTGATGGTTATAAATATGAACCTATCACCAGTTACAATTCCTCCTAACATTTTGTGCCAAAACAAGTTTATTTTCCCCAGTGAACTAGATGACTTCCTCTTATCAGACAAGGAGTGTGGGGTTATCTTCTAATTTCCTTTTGGTCCTGGCTGCCAGGAAGCTTACTACTAAGGGGCGGTCTCAGGAACAGCCTTTTGTTTCCTGTTGGGTCTTCAGTGTGGTTTTTTCCCTTTTCTGTCTCTGCTCTTTATTTGCTTTTAGCTCCATAGTACACATGTGTTACTGTTGTTGTTTTTATTATGGTAAAATATATATAACACAAAAGTGAACAATTTAACCATTTAAAAATTGTTTTTTTAATATTCAGTTGAGGACATGTTTTATTGATTTTTAGAGAGAGCGAGAGACATCAATGTGAGAGGGAAACATTGATCGGCTGCCTCCCATACTCGCCCTGACCGGGGATTGAACCCATGATGTTCCAACCAACTGAGCCACCTGGCCAAGGCTAACCATGTTTAAGTGTCCACTTCATTGGCATTAAGTACACTCACATTTTGTGGATCCATCACCACCATCCATTTCTAAAACTTTTTCATCTTGCAAAACTGTAACTCTGTACCCATTAAACATTAACTCCCCATTACTCCTCTCCCAGCCCCTGCTGTCTCTGGGGACCTCATATGCATGGAATCAGTCTTTGTCCTGTGTGACTGGCTTATTTCACTGAGCACAATGTCCTCTGAGTTCACTTATGGTGTAGCAGGTGTCAGGATGTCCTTCCTTCTTAGGGCTGAAAAATATTCCACGTTTTGTCTTATCTGTTTACTTGTTGATGGGCACTGGGTTACTCCCACCACTTGGCTATTGTGAATAATGCTGCTATGACTAGGGTGTGCAAACACTATTTTAGTACATTACTTTCTTACCTCTCTGAGGCTGAGGTGAGGACAGGCTGAATTATAAACTAAAGGTATTTTTTTTGGACAGTTTCTAGGACCAAACTGTCCTACCAGCATCTGCCCGGGTGTGTGTATGTGTCCGTGTGGTACACGCTCTGGCCACTGCTGGTGTCCTGTGTGGCTCCCCATCCCTTGAAGGTGCACTCTTCTCCCAGCTGCCCCAGGTTTGGGCTGCTAATGGCCCCAGGTTTGGAATGCTTTCCCTGGGTCCACAGGAGTTGCCTCCCCCACATGCTTGGGAAATAACTTTCCCTTTTTCTCCTTACCTGGGTCCATGACAGTGACTGAGTAATACCTCTGTGAGTAGGATGAGCCCTGGAGTGCCAGTCACACTGCAGGGCTCCCATGGGATCAGGCTGGTGCCAGGCTCCAGCTGAGGCCACATCTTTGCCCAGCTTCATCCTTTCCTTAATCCTGCTTCCCCTTTTCTCCTTCTTGTGAGCATCTGTCACCCCCCCCCCCCCCACACACACACAGTAAACCACAAACACAAGAATCCATCTCAGCTTTGCTTCTAGAGGTCCCGGGCTAAGACTGTGAGTCCTGTATTCCCTCCTACAGTTGTGTGTGTTGTATGGCTGGGAGAATGCCACTGGATTCCTCTGTGACTGACATACCAAGGTTTACTTGGCCATCTATGTAGGAGTAGGCTCCTTAGAAAGGGACAAAATGTCTACTGTCCCTCACTTAGAGAAGAGGCAGTCTTAACCCAGGAAACCTGGACATTCAGGTGACCTTGGGCTGGAGGGAACTGGAACTCCCACCTCCTCTGGGCCTCTTTCCTTTGGGTGTGGACAAGAGGAGCCCAGAGCCCAGGAGGTTCCAGGAGGACAGAGAGACGGCACTGAGCCTAGTGATGGCAGTGGAGAATTGGTGTGGATCACGTGGACCAGTGATTTTCTGCTGTCAGGCCCCACCTTCTGATTTCCTAGAGAAGTTAGAAATTCAGCTTCATTGTAAAATGTTCTGATTTTATTTACTTATTTATTTATTAAAGATATTTAAAATTGATTTTTAGAGAAGAAGGAAGGATGGAAGGGGGAGAGGGAGGGAGTGAGGGGGAGAGAGAGAGAGAGAGAGAGAGAGAGATGAGAGTGAAACATTGATCAGCTGACTCCTGCATGCCCCCTACCAGATATGGAGCCCACATCCAGGGCATGTGCCCTGACTGGGAATCGAACTGGCTACCTTGTGGTGCATGGACATGGGATGACACCCAACCAACTGAGCCACACTGGCCAGGGTTTATTTATTAAAAAAATCATTTATTGATTGATTGATTTTCAGAGAGAAAGCAAGAGAAACATTGATTTGTTGTTCCACTTATTTATGCATTCATTGATGAATTCCTTTTTAAAAAAATCCTCACCCAAAAATATGTTTTTTATTAATTTTTAGAGAGAGAAAGAGAGAGAAACATTGATATGAGAGAGAAACATGGATCGATTGCTTCCCAAATGCACCCCAATTGGGCATCAAACCTGCAACCTCTTGGACAACGCTCTAAGCAACTGAGCCACCTGGCCAGGACTCCTTGGTTAATTCTTATCCGTGCCTTAGCCAGAGATCGAACCGCAACCTTAGTGTACTGGGAGGATGCTTTAATCAACTGTGCTACCTGGCCTGGGCAAGATGTTCTGATTTTAAATATTAAAACCTAAACCAATAACATTGCAATATTATAATGTTTGCAACTAATTTCAAAAGTACCATGTGGGCCCTGAACATGGTCTGTGGATGGATGGCCTGGCAGCTGGTTGGTGATTGCTCTCCTGGTTGGACTTGGGAAAGGGCTGCTGTGTAGGAGCTGAAGTGCTGCCTTTAGAGGAGACTGTGGGAGGCCAGGTGCTCCTGATACGCCTGTGTTTGTAATTGGTTTGTCAACAGGTATCCTGTATGTTGATTTCCCTTCTGTCACCCCTGGCTGTGTGGAAGTCCCAGTGTCTTATTTAAAAGAGAGACCCCCTGCAAGTATTCAAGGCATTTTCAAGCGTTGCCAGCACCACCCTGATGCTGCTTTTATCCAGGGTTGCCTGGTGAAAATGTAGGTTCCCAGCTGGATTGGAATTTCAGATAAACGATGAATAAGTAGGTCCCAAGTGTTGCATGGGACAATTTATACTACACAATTACACAGTATTTATCTGAAATTCCAGTATAGCTGTATGCTTTGTATTTTTATTTGCTAGCTCTGGCAAGCATATTCTTGTCAGTATCCTAAGGATCTGAGAAGTGGAAAAAGGCAGAATTTCCTTACCTTGTGATTTGAAGTTATGTGAGGCCAGACCCTACTCTTAGTAATGGTGGTTCTGGTGATGGATTTATGTCCCCTGGGGTCCTCTAGGAGGCACCAAGGTGGCCTTGCCAGCCCAGAGAGTTTTCATCTGGGCCTGCTATGGATGGGTGCGAGGTTAATTTGTCAAAGGAGGTGGTGTTACCATACTGTAGGGGTGTGTGTGTGTGTGTGTGTGTGTGTGTGTGTGTGTGTGTTTGGAGGGGGAACAGCAGGGAGAGGAACTTGTAGCCAGGGTGAGTGAAGGTAGCTGATGTTTGAGCAGCACCCTGAGGCACCTCTGACACTAATATGCCACAGACCTCCCTTCCAGCTTTGCCCCCACCCACAGCAGGGATCTGATCAATGAAGACCAAAGCTGCAACAGCCCAGACTATGACCTCAACCTGCCCTCTGCTTCTGCCTTGAATTCACTTTGGATCTTCAGCTTGGGAGTCACAGACCTGCACAGGGCTGGACACACTCTGAACCTGTCCTTGTGGCTCTTTATTGTGGAGAGTGGCAAAAACACACACCCAAAACAAAACAAAAAAATAGAGAAGCCAAGAAAGGACACCCAGATATCCATCATCTGGATTTCACAATTGTTAGCATTTTTTAAATTGCTAACACTATTACAGATGTCCCCCCCTTTCCTGCCAAGAGTTGTTAACTTTTTTGGCATAATATTGCCTTTGGCTATTTTTCATGATGAAATATGTTATAGTATGTCATAGACATGATTATATTTAAAAATGTTAACTTTTTTTTTAAATGCCAGCATTTGCCAGACATCACACCTCACAGAATGATTGCTGCTCCTTGCTGTCATTTGGTCCTTAGTCTGTCCTTGGGGTCCCTCACTTAGTCCCCATGTCTTTCAATAGGCTTCTTCATGCTGAGTCCCATTAGGAATCCCACATGCTCTGGTGGTTATACCCCAGGCCTGTTTTAGTCCAGAGCAGCTTCTCCCTGTTTTTCCTGTGTGCTGAGGAGGTGGGTGTTTGTCCTATAGAAATGCCTCCCTGCTGGGTTATCTATACTAATAAAAGGGTAATATGCTAATTAGACTGGATAGATTGGACGTCTTCTGGACATCCTTCCAGACAAAGCCACGGTGGCAGGGGCGAGGCAGAGGCGGTTAGGGGCGATCAGGCAGGCAGGCAGAGTGGTTAGGGGTGATCAGGCAGGCAAGCAGGTGAGTGGTTAGGAGCCAGTGGTCCTGGATTGTGAGAGGGATGTCTGACTGCTGGTTTAGGCCCTATCCTACAGGGATCCTGCAGGCTGGGCTGAGGGACCCCCCCTCCTGTGCATGAATTTTGTGCACAGGGCCTCTAGTCTGCTTATAATTGTTGATTTAGATACCAGTGGTTCAGGTGAGACATTGCTGCATAACCAGCTACCCTTGGAGGCTGAAAGTAGCAATAGTCATGTAATTTGCTTAGGGCAAGGCCAGGCTCCTTTATTAGCTTGATGTGGCATTAGCTGGGGACAATGGTGGTACACCTGCCTCCTCGCAGAGAAGGTCTCCCAAATGGGCTCCTGCTCAAGCCCAGTGCAGTGATCAGGTCTCTCCAGTAGGGTGGCCCCATGTCTTCCCAGGTGGTTCAGTGCTTTTAGACATACAGGTAAAGGCTGCCAGGCCTCCTGGAGGGGTTTGGTAGGAGTAGTCATAGCTCTGAGTCTCATTGGTTAGGCGTGGTTCCGGACCCATCCCTCAGCCAATCCCAGCTAAGTGACAGATGAGGTCTGTGTATTGGCTGGAAGTGGTCACACCTTCTTGGCCACCTCAGCTGAATGCAGCCCCCTCCCTGCCAAGCTGGAGTTCTGGCTTAGACAGGGGCCCAGTATGGAATCTTTTTGGTTTTCTCAGCTAGACCCCAGCTAAGAATTGAGTTAATACACTCCTTAACTAATATCACACTATTATCTTGCTCTCTGCAAGGTACTGCTTGTATTTTATTGGTTCGTTTATCTACAATCTCTGCTCCTAAGCCATTCCCTTCCTCACTATAGGCAGACCTCCAGTTCTGTTCTGTGTGAATCTGTTTATGTGCCCATGTTTTGCAAGTGGTATTTATTTATTTTTTTACCTTGAGTGTGCATTTTTATGTGACATGAGTAGTGTTTGGCTCTCTATCTTGTTCTATTTCTTACCTTTTCCTCTTAGTGCTCTATTTTTAAGGTCCATCCTTGTTGCATTGTGCACACTGAATCGTTGGCTTCTAGTTCTGTGGGGTCCTCACAGGCGTGTGACTGTCAGGGTCCCAGCATGGGTGTCAGCTGATGGTCTTTGGTGCCATTTCAACACCAACAGAAATTCCCAATTTGGGGTTCAGTGAAGAAGGAAAGTTTATTCAGTGCAAACAGCTCAATTGTGATATAGCAGGGCTGTGAAACCAGCTCAATAGTGTTACAGCTCAATTAGGAGACTGCACGGCTGTGGAATATGCTGTGAAGAAGCCCTGGGTGAGGTGGCCCAGGGGCAAGGCCCCTATTCAGCTAGGCTGGAGCAAGGCATTTGACATTTCAGCCTGGAATGCAGTCTTCAGTCTTTGATGGAAAGGGAAAGGGCTCTCTCAGAGCCAGAGGGCTACTGGCTTATATAGACAGAAGTCCCTGCCTGGTTTCCGATTGGTTCATCTTCATGCAAATGAAGACTCCGAGTCCTTGCAGTTTGAATGGTATTGGCTGGTAAAAATGCTGATGGGGGATATAGGTGCATAGCTGGGACTGGACTGGGAAAGCCTCAATCCAATTGGTTGAAATACAATTCTAGGAACTCCTTGATAAGGAGCCTGGTTAGCTGGCAGGAACACAGTGCAGGCAGGTAGTTCAGTGCAGGCTTCTCCCTGAAGTGCATTTTGTGTGAGAAGCCCTTGTGCAGAAATGGCTGCTTGGCTCTGTTTTAAAATTCGAGGTCAGTCAAACTACCAGGAACCCTTCTTGGTAGATATCTTCTTTCTCAGGGTCCATACCGGGTTTATGGGAAGAGTAGTTAATGAAGAGACTTAGAACAGGTGGGAGCAGGGTTGGGGGAACTTACAGGGGATGAACCAGCTCTTGGAGTAGCAATGGTGGGTGGATGGGTGGGTGTCCTTAGCACCCTGGGCCTGCATGGGTGGGGGAGAGGCAGGTTTTAGAACCCAGCAGGGTCACCCTCCAGGAGCTATGGCCTTGGGGGAGCAGGGACAGCCACCACCAACCCCTTGCCTGGGAGGGAAGAAGAAAGGGGTGGGAAATGAACAGCCCAACCTTTCTCTCCCATCCTGTGATGTCCTGTTGGAGGCTGCCATTGGAGGATGCTGGAACCTGGGGACACATTCTGACCAGGTTAGCATCCTCAGTGGAGAGCAGGGTGGATCTGGGACAGGTACTGGCATGGTGGCCTACCTCTGCCTTGTTTCCTCCTACCACCAGACAAATTCCCAAGGACCACCATGGATGTGTGGACCTGGAGTGAAGTCTTTAGGTACCTCACTGGGCATGAGAACTCAGCGTCATACACTGCTCAGATAGGCTTAATTGCATATATGTTGCTGTTCAGAGTGTCCACCCAGTGGTCACTTAGGTCAGCTGGCATTATAATCATCACCCTATCTAATAAAGAGGGAATATGCTAATTGACTGCCCCACCCTCAAAGATGGCAGTGCCCACAGCCAATAAGGAGGGAATATGCTAATTAACTGCCCTGCCCTTAAAGATGGCAGCGCCCACAGCCACAAGATGGCTCGCAGGGGAGGGCAGTTGTGGGCGATCAGGCCAGCAGGGGAGGGCAGTTGGGGGTGACCAGGCCGGCAGGGGAGGGCAGTTGGGGGCGATCGGGCTGGCAGGCAGAAGCGGTTAGGGGTAATCAGGCAGACAGGCAGGCGAGCAGTTGGGAGCCAGCAGTCCTGGATTGTGAGAGGGATGTCCTGTGGGATCGGGCCTAAACCGGCAGTCAGACATACCCCGAGGGGTCCCAGATTGGAGAGGGTGCAGGCTGGACTGAGCGACACCCTCCCCACAGTGCACAAATTTCGTGCACCAGGCCTCTAGTCCAGTGATGGCGAACCTTTTGAGCTTGGCGTGTCAGCATTTTGAAAAACCCTAACTTAACTCTGGTGCCGTGTCACATATAGAAATTTTTTGATATTTGCAACCATAGTAAAACAAAGACTTATATTTTTGATATTTATTTTATATATTTAAATGCCATTTAACAAAGAAAAATCAACCAAAAAAAATGAGTTCGCGTGTCACCTCTGACAAGCGTGTCATAGGTTCGCCATCACTGCCTTAGACAGTGGTTACAAAGATGGTGGCACCCACAGCCAATAAGGAGGGAGTATGCTAATTGGCTGTCACGCCCTCAAAGATGGTGGCGCCCACAGCCACAAGATGGTGCCCAGTCCCCTCAGCCCCGCCGGGGTGCCTGTCTCCAGAGTCCCCCAGTTCCCTCAGCCTCTGAGCCACCCAGGGCCGGCCTGAGGTGCAGGCAAGCCTCTGATGGAGGCTGCCCAGCCACCCAGGGCCGCCCAAGGCTCAGGTAACCAGGCCTGTCCGAGGCTTGTGCTGCCGGCAGTGGCAGCAGCAGAGGTGTGATGGGGCGTCACCTTCCCCTGATCCCTGGGTTGCCTCCTGCCCCTGAGGGCTCCCGGACTGTGAGAGGGGCCAGGCCGGGCTGAGGGACCCCCCCCCTCCAGTGCATGAATTTTCATGCACCGGGCCTCTAGTCTTAAATAGTATTATTATTATTGTTAATCCTCACTGGAGGATATTTGTTTCCATTGATTTTTACAGAGAGTGGAGGGGAGGGAGGAAGAGAGAGAGAGAGAGAGAGAGAAACATTGATGTGACAGAGACACCTTGATTAGTTGCCTCTTGCACATGCCTCAGCCAGGGCCAGGAATTGAACCTGCAACCTAGGTACATGCCCTTGGCTGGGAATTGAGTAATCATATTATTATTAATGTGCATGCATTATCCAGCTTTTTAGTTGGCAGGAATAGGGCAGAGACTGTGTGGGTTTTGCTTTGCCTCTCACTGGGCCTGGTGAGCTCCCATCTTGGGAGTGTGCCTGTCCCCCACCCCCCACCCACCACATACACACCCATGGGCCCATGAAACATTCAGAGCAGTTGTAGAGATGTACCAGGGCCTCTTGAGGCTAACTCCCCCCTTCCTTACTGATCCACCTCCTCCAGATACATCTCAGCTGGCCCCATCCCCCTCATGGATGGGCACACAACCTTTAGATAGCACCAGGGACTCTGAGCAGCATGCAGGGCCCAGACCTCCACCCTCCCAGCTGGAGGCCACAGTGGGAATGACCATGGGTTCCCAGTTCAGAGGTGAGCCTGGGGAAACTCTGATCTCAAACAGACCCTGCCACCATGAGTGGAGAGGTCATGTGGCCTTTGTGGGACTGAGAGCCCCATGTCCTGGGTGACATCTTAGGGTGACCAGGGTTCAGTGGTTTTCAAGAGGAGTTGAATTTTCATGTGAACATTTCCAATTGGTAACTAATTTAAAACTAAAAACCCACCATGTGGGATAAACAAGTGCAGTCATGGGCTAGATCAGTGATGGTGAACCTATGACACGCGTGTCAGAGGTGACACGCGAACTCATTTTTTTGGTTGATTTTTCTTTGTTAAATGGAATTTAAATATATAAAATAAATATCAAAAATATAAATCTTTGTTTTACTATGGTTGCAAATATCAAAAAATTTCTATATGTGACACGACACCAGAGTTAAGTTAGGGTTTTTCAAAATGCTGATACGCCGAGCTCAAAAGGTTCGCCATCACTGGGCTAGATAGTACCTGTGGCCTCCTGGCCAGAACCAAAGGTGTGGTAGAACCTCTTCACTGTACACAGATGCAGAGCCGAGATTCAGAGAGGGCAAGGGCCTTGCTTAGATTTGCACAGTGAATGAGGAAAACACAAAGTCAGGCTCTAATGTTCCTCATCATCACTCTGGGCCTGGGGCAGGGGTGAATCCAAGATATAGAATCACTTGTGTGTGGGCAAAGCATGATGCTGGGGGATAGGATCCTAGGGCCAGGTCACTGTGGGGGCCGAGAGGGTGAGCAGAACTAATGGACTGACTTGTAGGAGAATGCACGGTGGGGTGGGTGGGGTATAGCGGGCCTGGGTAGCAACAAAGGTCCTCTGGGAGGAACCTGCCAACCTCTGGTGGGAATATTTCCCTCTTAGGGTGTGTTGTTCATGTGAGTGTGTGATGAATGGAAAGGCAGATGGAGGGTGGGAGGAGGATTTAGGTCTGCAAATGTTTCTTTTCTTAAATGACACTTGAGCATTGACTCAAGGCCTTTGTGCTGTCCACTCTACTTCCATGGAGAGTCGCTGACTTTGTTACGGGGACAGCAGGCCTGGTTCTCCCTGAGACTGATTCCGAATCAACCTGGGTGTATGGAGCCCTCCCCCTTCCTGGAGTGGCTTCTCAGCTTGGGGGATGTGCATGTTACCTCTTGGAGTCCAGCAACCTCCCTGGCCCCCTGGCCTGGGCATAGACTCCTGTCCCCGGTAGCATTCTTACCATCTTCACTTGGATGATCCCTGGGCTTCTCAAACTCAGTACTGCCAAACTGAACTGCATGTCTCCCCTGTGGGTCCATGGCCCTCCTTCCACAGCCTTTCCTGCCTCAGGAAGCGGCAGCTCCATCCTTCTAGGTGCTTCGGCCAAAACCTGGGCTCATCGTGGACTCCTCTCCTGTTACACCCATGCAGTTTAGCAGCAAATCCTGTCAACTCTACTTCAAAATTCCCCTGTCCACTGTCCTCTCCCGCCTCCTATGACTGGCTTCTCGGCTCTGGCCCGGCTCCCATGTTTTCAACAAAGCAGCCCTAACAGAGCCCATCAAGTCATTCCAGGCCATGGCTTCCAGCAGCCCGCACTGTAATCAGAATCTCGCATGATCTGGCTGCCATCACATTCACCCTTGCTCAATTTGCTCAGCAGTGATGGTGTTCTACCGTTCCTCATCTCCCTCCTTCTGGTCCTGCCCCAGGTCCTTTGTACCTGCTATTCTTGTCGCCTGACATACTTTGCCTACAGACATTCAGGTGGTTGTCTCCATTGATTCACTCAGATCTCAGCTCAAATGCCACTTCCTTAGAGAAGCCTTGCTTGACCACCTGGCTAAAATCAGCTCTTTTACACCCAAAGCCAGCAGCTACACCATCCTGGTTACTCCCTTGTTGGGGTCTAACCCCAGCAGGTCCAGGGGTTCCCAAAGGTGCGGACGGAGTCAGCGAAGAAGGAAGGACACGGAGACAGGGTTCAGTTCATCAGCATAGCGAGGTTCTCCAGCCAGGATCTAGCCCGGATCTCCAGCCAGGTTCTGTGTTTTATTGTCTTGTTACATCTGTCTTTATACCAGTTGATTTTAATCCTATCAATTTCTATTCCAAAGGTTAGGGCATTTCTTATCTCCATTCCAGGGAGTAAAGATTATGTAGCTTAAGCATGATTGTTCGTAGTTAAAGTGATTAACTACCCACCTGGCACTTAGTTAAGGGGTTTTATTCCCTCCCTAACTTCAGGGAAAAATCCTCACCTGGGGAAACAACCTTTCTAGGGGAGGTGGTCCTGTTTAAAACACATAGCGTTAAGAGGGGGAGCAAACATATGCCATATACGCCAGGTCCCTTGAAAGATAAGCTGTGCAGATGTTTCTTCCCTGCAGCAACTGTGTCAAGCCTCAATGGTGAACCAGCTTCCGGCACTCCCTGTTCCGTTTCCCTGCTCTCATTCATTTATTTCTTCATTGTACTTATCACATTCAGAAACCCACTGAATTGCTGTGGGTTTATGATCTCCCTCCCTACATCAGAGGGTCAGTGCTAGCAGAATGGCCATGAAGCCTGTCTTATCCTATATAATCAAAGGTTAATATGCAAATCAACCGAACAGCAGAACAACCGGCCACTATGATGCACACTGACCACCAGGAGGCAGACACTCAACGCAGGAACTGCCCACTGGTGGTCAGTGCGCTCCCACAGGGGGAGCGCCACTCAGCCAGAAGCCAGGCTCCCGGCTGGCGAGCACAGCATCGGTGGCGGGAGCCTCTCCTACCTCTGTGGCAGTGCTAAGGATGTCCGACTGCTGGCTTAGGCCCGCTCCCCTGAGGGCTTCCAGACTGCGAGAGGGTGCAGGCTGGGCTGAGGGATCCCCCTCCCGAGTGCACAAATTTCATGCACCAGGCCTCTAGTTTGCTAATAAACCCCAAGTTCTAGAAGGATTTGTGCACAGAGGATCTGCTCGGTTGGTGCTGGCTGAGTGGCTAGCAGAGGCAGATCTCCTTTCCTGGCTCTGCTGGACACTAAGTGGCCATTGTTCTGTCATTGCCCCACCAGACACTATGCTTGGGGACATGGGGACATTGGGATAAGGGCATGTGTGTGAGTGAAAGAGCCTGAGGCTTCATCCAGCCATGTGCAGGTGTGTGTGTGCCTGGGCGGTGCATGTGTTTTCATGTGTAGGCCCCATATGGTGCTGACAGGTGTCCTTTCTGATTCCCCCAGGGCCTCGCAGGAGAGGGGACCTTTTGGCTCGAGGTGGCACCTGGGCTGCACCTGGGCTGGCGGTGGGACCATGGTGATGTTCTGGGAGCCTGTAGGAGCCTGGTTGGCCCTGGCCCTGGCCCTGGGTGCCAGCATAGGTGCAGCAGCCCCACGGCAGGACTGCACGGGTGTCGAGTGCCCGCCGCTGGAGAACTGCATCGAGGAGGCGCTGGAGCCGGGCGCCTGCTGTGCCACGTGCGTGCAGCAGGGCTGTGCCTGCGAGGGCTACCAGTACTATGACTGTCTGCAGGGTGGCTTCGTGCGTGGCCGTGTACCCGCAGGCCAGTCCTACTTTGTGGACTTTGGCAGCACTGAGTGTTCCTGCCCACCAGGTGGCGGCAAGATCAGCTGCCAGTTCATGCTGTGCCCTGAGCTCCCACCCAATTGCATCGAGACTGTGGTGGCAGCTGACAGCTGCCCGCAGTGCGGCCAGGTGGGCTGCGTGCACGCTGGCCGCAAGTATGCTGCTGGTCACACAGTCCACCTGCCACCGTGCCAGGCCTGCCACTGTCCTGACACTGGTGGTGAGCTCATCTGCTACCAGGTCCCCAGTTGCCATGGAGATGCCAAGGCCATGCCCACTGCCACCAGTGGGAACTTCTCAGATGCTGAGGAGAATGAACCTGAGCGACACTACGAAGACCCCTACAGTTATGACCAGGAGGTGGCTGAAGCAGAAGCCGCAGCGGCTTTGGCAGGCGAGCTTCAGGCAAGCACAGGGGCCCCAGCCACCCTGGGAGGTGGAAGTCAGCCACTGTCTGCCATCCAGGCCACCCCCTGGCTGGCCGTTCTCCTCAGGCCAACAGCGGCTGCTGCCCTGGGTCCGCCAGCTCCTGTTCAAGCCAAAGCCAGGAGAGTGATGGAGGACAGCCAGGGGCCAGGGGAGGAGGAGAGGGAGGACATCGCTGTCAGGGAGCCACTGGCAGCAGGTGGCCTTAGGGGGCTCGATGGGCCTCCCGGTGCAGGCCCAGCCGAGCCCAGTCCCCCTTTGCAAGAGGAGAAGGCAGATGCCAGGGCAAGGCCCGAAGATAACCTTATCCCAGATGCCCAGGCCACCCCACAAAGTACTGGACAGGAGGGAGCCAGCCCCATGCTGGGGTCAAGCACGGCCAGTGTCCTCCAGTCTCAGGCCACATCGAGTTCTCCCGGAAACCCAACAAAGCCCAGCAGCCACACCATCCTGACCACACCTCCCCATGAGGCCACCCAGGTCCCACCTATCCAGGAAGTGCCCAAGCAGCCACCAGCTCTGCCCCATCTTCGGCCAGAGGAGGACACTGACCCCAACTCTGTCCATTCTGTCCCCAGAGGTGACCCTGAAGGTAAGCGTCTTTCAAGTTTCTCCCTAGCACTCAGTCCAGGGAAGGCAGCCCTGGGCCCTGTAACTGCCTAGGTCTCTGTACAGCTGCCTGGGGCAGGAGAAGCTGGGTCTGAGTGCCCCACACTTTAGGGCATGAGCTTAGATACCACTTTCTCCCTGGCTTAGCTCCTGGGAATGGAGTGGGTGGGTGCAGGTGAGGTTCCTGTTGAAGTCAGTGCTGGGCTACATGCGTGGTATGGCTGTGGTCAAAGGCCCAATAGGCACCCTCACAGGGTTGGGGGTCCTGAGGAGGGTCCTGCTTAAGTGCAGGCGGGGCCTGGAGTGTCCACAGAACCCCAGCAGGAGGTGATGAGTTTCACATCCTTCCAGGCATGGCTGTGACCTTGGTCTCTGAGGAGACAGCCTAGGGCATGCAGTCTCACATGAGAGCTCTTTCTGAGAGTCAAGGGCTATGTCCGGCACATCTTCCAGTTGGTTCTGTTAACACACAAGTTGTTCTCATTCCTCTGCTCTGCACCTGCCGTGGCTTCCACCTACTCAGTGTAGAATCCACAGCCCTCTCGGGCCACAGGCCCTGCACAGCCTGCCTGCGACCTCTTGCATCTCATCTCCATCACCCTTGTCTTAGTCTGTCTGGTCTGCTGTAACAAAAAATACCACAGATTGGGTGACTGAAATGACAAACACTTATTTCTCACAGTTCTGTGGGCTGGGAATCCAAGGTGAAGGCTGGGTTGAGGGCCTACTTCCTGGTTTGCAGATGGCCAGGCTCTCATTGTGTCCTCACATGGCAGAGCAGGCGAGGATACATCTCATCTGAGATAACATTACAGGAGGAGCAAACTCTTGCTTGTTTCTTTTTAGGACACTGATTCCATCATGAGGACCCCACCTTCATCATCTAATCACGTCCCAAAAGCTTCATCTCCAATACTGTCCCATTGAGGATTAGGGTTTTAACACAGGTATGGGGGTGGGGGATAAACATTCAGTTCCTAGCAACCCTTCCTCTTACCCACTGTGCTCAGCCCCACTGATCTGTCTAGATCAGGGGTCCTCAAACTACGGCCCGCGGGCCACATGCGGCCCGCCAAAAACATTTATCCGGCCCGCCAGGTGTTTTTGCCGCCGCTGTGTACATAGGAATTTGTTCATAGTTTTTTTTTAAACTATAGTCCAGCCCTCCAACGGTCTGAGGGACAGTGAACTGGCCCCCTGTTTAAAAAGTTTGAGGACCCCTGGTCTAGATACCATAGCAGCCCCAGGGCCTTTGCACTTGCCACTTGCTCTTCCTGAAATGCTCTTCCAGGTGTCCATTTGGTTCACTCCTGTACTCCATTCTGCTCTCTGTTCAAGGTCACCTCCCCAGAGAGGCTTTTCTTGGGCACCGAACTAAAAGAACACCATACCTTCCTCTTACCTTGCTGTAATTTTTCCTAGTAGAATGTTAGTGCCATGGGCAGAGGGACCACATCTGTCATCTTTCTGCTGTGTACAGGAGCCTCCAGCAGGGCCTGGGTGAATGAATGAGTGAATCAATACAAGCTCTGTGGCCACCCCTCTAGCAGTCATCCCTCTTCTCCCTAATTCCCCTGCCGTCCCATGAACCCTGCAGCATTGTCTCCCCCTCTGTTCCACACACGTGTTCACTGTTTTCAACGAGCACAGGTGCACCTCCTTTAGGAGCCTTCCTTGAATCTTTGTGTCTTGTTGACCCTCCCCTCAGCTCCATTTTCTTTCTCCCCACTGAGGGTGTTCTGGGGACTTACCTCGTTGTCTAGTGATCTCTCTCCACAGCTAAGGGTCTGTGTCTTGTTCAGTCTCATATCAATAACTCTACAAACCTTTATTAGGTATAAATAATGAGCAGGTCTTGGTGGGCCCTGGGGAGGCAGGAATGAACCACTATGGTGGGGGGCTGTGAGGGGGAGATGCCTGGGAGGTATCTGGGAAGGCTTCTTGGAGGATGGGGCATGAGGGGACTCTGGGATTTCTGCAGCATTCCCATTGACCCACCCTGATGCCCACAGCTGTGTGGCCTTGGGCAAGTCTCTTAACTGGCCTGGGCCCCTTTTCCCATCTGTCAAGTGCTATAGGCCTTGCTGGGCAGCAGCTGTGTGCAAAGCCTGTGCACATGCAGGTTCCTCTGACTTGTAGGCCAGGTGATCCAAAAGCCCAGAGGGCTCTGCACCCAGCCTGCTTACAGTGGGTAGGCACACAGTTCATCCTCACAGAGCACCTATTGGTACTCCAGGCCCTGTTTCCGTGACTTGATGTTCCCCCCAAGCCAAGGAGTTACGTTTCTTCTCATTTCGAGGTCAGAGAGGTGTTTCTCGAGGCTCCAGGTCACAGAATGGGAGTGGTGGGCTGGGACCTGATCCTTGTGCTTCAGGGGCCTCCTTCCCACCACACCCAGAGCCTGTGGGGAGTGAGGAGTATGTGTGGGCTGAGGTGGGGCTGTAATGAGAGGGCTTGGGGGCCTGGTTCCAGAGCATGCAGCCCCTAGGGCAGTGGTTCTCAACCTTCCTAATGCCGCGACCCTTTAATACAGTTCATGTTGTGGTGACCCCCAATTTCATTGTTACAAATTGAACATAATTAAAGCATAGTGATTGATCACAAAAACAATATGTAATTATATATGTGTTTTCCGATGGTCTTAGGCGACCCCTGTGAAAGGGTCGTTCGACCCCCAAAGGGGTCGCGACCCACAGGTTGAGAACCGTTGCCCTAGGGTTTCCAAAATAGACTCAGCCCTGCCCTCTACCCACCTCTTGCCTCCAGAGGCCTCTGTGCTTCTGGGCTTTGGAATCCTGGAGAATTGCTTTGTTCTCAGGATCCCTGGTTTTTCCTTTTCTTTTCTGCCCTGGGCTTTCTCAGTGGATTTTGGAGTCTGGCCTTTGATGAGGCTGCTTGTGGATAGGGGTCTCTGACTGAGTGCCCCTTACCGCCTATGAAGGCTGTCCTGGCAGCGGCCCCACACATGCACAGAGAATGATCAGGGCATGAGGATGGACAGGCTGCTGCAGCTTTTGGTGCGTGGGGAAGGAAGGAATGGGAGGCTGATATGGGGGTGGGGGAAAGGGGTGGCTTTAAATGGGACCTAGTAGGTTGGCCCTGGTCAGATACACAAAGACTGGCCTACCATCCACCACCCCCAAATATATTTTGTCCTCCCACCTACCCAGTATCCACCTGTCACCTGTGTAACTTAGGTAAATGGCTTATCTTTTCCTGCCTCAGTTTCCTCATCTTTAAGCAGCAGAGAAGTCCCTGCTTCATGGGGCTGTTGTTTTTTTAATCCTCATCTGAGGATATTTTTTCCCATTTATTTTTTTTAGAGAGAGTGGAAGGGAGGGAGGGAGGGAGGAGGAGGAGGAGAGAGAGAGAGAGGTGAGAGAGAGAGACAAAGAGAGATGTGAGAGAGACACATTGATTAGTTGCCTCCTACACACGCCCATGTACGTGTCCTTTTCATGTCCAGTGCTTGGCAGGGAACTTAGTACTTGCAGAGTAGTTACAATATTAGCCATTATTACTCACTATCCTTCTTCAGTTCGCGCATCTCTTCAGCAGATGTTTAGGGAGCACTCTGTCTGTGCCAAGGGCTGTGTAGTGAGAAAGGCAGGCGCAGCCTCCCCACTGAGGTCTCGCTGGGGAGGAGGCGTTGAACTGATAGGCACACAGATTTATCCATGGTCACAATCATGTGCAGGGGGAGTTGGTAGGAGGCCTGATAGGGGCTGGGTCAGGTGTCCAGTTGAGCATCTTGGGAGAAGTGGGGGGCCTTAGAGGCCTCTGACTGCTGTTGTGGGGGAGGACTTGGGGGGTCCCCAGTGATGGAAGGGCCCTCTGTGAGGAGAAGCTGGGGAGGTGGCTTTGTCCTGTTTGCCTGGGGGCCTGCTGAGAGGTAGGACATGGGGTCAGAAATGACCCCCAGCCCTGTTGCCATGGTAGCCCTGGGGCCCAGAGAAGGAGGTTTCCAGCCATTGCCCGAGGCCTGGCTGGGGCAGAGGTAGGAGAAAACAGGGGTTGGGGCGGGAGGGGGGGGGATTCCTGTCTTTTAGCCGGAACCCTGCCAGGGATCCAGGCTGCCTCTGAGCATGTCCAGATGTGGCCTAATGGAAGCCACATGCCTGCTCTGTGGGCCCAGCAGAGGGGTGTGACGGCTGTTGTCATTCAGGGGGCTTTGTGAGGGGGGCTTCTATTGCTGGGCTGGCATGATGAAGGGGGTTGGCATGATGAAGGGGGTTGGCAAGCACACCACCCCTAACCTCTGCTGCCCTCCTGGGCCACAGGGTGGGAACCCTGGGACAGGGTGACCCTCAGGAAGTGGAGACTCTCAGAGCATCCGGAGGCAGCCCCCTCCTGGAAAAGACTCCAGCACCACCTCTGCAGGGTCCCAGGGCCGCGGCAGGAAAGAGGCCTCTTCCTCAGGGCCTCAGTTAATCAGATTCTGCAGGGCAGGGATCTCTGAGTGCTTTGACGGTCTGGTTAGCAGAGAAGCTATTTAAACTCAAATAACTTTATGCTAATCACAGACACCATATAGTGCTTATGCCTGTGCCAGGCACTTTTGTAAGCTCTGTGTGATTATTAACCCTTTAATCCTCATATCCACTCCCTTAGTTTACAGAGGGGATGCAGGCCACTTGCCCATGGACACATGTGTAGGAAGTGGTGGGTCTAGGTTCCTTTGCATGCCTTCATGTCTTTATCCCTGACAGTCATTCCTGAGTGCCAGGGTGTCCACAGGCTGTGACAGATGAAGAAAGCATAGTGTTGAACAAAATCTACATTGTCTTTGCCCTCTGGAAGCTTATGGCTTATGGAGGAAGTAAAGAACCCACTAGTCACTGGGTGTGGAGTTTCTGTGCCCTGTGAGCTTGTGTGTGTGTGTGTGGTGGGTGG
>NW_005372150.1:941165-952899 GCF_000412655.1 Myotis brandtii
GAGATCAGGGAAGGCTCCGTAGGGAAAATTATGTTTGAGCAGGAGGAGTTGTTAATGGGTGATGGGATGGAAGCAGAGAGAAGAGAGTGTTCCAGGCAGAGAACACATATGTAAAGGCCCTGCACCTGAGGGAATTCATTGGATTAAAAGGAGGCTGTGTGGCTGGTGCTGGAAGCAGCTGGGAGGGGCAGGGGTGAGGCTGTTGGGATGAAGACTTAGTTGTGTCGGGGACCACTAGGTGCCAGACCGGAGATGGTATTATCTTATCTGTGCTGCGCAGCACCCTTCTGGGTGCAGGGAGGAGGCTACAGGAGCAGGGTTTTCCCTCCCTCACCGTGCAGCCCCAGGAGCTAGCCCTGGGCCTTCCCAAGGTCTGTGGGTCTCCAAGGCTCCCTGGGAGTAGGAGAGGGGGGTTCACCTAGACTCTGTTTCCCAGAGGATCCTGTAGACCCTGCCCTCTCCCCTCTAGTATTGGCCTGTGGAAGACTAAACTTGTGTGAGATCTGAGGAGCCCATGAGCACAGCCTGGGGACTTGCAGGAGCCAGGGTGTGATTCCAGACACCTGAACTTGAGTCCGATACAACAGAACTACCTCCTGCAAGAACTCAAGGTTCCTGAGGCAGGCTGGGGCAGGGCCACCCTGTGGGGAGCACCGCTCTGATCAGCAGCAGAATACTGGGAGGAGAGCTTACAGTTGGGCCCAGCCGGTCCTGCCCCTCATCACCCCCAGCCCGTGGGTCTTGAAATGGGAGTCTGACTCTGTTGGGGTCTTCTGGGAGCAACCTGAACCAGGGCAGACAGACAAGAAACCTGGGCTTCCCACCAGCCCCTGCAGGTCCACAGTGAGTCCCCAGTCATCGTGTGACCTGGGGTCTGGGACATCATCCCTCTGAATCCTCGTTTCCTTATTGGTAAAATGGATGGGAGGGGAGAAGCCAGCGTTCGCCCCACCTTGGCCTGCCTGCCCTCCTAAAATGGTGCACATACCTCTCATCTGTTCCCGTTAGTTTCTTTCTGCAAAGAGTGTTTGTAAGTATTAGAATTGTGTTACAACATTTACAAATTGGAAAACTTCACGTACATTTCAGCTTTGTGGCTTTTGTTGAAAATTGGTAATTGTGGGCACACTAGGTCCATAGCCATAGGCTGGCCATCAGGGAAGCTGAGAAGAGGCTCCATTTAGACTGGGCGGGTACTTTGCACTTTGCTGGGCCAGCCTGCATCAACTTTATTGCCTGCCCAGCCCTGGTTGGCAGCTGGGTTGGGTCCTCTGCTGGGACACCTGTCAGAGCTTAGAGTTTCACCCTGTGGCAACCTTGAGAGAATCTGTGTGGTCCTTCTATTTTATGGAAGAGAAATTGGCATTCCAAGAGTGGAATGGGCTTTTCTGGAGGTCACAGTATGGCTAGGCAGGGGGCCCCAGTGTCCCAGTAGAGGGGGTGGGTTCATGGCCTCCATGGGAGGCATGGGAGCAGCAGTGGGTCCATGTTGCCTATAGCCAACCTCTCCCTGCGTTTGCCTCCCAGAGCATGACTTGTGCCAGGCACCTGGGCACACAGGCTCACTGCACAGCTGTGAGTGTCTGGGGCCAAGGCTCGGCCTTCAGTAGTGTTAGGGTCGCCGAAGGAGGAACATACGAGGCCAAAAGTGGTAAAGAATTATAAATTTATTAGATCATCTGGAACCAGATGGACTGAGCCCCCAAATGGCACCAGCACCCAGGGAGTCAGAGATCTTAAAGGACACTAGGAGAGCTTTTTTGTGGGGAATTCTTTGGACAGGTCTGATCCTGGGCAAATCCGGAGGGGAAAGTTACTGGTCTTAGCAAATGGAATGTGGTCTAAGGCAAAAGGGAATGTGGTCGGTTGCAAAATGATCTAAAGGTCAGTTTTCCAGGGGAGGAGATATAAATGTGATTGTTTGATCAGACCTAACAGGTAGGTTTCTTCATTTTAACTCCTAAAACTATGTTTTCTTTATTTCTTTCAAAACAGCTTTATTGAGATATTATTCTTGTACCATAACATCCTCCTATTTAAGTGTACAGCTCAGTAGTTTTTAGCACAGTTGTGCAAATATCACCAGAATTCTAATTTTAGAACATTTTTATCCCAAAAAAGAAACCCCGCACCCTGTACTAGCCACTTCCCATTTCTTCCTTCTCTGAGCCCCCAGCAACCATCAATCTACTGTCTGTCTCTGTGGGTTTGCGTATTCTGGACATTCCTGGACATGAATTATATAATATGTGGTCTTTTGTGACTGTCTTCTGTCACTTAGCAGAGTGCTTTCATGGTCCATCCATGTAGTAGCAGCTGTCAGTACTTATCCCTTTTTCTGGATGAATAACATTCCATTT
Organism: Myotis brandtii; assembly: GCF_000412655.1. Taxonomy (NCBI): domain Eukaryota; kingdom Metazoa; phylum Chordata; class Mammalia; order Chiroptera; family Vespertilionidae; genus Myotis; species Myotis brandtii. The sequence continues at coordinate 943,526 of NW_005372150.1, forward strand.
ATGGATAGACCACATTCTGTTTATCCACTCATCCATTGATGGATATTGCGTTTCTACCTTTTAGCTATTGTGAATATGTCCATATTTTTTCATGGATGTGTGTTTTCATTTTCCTTGGGAGTATACCTATGAGTAGAATAGCTGGATCGTATGATAACTCTGTTTAACTACCAGATGATCTGCCAAACTGTTTTTCTGCAGCAGCTGCACCATTCTGCTTCCCCACTAATAATGCATGAGGGTCCAAGTTATCTACATCCTTGTCAACACTTGTTATTGTCTGTCTTTTTTTAGTGTAGCCATTCTAGTGGGTGTGAGGTAGTGTCTCACTGTGGATTTGATTTGCATTTCCCTGATGACTATTGATGTTGATTATCTTTTCATGAGCTCGCTTTAGAAAATTCTAGAAAACACAAAATATATAAGCACACATTCCATTAGCCATCAAAGTGATGACATTATCACATTGTCAAGTAGTTTCTGGGGAACTCTTCTGTATATTCCTGAGAGTAACAGCATGAAGAAGGCAACTAAATAGTGTTGTTGTGAAAGTCATGTTGAGCTCATGGCTCCATAAAAAGGCCTCAGGGACCCTCCAGGTAACCACTGGTCAGTATGACTACAGTAGTGTAGGGTGTGCACCTATTTTTCACAGATACATATCTTGGTGCAGTATGTGGAGAGTTCCCTTACCAGCTGGTGCTCCACTGTGGGCTCCCTTTATCTTTTGTTTACCAGTCTCTAGTGATGGGCCCTCAGGCTGTTTCCAGTCTTTTATCATTAAAAAGCAATGAATATAGATGCTAAAATCCTCAACAAAATATTAGCAAATTGGAGCTACCAATATATTAAAAAGATCATACACTGTGACCAAGTAGGATTTATTCCAGGGCCTACTGGAATACAATATTCACTAATCAATAAACGTGATACATCACATAAACAAATTGAAAGACAAAAATCACATGATCATATCAATAGATGCAGAAGAAGCATTCGACAAAATATAACACCCTTTTTTGATAAAATCTCTCAGCAAAGTGGGAATAGAGGGATCATATCTCAGCATAATAAACGCCATACATGACAGACCTACAGCGAGCATCACACTCAGTGGGCAAAAACTAAAACCATTTCCCCTAAAGACAGGAAGAAGACAGGAATGTTTGCTTTCACCACTCTTATTCAACACTAGAGGCCCGGTGCATGAAATTCGTGCACAGGTAGGGTCCCTAGGCCTGGATGGTGATCAGGGCTGATCAGGGCCTTCCTGCTGCTGGCCAGGGCCTCCCTTCCCTGGCTGCTGGCTGCTATTCCCCAGCTGCCGGCTGCCGGCCAGAGACTCCCTTCCACAGCTGCCAGCCACCGCCTGGGGCCTCCCTTCCCCCGCTGCTGGCTGCCACCCAGGGACTCCCTTCCCTGGCTGCTGGACCCGCTCGGGGCCTCCCTTCCCCAGCTGCCAGCTGCTGGCCAGGGCCTCCCTTCCCTAGCTGCCAGCTGCCAGCCATGGCCTTCCTCTGTTCCGTGCTGTCCCCTGGTCAGCGCATGTCATAGTGAGCGATTGAACTCCAGTCTCCTGGTCGAACTACCATGGGGACAATTTGCATATTAGCCTTTTATGTATATAGATAATACTGGAAGTCCTAGCCACAGTGATCAGTCAAGAAGACGAAATAAAAGGCATCCAAATTGGAAAGGAGGAAGTAAAACTCTCATTATTCACAGATGACATGATATTGTACATAGAAAACCCTAATGACTCCACCAAAAAAACTACTAGATTTAATAAATGAATTTGGCAATGTAGCAAGATACAAAATTAACACCCAGAAATCTATGGCATTTTTATACACCAATAATGAATTCTCAGAAAGAGAAACTAATCAAACAATCCCATTGACCATTGCAACAAAAAATTAAGATACTTAGGAATAAACTTAACCAAGGAAATAAAAGACTTGTACTCAGAAAACTACAGAATGTTGAAAAAAGATATAGAGGAAGATATAAATAAGTGGAAGGATATACTGTGTTCATGGATTGGTAGAATCAACATCATTATGTTCATATTCCAAACAAAATGTTCATATTGCCTAAAGCAATCTAAGGATTCAATGCAATACCTATTAAAATACCAACAGCATATTTCACAGATCTAGAACAAATACTCAAAAAATTTATATGGAACCAGAAAAGACCCCAAATAACCACAGCAATCTTGAGAAAGAAGCACAAAGTTGGAGGGATCACAATACTGGATATCAAGTTATATTGCTAAGCCACTCTAATCAAAACAGCCTGATACTGGCACACAAACAGGCATATAGATCAATGGAATAGAACAGAGACACCAGAAATTTACTCAAGCCATTATGCTCAATTAATATTTGACAAAGAAGCAAGAATATACAGTGGAATCAAAACAGTTTCTTCAATAAATGGTGTTGGGGAAATTGGACAAAAAAATTAAACTAGACCACCAACGTACACCATACATAAGAATAAACTCAAAATGGATAAAAGACTTAAATGTAAGTTGTGTAACCATAAAAATCCTAGAAGAAACTATAAGCAGCAAAATCTCAGACATCTCTAGTAGCAATATGTTTACAGATACATCTCCTAGGGCAAAGGAAACTAAGAAGAAAATAAATGGGACTATCCTATATAATAAAAGGGTAATATGCAAATTGACTGAATGGCGGAATGACTGGTCACTATGATGTGCACTGACCACCAGGGGGCAGATGCTCAGTGCAGGAGCTGCCCTCTGGTGGTCAGTGCGCTCCTACAGGGGAAGCACTACTCAGCCAGAAGCTGGGCTCATGGCTGGCGAGTGTAGCGGCGGTGGCGGGAGCCTCTCGTGCCTCCACGGCAGTCGGACATTCCCCGAGGGCTCCCAGACTGCGAGAGTGCATAGGCTGAGCTGAGGGACACCCCCCAAGTGCACGAATTTCATGCACCAGGCCTCTAGTCTATATATATATAAAAGCCCAGCGATCGGAACGGCAGAATGACCAGAACAACCAGTGGCTATGACGCACACTATGCCAGTCAACCAGCCTGATCCGGGCCCCGATCGGCACTCCCCAACCGACCCAGCCCCCAATCCACCCCCAACACCCTCATCGGGGGCGGGGCTGGCTGGCCAACCGCCCATGGCCCCTCCCCCACCTCCACCCCCCACCAGCCTGGCCTGATGGGCCCCCATTGGGGTGGGTCGGCCATACCCCACCCGTGCACGAATTCGTGCACTGGGCCTCTAGTATCAAAATAAAAAGCTTCAGTACAGCAAAAGAAACCGTCAACAAAACAAAAGGGGAGCCCACTGTATGGGAGAACATATTTGGCAATGATATATCTGATAAAGTTTAATATCCAAAATATATAAAGTACTCATACAGCTTCAACAAAAGGAAGACAAACAATCCAATTAAAAAATGGGCAGAGAACCTAAATAAACACTTCTCCAAAGAGGGTATACAGATGGCCAAGAGACATATGAAAAAATGCTCAAAGTCACTGATCATGAGAGAGATGCAAATTTAGACGGCAATGAGGTAGTCAGAATGGGTACCATCAACAAATCAACAAATGACAAGTGCTGGTGAAGATGTGGAGAAAAGGGAACCCTAGTACACTGCTGGTGGAAATGCAGACTGGTGCAGCCATTATGGAAAACAGTATGGAGTTTCCTCAAAAAATTAAATATGGAACTGCCATTTGACCTAGTGATCCCACTTGTAATCTATCCTAAGAACCCTGAAACACCAATCAGAAAGAATGTGTTCATAGTAGCACAATTTATAATAGCTAAGATCTGGAAACAGCCCAAGTGCCCATCAAGTAGACGAGTAGGTAAAAAAGCTGTGGTACATTTATACTATGGAATACTATGCAGCAGTGAAAAAGAAGGAACTCTTACCCTTTGAGAAAATATGGAGGGGCCTGAAGAGTATTATGTTAAATGAAATAAGCCAGTCAGAGAAAGACAAGTATTACATGATCTCACTCATGTGGAGTCTAAAGAACAAAATAAACTGATGAACAAAATAGATCCAGAGACAGAGAAGATAAAACAGACTTTGGAATCTCTGAGGGAAGGTGGGAGAGGGTGAGTGGGTGGGACGAGATCAACCAAAGAACTTGTATGCATATATACATAACCTATGGGTACAGACAATAGAATGGTGAAGGCCTGGGGCAGGGGTGGGGGTGGGCTAGAAGGGGTTATTGGAGGGAAAAGGGGGACATATGTAATACTTTCAACAATAAAGATTTATTAGGAAAAAAATAGCGAGCTTCCTGAACATCTCTATGCCACACCACACTGCGGAATCACAGGGTCAGTGTGTGTATGATTTCTTTATTTTTATTTTATAATACCCAATCATACATTTTTACAAATGACCACACCTATGTAGCCATCACTTAGGTCATGAACCATCATGAGACAGCCCAGGTTGCCTCTCAGTGCCCTCCCATGGGACTGCTGTCCTACTTCTTAGCAGTGTAGCTGTCAGATTGTTATAAAGGGAGCCACACAGGCGGTTCTCTTTGGTGTCTGACTTTCACTCACACAGCATTTCTAAGGTTCATCGATTGCCCATCTCCTAGTTGGTCCTTTTTTAAAAAATATATATTTTATTGATTTTTTTACAGAGAGGAGGTGAGAGGGATAGAGAGTTAGAAACATCGATGAGAAACATCGATCAGCTGCCTCCTGCACCCCCCCCCCCCCACTGGGGATGTGCCCGCAACCAAGGTACATGCCCTTGACCAAAATTGAACCCGGGACCTTTCAGTTCATAGGCCGATGCTCTATCCACTGAGCCAAACCAGTTAGGGCTAGTTGGTCCTTTTTATTGCTGAGAAGTGCTCCATTGTATGGCCCAGGTTGGCTGCTCATTCTCCTGTCAAGGGGCCCTGGGTTGATTCCAGCCTGGTGTCATGAGGGAGAGTGTTGCCTTGTATATCTGCTCAGATGGTCAGTCACACACATTTTTTTTAAACATCACCCAAGGGGGTGTCGGGGGGAGGGAGGGGAGAGAGAGAGAGAGAGAGAGAGAGAGAGAGAGAGAGAGAAAGAGAAACATCAATGTGTTGCCTTCTGCACGCAACCCAGGTATGCATGGGAATTGAACTGATACCCTTTTGGTGCACAGGATAATGTTCAACCATGGGCCACTTGGGCCGGGCAGCCACATGCATTTCTTTTGGGAGGTGTTGGCTGGTATGTGCTCAGTATAGAAGACAGAGAATGCAAGTTTAAATCTGGTAGATGTTGTTGACTTGTCCTCTCTGATGGTGTACCATTTTCATTTATAGTTACAATGTAGGAGAATGCCTGTTTCCCCAATTTCTTTATTCAGCAAATATGTATTGAGTGCCTACCATACAGGTGCTGGAGTACAGCAGTGATGAAAGCAGATGAACTTCCTACCCCTCATGCAGCTTCCACTCTGTGTCGGGGATGCAGAGTCAATCAACTGGCTATGTAAACTGAGGAGAGAAGTAAGCAGGGTGCCATAAAACTTCCCCGCATGGCGATCTGGGAGGTAGAATTGGTGTCCTGCAGTGATTTTAGTTTGTACGTGTGCAGTCTCTCCCCCTGCCTTGATCAAGGGCTCTTCAGCAAGCCTGGCTTCACTCCCACGAATACTGTGTGAGGCTGTGGGGGTCTTTTTGCTACTCTCACCAAACTGGTGCCGGTCCTTTCTGCTGGGGACACCTTGGTCGCGATATGACCCATCTATTTATTGTCTCAAGAATGCGAGTGGCAGACCACCCCAGAACCTCTGTAGCACACACAATAGACATTTAGTGTTGGTTCCAAGTCCAGAGGCCTGGCATGGCTGATGTCAGCTGGGCTCCCATTGGTGCGTGTCCTTGGTCAGTGGGCAGCTCCTGGGGTGGGCTGGTTGGGATGGCCTCACTGGTAGGGCTCCTCTCTACTCCTGGTGCTCTCGTATTTCAGTGGCTTAGCCCTGCTTGCCCTCCTCCAGGAAGCAGGCCCCAGGTGAAACGTTAGGAGTACACAGGGTTCATGAGCCTGGGTTGGGAACTAGCAGAACTGTTGATTTTACCACACCCTATTGCTAGCCAGTTGGGGGCCAGCCCTGGTTCCGGGGCTCCTGTTAATGGGAACCACTGTGAAGTTGCATTGTTAAGAGTGTGGATAAAAGAAGGGAGGAGAATTGGGGCAGTCAGTGCAGTGAATGTACCCTAGGCTCTGGGCTGGGTGCTCCATGTATCTCATCTCACTTAGTCCCCAAATGACCTTACTAGTCCTTTCCTACCGGGGGTGGGCTGGGGGAACATGTACCTGGCCCAGGGCCCAGCAGCAGATAAGTGGTGGGCCCAGCCCTGAACCCAGGTCTGCCTATGCTTAAGGTATCCCTGGATTTCCTGCTTAGGTAGGCCGGGCTCAAGGCTCCCCAGGTTTGAGTCTGGCTCTGTCCTTCACTAGTTGTGAGACTTAGGCATATTGTGCCCCTGCCCTGGGCCTCAGGTTTCTCACTGTAGGATGGGCTTACTGAGAGCTCTCTCACAGAGCTGTGTTCTCATTTGGGAGAAAGCTGGCGTTGGGCACCAGGTGCTGGTACAGTCGGGCTCTATTCATAGCTGGTGTCCTGGGTGCTATGATTTCAGCCGTGGGGGCTCTGCTGGGAGGGCAGTGGCTTCTGAGCTTGGGCTGTTTCCTGTTCACATGCCAAGCCTGAGGCAGCAGGTGTGGCCTGTGAACCAAGGGTGACCAAGTCGTCCAGAATCACTGCACCTTGAGCCGTCCAGAATCCTGGGTGCTTCAGTGAACTGGAGCTCAGAGGTCTGCTTCGGGCTCTCCTGGGGCAGTGGCAGCCTGTGTGCCTGCTGGCACATCCTTCAAGCTGGGCCACGATTATGTGGCCATGGGCTCCTTTGTCCTGTAGTGTCTGAGGCTTTAAGGGGAGCTTCCATCTGGCTGAGGTCAGCATTTTGTGGGTTGAGGATTTGCTGGGACCTCCTTGTCTACTGCAGGGTCTCCACACTGGGAAAGCGGGCTAGGGGCTGAGTCACACGGGAATGAGCCCAGTTGGCCCTCAGAGAGTGTATCCTTGGGTGTGAACACTGCCTCTGCTGGCGGTGGGACCTCAGACAATCGACTCACCTTCTCTGAGCCCGAGTTTCTGCTCAGAAATGGGAGAGTAACCTCTCCCCTGCCACCCCCAGGATTACTGAGAAGAGTAGGTGAGAGCATGGCAGTCAGGACAGAGGTCCTCTGCACACTGCGCGCTCCTCTGTGCCCTGCCGTTGGGCCACTGCACTCTGGAAGGTGGGGGGATGGGTTTGTGTTTTTATTTAAGTGAACAGATGTGTGCCTTTTCTGGCGGCCAGGAGTTGTCCCCTCTGGTGAGAAAGCAAAGGAGCCAGGCCTTGGGGGGTTGGGTGGGGATGTTCATTGGTGCACTCCCGGCTCCCCGTCTGCGTCACTCCAGCTGCCTCCAGTTGTGTAGCACAGTGTTCCTCCCTGGCTTTTGCTTCAGCCAACTGAGTCAGCAGATGCTCTAGTCCTGAGCTCTTTCCTCAGCAGCACTGCCTGGCTGTGAGGCTGACACCCCCAAAACTGGAGGAGAGTGCTCTCCATGGCCCACCCTCGCAGGAGTGCCCTCCATGGGGAGCCTTCATTATGTGGCGGGCTCTGTGCTTATCACTGGGCATGTATTGGTGCATTAAGCCTTATGACACCCCTGTGAGAGGGAGACTTGTCATTATACCCATTTTTGAGACAGGGTAACAAGCACTGGGAGGTTAAGTGAATTGCCCAAGGTCACTGAGGGCAATGAAACAGATGTTGGCCAAGTACTGACTCTGTGCTGGGCACCGAGAGCTCCCAGAGCCTGGGAGGCGGGGGAGAGGGTGACAGATTCCAGTATGTGAATGATGTGTCTCTCACTTCCAGTCCCCACCCTCTCACCTGCCCACTCACTCATTCATGGCATGTGTATAGGCCAGTGATGGTGAACCTATGACACGCGAACTCATTTTTTTGGTTGATTTTTCTTTGTTAAATGGCATTTAAATATATAAAATAAATATCAAAAATATAAGTCTTTGTTTTACTATGGTTGCAAATATCAAAAAATTTCTATATGTGACACGGCACCAGAGTTAAGTTAGGGTTTTTCAAAATGCTGACACGCCGAGCTCAAAAGGTTCGCCATCACTGGCCTAGGCCGTGTGTAGCAGGTGCCAGGAGTCCAGGAATTCCGTCTAGCTTTTCAGAGTGTGCCTGAAAACGGGCCAGGTTCCATGCTGGTGGCACCCTCTACAGTGATGCCAGGTCCACACATTCCTTTTGAACAGAGCTAAGCTTGTCGAGGGCTGCCATTTTATGCAAGCTGCTGTTCTCTTTTTGCACAGAATCAGCTTCTCATCAGTTGCAAAAGTCTGAACAGAAGTAGCCACACTGATGGCAGACGTTCTTTACCACCCCCACCGGGGGCCATGGGAGCCTGTCCCTGGGCCGTCGGCCTCGCAGCCACCACCTCCCCAAGCTCCTCGAGGCCCGGTCTGAGCCCAGCATGGCGGGCCTCCAAGCCTCCGCACATGGCCAAAGCCCACACAACCCACCGCGGAGCCGTGGCTCCACCAGCCACAGCCACCAGCATCCGGGGGTTCCAGCTGGAACCTCCCCCCACACCAGGCCCTCAGTGAGGCCACTCTGGGTGAGGGGGCTCAGAGAAGATGGCTCAGGCCCATCACTGTTCAGTGCTCACCCTTCTTTCTCTCTTGTTTGAGGTGTGGTGTGTGCGTGTACGTGTGCATGTGTGATGGAAACATTTCAATCTTGACACTTATTTTGCGAGTCTAAAAATAAACTCTCCTACATTTCCACATACCCAGTCTCTGCTGCCATCTAGTGCTCAGGCCAGGTTTGTTTTCTTCTACTTGTCCCCAAAGTGTATTAAATATTGCTCGTTTTGTAAAATCATATCTAATCAATGTTTGCTTGTTATATCTCCTGAGTTTTTTTCTTTATAAAAGTTTGTATGGAAGTATAGTATAGATATCCTTGAGTATTGTTTGATCTAGATTAATATAACAGCATTCCCTATAAACCTTTTTGTTTTTACATTTTTATTCTGTTTTTTTTTATAAAGTGTAATATATAGATAGTAAAACGCACATGTCTTCCTAGAGCAGCTCAGTGGATTTTCATCCTATATAATAAAGAGGTAATATGCAAATTGACCATCACACCCTCGCACAAGATGGCCACCCCCATGTGGTCACAAGATGGCCGCCCCCATGTGGTCACAAGATGGCTGCCACAAGATGGCTGGCAGAGGAGGGCAGTTGGGGGGGTGGGGGGACCAGACCTGCAGGGGAGGGCA
>NW_005372150.1:953068-1015093 GCF_000412655.1 Myotis brandtii
CCCAGTGTACTCATGCACCGGCCTCTAGTGTAGGTATAATTGGGCATCTCCATCCCAGTCACAATATAAAACATTTCAGGTGCTCAGAGTTTTCCTAGTACCCCTTCTCAGTCAGTTCTAGCCTCCCTGCCCCTTGGGAACCACAGTGCTGACCTTAATCACCATCAGTTATTCTTACCTATTTATGAATTTATTTTGTGAATTGGGAACCATACCGTATGATTTTGCTTGTATTTTGCAAAATAATACAGGATAATATGTTTGAGATTCATTCATGTTGCATGTAGCAGTAGTTCGTTTTTTAAAATTGCTCTTTATTCCATTGTAGGAGTAAATCATAGTCTATTCTAGTGTGGATGAGCATTTGGGCTGTTTTCCGTGTTTGGCCGCGATGAATACTGTTACTGTGAACACTCGGAAGTGGGAGTCTCTGGAAGGCTTTTGCTGGATATACACCTATGAGTGGAATTGCTGCATCAAAGGATGTGGTTAGCTTTAGCAGATACCACCAAACAGTTTTCCAGTCTGGTACCATTTTATATCTCCACTAGCGGTTAGTGAGAGTGCCAGATGCTCCACATCTTTGCCAACACAGGATGTTGTCATTATTTTTTCATTTTAGCCAATCTGGTGGATGTGTAATGTCTCATTATGGTTTTTTAATTTGCATCCACTCATAATTTATGATGCTGAGCACATTTTCATATTACCATTGGCAACTTTGTTGTTATTTGCCATTTTAAAATTGGGTTTCTTTGTCTTGCTGATTCATAGGAGTTCTTTATGTATTCTGATTATGTGTCTTTTTTTGGATCACAAGTATTTTATCTCATTCTGTGACTTTTCTTTCCACTCTCTTAGTGATATTTTCTGATAGTATATGCCAGTGGTTGGCAAACTGCGGCTCATGAGCCAAATGTGGCTCTTTGGCCCCTTGAGTGTGGCTCTTCCTAAGCCTTAGGAGTACCCTAATTAAGTTAATAACAATGTACCTACCTATATAGTTTAAGTTAAAAAAAATTTGGCTCTCAAAAGAAATTTCAATCGTTGTACTGTTGATATTTGGCTCTGTTGACTAATGAGTTTGCCTACCACTGGTATATGCAAACACAGTCTCCTGAGAAACACAAATTTCTAATTTTAATGAAACACAATTTATTGATCTTCTATGTTAGTACATTTCATCTTCTTTAAAGAAACCTTTGTCTACCCAAGAGTCATGAAGATGTTTTCCTATGTTCCAAACATTTTAACTTGTTTCACTTTTCACATTAGATCACATTTATATTTATTTCTTTGAGTGGTGTGAATAGGAGTCAAAATTCATTCTTGTTTCAAATGCATGTTCAGTTGACTGAGCACCAGCTATTGAAAGGATGTCTTTCCTCCCTGCATTGTCACCTTTGTCAGGAATATAGGAAGAAGTCTATTTCTGGCCTCTTCTGTCCTACTCTGTCAAGCTGACTATCTTTGCATACTGTCTTGATTTACTGTAGCTCTATAGTAAATTTAAAAATTTTAATTTATTTTTTTAAAGAGTGAGGAAGGGAGAGGGATAGAGATCTAGAAACATTGATGAGAAAGACACATCTATCTGCTGCCTCCTGCACACCCCCCTACTGGGGATCGAGCCTGCAACCTGGGCATGTGCCCTGACTAGGAATACAGCCATGACCTCTTGGTTTCTGGATGGACACTCAACCACTGAGCCATACCAGCTGGGCTTTATAATAATTTTTGATATCTGGTAGTGGGGATTTTTCAGTTTTGTTCTTTTAAAAGATCATTTTGGCTATTCTAGGCATTTGCATTTCCAATTTCTACATTTAAGAAGCCTGCTAGGATTTTTGATTGATATTATGTTGACTCTGTGTATCAATTTTGGGAGAATTGTCATCTTAATATTAAGTTTCTAATCCATGAGCATGGTATATCCCTCCATTTATTCAGATTCTTATTTCTTTCAGCAGTGTTTTTATTATTTTGAGACTATAAGTCAGCCATGTCTTTAATTAGATCTATTCCTAGCTAATTACTTGTGGCTAATGTTAGTTTTGTAACCACTGTGGGTCAACAGTTGGGCTTGGCTCTGCCGACCTGAGCCAGGCTTAGTCTTGTCTCAGCCCCATGTGGTCTCATCCTCTAGTGGGTTAGCCTCAATGTGTTCATGGCAGGGTCCCCAAAAAGAGAACAGAGCTGCAAGGCCTCTTCAGGTTTCACTTTTGTTATATGCAACGCAGTCATGAGGCAGCCCATATTCAGGGAATGGAGCAGTGCCACCTCTGCAAAGAATGGTGGCTATTTTTGCAGTCTTCACAGTGGGATGGCAGAATTTATACTAAGTTTGCCAGCCGTCCCCGGGTGTTGATTCCTCATTAAAGTCCTTCACATGTTAACTAGCCAGGTATGGGCTAAAGTAACCCTGAATGCCCACATGATAAAGAGCACATGGAAATATTTTCAAGATGGTTTCAGAAAGTAACAGCCTGTGCTTTGGGACAAGCAGAGATGAGTTTCAATCTTGGTTCTGTCCCTTCCCTCCACCTTTAAGAGGAAGATATCAACCCCTAACTTTTGAGGTTTGGAAAGTCCCCATGGGAGCCTTGTTAAGGAGCTCTGCAGGCTCCAGTGGAAGGGGAGGCCCAGCCCTCTGACTGGTTTCCTTCAGGAAACCACTGTTGCTTGGGGACCAGCACCTTGGGCTACAGAGCTTAAGGTCAGGCTTGGTTCCAGGTGTAGGGGAAGCAGAGTGACACCAGAGCCTGTCGTGTCCCCCCTCCACCCCCTGACTCCCAGCCCTGTGCGTGGTGGAGGGGCAGTGGGCAATGCTGAACCTGCTATGGACGTGGGCTTGGGAAGGATCCTGAGGAGTGGTGGGCCAGTTATCCTTGACTGGTGCAGAGTGAGAGACTTGAGCTTCCCCTTTCTTCCCCCTTCTCCCTCTACCCCTTTCTTTGCTTCCTTCGCAGCTCTGCTCAGGAGCAGGCACTGTGGAGCACATAGCCTGGTGTAGACCCTGCGCTGTCCCTGACTGGGGTGTGTGGTCTGGAGCAAGTTGTGCCTCCTCTCTGGGCTGCTGCCTGCTCATCTGTAAAATGTGGGTGGGGAGAGGACGCTCTGGAGCTGAAGGGAAGATGTAGTGGGTGCAAGCTGGGGCCCGGTGGGCGGCCCAGCCAGGGCAGAGATCCAGCCAGTCAGCAAGAGTGGAAGAGTATCTCCTTAGGCTGGGGTGGTGAGCAGGTGGGCCAGGTGCTGACTTGGGTAGCAGTAGGCAGATACTAGGAAACAAGGTGATGAGCAGGTGCTGCAAAGTCAGTGGAGGCTGGGGCTGTCCTATGGGGGAGGAGGAGCCAGTTGAGGAAAGCATCTCTAAGGGGCTGAATTGGCTGGAGTGAATTGGATGGGCCCTGGTGGGTATGCTCGTCCAGCAACTCCTGCTGTTTCTCAGCCGGCCATCTGTGTCTGTGATCCTGGGGCAGGAGGACAAGGCTCAGTAATCCTTGTTTGTTCGCTCTGCTCTCTTTGTAAAGGACTCCAGGTGCTCACCACCCCCTCTCCCAGAAACCCAGGCTGCTGGGGACATCGGGGCTGCAGCACCTCTAGGCTGTTTGCTCAGGTCCACAGACATTGTCCCAAGGGGTGCTTGGTAGAAACAGCCTGCTCATCACCCTCCTGCCAGGGACAGACATTTTTCTGAAGCATTTTTAAATCCACAGTTCTCTCTTTTTAAAAATTTATTATTCAATTATAATTGAGTAGAGGCCCAGTGCACGAAATTCGTGCACTGGAGGGAGGGGGTGTCCCTCAGCCCAGCCTGCACCCTCTCCAATCTGGGACATCCCTCTCACAATCCAGGACTGCTGGCTCCCAACCACTCGCCTGCCTGCCAGCCTGATCACCCCCTAACCACTCCCCTGCCAGCCTGATCGATGCTAATTGCTCCCCTGCTGGCCCGATCGCCCCCAACTACCCTCCCCTGCCGGCCTGGTCACCCCCAACTGCCCTCCCCTGCTGGCCTGGTCACCCCTAACTGCCCTCCCCTGCCAGCCTGGTCACCCCCAACTGCCCTCCCCTGCAGGCCTAGTCGCCTCCAACTGTCCTGCCCTGCAGGCCTGTTCCTTCCCAACTGCCCTCCACTGCAGGCTTGGTCATCCCCAGCTGCCCTCCCCTGCAGGCCTGGTCACCCCCAATTGCCCTCCCTCCCATGCAGGCCTGGTCGCCCCTAACTGCCCTCCCCTGCTGGCCATCTTTGACCACATGGGGGCGGCCATCTTTGTGTTGGAGTGATGGTCAATTTGCATATTATCTGTTTATTAGATAGGATATACAATATTATATTAATTTTAGTTATATAACAGTAATTAGACATTTACCTTACGAAGTGATCACCCCAATAATTCTAGTATGCACCTGGCACCATACACAGGTATTACAATATTATTGATTATATTTCCTATAGTCAATAATATTGACTTTACATCCTCATGGCCATTTTATACCTGCAATTTGTATTTTTTAATCTCACAGTTCTTAAGGGCTTTAATGTCCTGATGTCCAGGAGAGGGGACTGTCTGGAGGGGTTGCAACCTTTGGGCTGGATTGTTTAGGACACCTATTGACCTGTGAGCAAAGGAAGCTAGCACCTTCTGAGTCTCGGAATCTTTTTATAGCCGAGGCTTCTTGAATGGACAGTAGCTGCATAGGATGAGCAACACACAAAAATACAAAAGGGGAAAACAGTGAAATGCCAGTTTGCTTCCTCCCTCCCCAGTGACAACTACTTTGACCAGTTTCTTTGGTCTTCTTCCAGAAACACTCCATGTATATCCATGCATCCCTTTAAAAAGATAAATGGTGGCTTATTATACATGCTATTCAGCGTTGAGCCTTTCCTTCTTAATTCTTCATAGTATTCAGAAATTGTTCTATGTAAGTGTATGAAGATCTAACATTCTTTTTTTTTTTTTTAAATATATTTTATTGATTTTTTACAGAGAGGAAGGGGGAGAGATAGAGAGTTAGAAACATCGATGAGAGAGAAACATCGATCAGCTGCCTCCTGCACATCCCGCACTGGGGATGTGCCCGCAACCCAGGTACATGCCCTTGACCGGAATCGAACCTGGGACCTTTCAGTCCGAAGGCCGACGCTCTATCCACTGAGCCAAACCGGTTTCGGCTCTAACATTCTTTTTAATACCTGCATACAGTTGGATGGATATAATTTCAGTTGTTTAATTACTGCCCTACTGATGGGATTTTGGTTGTTTATGGACCTTTGCTCTCACAAATTCAGCTCCGGTAAACATCCGTGAGCCTGGTTGTGGGGGTGTCTGACAGCAGATTAGATGTCTAGAAGGGGAAATGCTGAGTCACTTTTTTAAACACTGCAATGCATTATTCTATTTTTATTGTGTTAAAATGTAGCCATCTAAAAATATTTTTATTGATTTTTAGAGACAGAGGGAGGGAGGGAAGGAGAGAGAGAGAGAGAGAGAGAGAGAGAGAACCATAGATGTGAGAACACAACATCGATTGGCTGTCTCCTCTCCTGCACAGCACCTACTGGGAATTGAGCCACAACCCAGCCATGTGCCCTGACTGGGAATCAAACCATCAACCTTTTGGTGCACAGGATGACACCCAACCAACTGAGCCACACTGGCTAGGGCTAAAATGTAACCAGTTTAAATGTCCAGTTCAGTGACATTAAGTTCACTCACACTGTTGTGCAGCCATCACCACTATCCATCCACAGAACTTCATCTTCTCAAACTGACATTCTGTAACCATTAAACACTAACACCCCATTCCTATTCCCACCCCCAGCCCCTGGGAAACCTCTATTCTACTTTCTATGGTTATGAATTTGCCTTTTTTTAGGTAGAATCATATAATATTTGTCCTTTTGTATCTGGCTTATGACACTTTTTGGAACACATTTTAAAGACTCTTTAGTCTTAGAATTTTCTAATCATACTACCTTTTTAAGTAATCTTTTTGTTGTGAAGTATTTGTGAATAGAAGAGTGTGTGAACTTATGCGAACAGTTAAAGAAGCATTTAAAGTGGGCACCAGGGCCCTTGTTGGTTTGGCTCAGTGGATAGAGCGTTGGACCGCAGACTGAAGGGTCGCAGGTTTGATTCTGGTCCAGTGCACATACCTTGGTTGCAGGCTAGATCCCCAGCCCCAGTTGGGGTGTGTGTGGGAGGCAACCAATCCATGTGTCTCTCTCACATTGATGTTTCTTTGTCTCTCTCCTCCCTTCCACGCTCTCTCTCTCCAAAAAAAAAAAGAAGAAGAAAGAAAGAAAGAAATCATTCAACGGAGGAATAGCCTGAGATGAGGATTAACAAAACAAAAACTTCTTCAAAAGTGAAATTGAAACAGAGTTTATTAAATAAAGACTGAGAAAATGGGAGGGAAAAGTGGGCACTCAGGAAGGCACAAGTCAGTGGGGACAGAAGCCGTGATTGGCCTGCCCTGAACCCTTCCCCACTCCACAGTTACTACTGTCCTGACTTCCGTGAGCAGGAGTTCCTTCCTTTTCTTTAGAGTTTACCACCGAAATAGTAGTTCGCTTTTTTCCTGTTTTTGAACTTCATCTACAAGGCAGGATGCATTCCTCTTCTGTGATTTGCTTCCTCCCCCAGAGTCATGTCTGTGTACTTCACCTGCATTGGGTCATGTGGTTGGAGTGCATTCCTTCACACTATGTGTTCATGCCACGGCCTGTCACCCTTTCTCTGGTTGATGGGTACTGAGCTATTTCTAGTTTGGGCTACTGTTTGTGGGTCTCCAGTGGAGACCACGGGCACCTGATTCTCCTGGACGTGTACCTGAGAATGCAATTGCTGCGTTATTGGCTTTGTATATCTTCTGCATTACCTGATGATGGTAAATTGTTTTCTGAAGGGGATCCATTCTCCCTCTGCTGTGCAGGGATGTCAGAGGCAGGGCTCCAGCCAGAGTCAAGGTCGTCATGCTCATGCTGGCAGGGCCTGAAGCTCTGATTCTATGAGGCAGATGTGGCTGCTCATCCTGAAGGCGGGAGGATGCCAGCCATGTCACTGTTAATCCTAGGAGGCCAGAGTGAGCCTGGCGGGCCAGGACTGCAGCGGTCAGAGCAAGGGAGGGCTTCTACCCGAGAGCACAGTGCTGTGAATAACTGACAGGTGAGGAGGGGCATGCTCCCCATCAGCCTGAGCTCAGACAAGGTGGAAAGTAGACAAATGGAGTCCACAAAAACCCAGAGGAAAGCAGAAAAGAGGGAGTGCTGAAAGCTCTACCAGCTTCTTCTACTTAAAGGGATGACTGTCTTATCTGTGCATTTATTAGTCTCTTCCTTTGTTTTTAGTTCGCTAACTGGAGAGTAGTCACCAAACCCCTTCAGTGTGCTAGCGGGCAGAGTATACTGTTTGCTGAGCAACTGCTGTTTGCCAGACACTGAATCTCCTCACCTCCCCACCTTGTGAAGAGAGGTCATTTACCCACTTTACACGCAAGGAAATGGAAACACAGAGAGTTGGTTTGGCAAAAATCAGTTGCTGAACAGATTCTGGCCATGGAAACACCAGGGAGATGTGGTAGTTCCTTAACCAGCTGTGCTGGATGTGCAGGAGGGTGAAGGGAAGGCACTGAAGCTCAGAGACTGGATGGGGTCAACTAGGGCCAGGGTGTAGATGGAGAACAAAGGAAGCCCAGGACTGAAATTCTGAAAGGCTGATGCCCAGAAACTTAAAAAGAAGAGAGAAAGAGAGAGAGAGAGAGAGAGAGAGAGAGAGAGAGAGAGAGAGAGAGAGAATGCGTGCTGGGGATCCTCAGAAGGATGGCCAGAGAAGGAGACCTGGAGGAGAGGACCTCTGGCTGAGCCTTGAAGCATTGGGCTGGGAAGGGGTGGGTCTTCTGGATGAGGACATGATGGGTACACATTGTGTTGGGCTTTGCCTGGCCCTGCTTCCTATATGCTGGATGGTACCAGGCAGTGCCGTCTTGGCCCCTATAACTAATTCTCTCCTGCTCCAAGTGGGTGGTCCTCCCAACATAAGGGGTCTCAGCCCCCGAGTTCCTTTGAAAAGGAGGGGAGCCAGGTGGGAAAGGCCAGGAGAGAATGGTGGGCAGTCTGCCAAGCACAGGAGGAAACCTGGCGTCTGATCAAGGAGGGGCAGGAACACATACCATTTAACCCACAGGAAGCAGAACCACCTTTCAGGCTGGCGATGGTCAGTTTCACAGAGGGGACCTTCGGGATCAACTATGTCAACCCACCGCATCGCAGCGGTGGGGCAGCTGAGGCTGGGGGCTTCTCACCCCCTACCGATCTGCCAAGTGGGCATAATAACAGCACTCACTCATGCTAAGTGAGAATCAGAGTGCTTGGGCCTGTGCCTGGCTCATTGCTAACACCCAGTTCATTTCAGCTGGTACTGTTATCCAGATAGGGCACCCCATGTTGCCTGGCTAGGACCCAGGGACCTATTGCAATCTCCTAATCTCTTTGTAAGGCAATCTTGGAGAAGGCTGAGGGAAAGTTTAGTCCAGTAAAAGAAAGGCATTGTGAGTCTGAGCTATGCAGAAAAGAGACAAGCTGCCTGTGTGGAGTGAGCCCTTCCTCCCCAGAAGTATTTAAACAAAGGTGAGACTCCATGTGCCCAGAGTGTGATTAGACAGGATTAGGCATGGAATGGTGATGTCACTCTCAGTGGCCACAGAAACTCAAGTCCTGACTCTGGCAGCAGTCCTGGGCCAGGTGTCTGTGCTGTTAACTTCCCAGGGTGAGCTCCAGTCCTGCCATCTGAAACAGGTTCTCAGTTGCCCAGTGTGTTACTGATGCATTTGTTGAATCTGCACTCTACCAGGTGTCTGCGAGATAAATACAACCCAAATACCACCTGAGATTTGGAGCAGAGACTGCAGAGGAAACTGACAATGGAAAGAGAGCGCTTGTTTATCACATAGTGACAAATGCGGAGGGAGTTTAAAAGTCAGAGGTGTGATAGAGAGTAACAGGGCTGGCTGGACAAGCTGTCTTTTGCTGTCTAGGTATTTTACACTTTAATGTAGTCAGTTGTATTAAGGTTTTCATTTTTCATGTGTGGATTTTGTTGTTGTTTGTAGGATACTTTTTACATTGCCTTTTAGACAGGGTGGAAAGGAGGGGGGGGGAGAGAGAGAGAGAAAGAGAAATATCAATGTGAGAGAGACACATCGATCGGTTACCTTCTGCACGTGCCTGACCAACTTGGGCCAGGGATTGAACCCGCAATCCAGGTACGTGCCCTTGACGGAATCAAACCCTCAATCCATCAGTGTGTCTTCTGATCCTCTAACCCCTGAGTAACACCAGCCAGGGCTCCTGTGTGGATTTTATTTCGTTATTTCTCCAGCTTTATTGAGCTACTAGAGGCCCAGTGCACAAAATTTGTGCAGGGGGGGGTGTCCCTTAGCCCGGCCTGCACCCTCTCACAATCTGGGATCCCTCGGGGGCAGTCGGACATCCCTCTTGCAATCCGGGACCGCTGGCTCCTAACCGCTGGCCTGCCTGCCTGCCTGATCGCCTCTAACCCCTCTGCCTGCCTGCCTGACCACCCCTAACCACTTGCCTGCCTACCTGATCAACCCTAACCACTTGCCTGCCTGCCTGATCGCCCCTAACTGCTCGCCTGCATGCCTGATCGCCCCTAACCACTCTGCCTGCCTGCCTGATGCCCCTAACTGCTCGCCTGCATGCCTGATCACCCCTAACTACTCGCCTGCCTGCCTGTTTGCCCCTAACCACTATGCCTGCCTGATCGCTCCTAACTGCTCACCTGCCTGCCTAATCGGCCCTAACCGCCTCTGCCTCAGCCCCCACCGCCACAGCTTTGTCCAGAATGACATCCGAAAGGTCATTCTGTGGTCTGGTCTAATTAGCATATTGCGTTTTTATTTTTATAGATAATTGACATATAACATTATGTAAGTTTAAGGTGTACAATGTAATGATTTGATATATGTATGTGTTGTAAAATGATGGCCACAATAAGTTTAGTTAATATCCATCACTTCACAGTGACACATTTTTTCCCCTTCTGATGAGAACTTTTAAGATTTACTCTCTTCAGCAACTTTCAACTGAGATCAGGGCCTATTGGGGCTTTCTTTCCCCCGGCTGCAGGCAGCTGGCCCACCCCCGCCGCTGTCACTGCTTGCTATCTGTGCAGCACTGCCCCCCCTCCCCTGCCGCCAGTGGCCTCCCTCTGTAGGCTATAGGCTGGGGTGCGATGGCTTGGCTGGCCTGGGCCTCCCTCTTTCTTTGTTGGGAGGTGGGTCCAGCCTTGAGGGGGCCGCTGCCTACCTGATCTCCCCTAACCGCTGGCCTGCCTACCTGATCACCCCTAACCACTTGCCTGCCTGCCTGATCACCCCTAACCGCTGGTCTGCCTACCTGATCACCCCTAACCACTCTGCCTGCCTGCCTGATTGCCCCTAACCGCTTGCTTGAGGGCAGGGACAGCCCACTAGGAGCCATGGTGGTCTGGTCTCTGGTCGTTTCGGTTGTGATGCCTTTGGTCTTTTATTATATAGGATATATATATGCATATCTGTAACAATAGAAGCATAATATGATAATTAGACTGGACGTCCTTTCAGACGTTCTTCTGGATGACCTGCTGGATGAAGCCAGGGCTGCGAGGGAAGTCTGGTCCCGGGTGCCTGCCAGTGGCCAGAGGGAAGCCTCGGTCCTGGGTGCCTGCTGGTAGCTGGAGGGAAGCCCGGGTCCCGGGTGCCAGAGGGAAGCTGGTGCTGGCAGCCGAGGGAAGGAAGGCCTACTCATGCATGAATTTCATGCATCAGGCCTCGTGTGTGTGTGTGTCCTATCTAATAAAAGAGTAATATGCAAATTAACCATCACTCCAAAACAAAGATGGTGGCACCCATAGCGGCTGGGGCGGGACTCTGGCGGCGTCGCCCTGACAATGTGAGTCCAGCGTCCACTCCTCAGCTGCGCGGAGGGAGGAGAGGGGCCTCTGGCCAGAGGCCGGGGTGAGGAACGCTGGCGTCGTTGTAGGCTGGACTGAGGGACCCGCCCCCCCCGTGCACAAATTTCGTGCACTGGGCCTCTAGTGTGTGTGTGTGTGTGTGTGTAATTAATAAGGCTAGTTAGCACCTTCATCACCTCACATAGTTACCATTTTTTTTTCCTTGTGGTGAGAACACTTAAGATCTATTCTCTTATCAACTTTCCAGTATATAACATAGTATTGTTAACTATAGATCCCAGGAACTTGTTTATCTTATAACTGGAAGTTTGTTCTCTTTGACCAATACCCTTTCAAACCCCCCTCCCCACCTCATCCCCTGCCATCTCCTGGTAATCACCAGTCTACTCACTGCTTCCAACAGTCCAGCAATTTTAGATTTCACTTAGTAGTATTTGTCTTTCTCTGTCTGGCTTATTTCACTTAGCATAATGCCCTCTAGGTCTATCCATGTTGTTGCAAGTGACAGGTTTTCCTTCTTTTGTATATATGTGGCACATTATCTTCATTCACTCATCTATTGATGGACTCTTGATGGTTTCCATGTCTTGGCTGTTGTAAATACTGATGCAATGAGTGTGGGAGGTGCAGATGTATTTTCATGATAGTGTTTTTATTTCCTTTGGATGCATACCCAGAATTGGAATTGCTGATAGTTCTATTTTTAATTTTTTGAGGAACTTCCATACTATTTTCCATAGTGGCTGTACCAGTTTACGTTCCCACCAGCTGTGCACAAGGATTCCCTCTTCTCCACATCTTCACCACCACTTATTATATCTTGTCTTTTTTTATGATAACCATCCTAACAGCTTTGAGTTGATATCTCATTGTGGTTTTGATTTGCATTTCCTTGATGATCAGTATTGTTGAGGACCTTTTCATGTATTTGTTGGCCATCTGTATGTCTTCTATATAAAAATGTCTATTAGGTCTTTTACCCATTTTTAAATACATGTATTTGTTTTTTGTTTTGCTTTTTTGCTATTGAGTTCTTACATATTTTGGATATTAACCCCTTACCAGATATATGACTTCTAAATCTTATCTCCCATCCCCTAGGTTGCCTTTTCATTTTGTTGATGGTTCCCTTTGCTGTGCAGAAAGATGTTTGTAGTTTGATGTAGTCCCCCTTACTGTTTTTTTTTCTTAGTTGTTTGTGCTTTTGGTGTCATTACCAAAAAATTGTTACTAAGACCAATCATTGTCAAGGAGCTTTCCCCCTATGTTTTCTTCTACAAATTGTATGGTTTTAGGCCTTATACTTATATATTTAATCTGTTGTGAGTTAATTTTTGTATATGATGTGAGATAATGGTCCAATTTCATTCTTCTGTGTACTTATTTTGGAAGAAGACTCTCTTTATCCTAAAATTATTTTTTTTAGGTTTTCTTCTAATACTGCCTTTATAGAATTGGAATTTATTTTCTTGTATAGTGTGAGGTAGGTCCCAGCATCACCTGTTGAATCCTTTTACCACAAGGTTTGAATGCCACCTTTATTGCACACTAAATTCCCGTATGCACAGTTCTATTTCCGAACTCTATTCTGTTCCTCTTGTCTCTATTTGTTTTTATTTTTAAAATTTATCTTTATTATTGAAAGTAATACAGAGGTACCCTTTTTTTCCCCATTGACCCCCCTCTAGCTCGCCTCCACGCTCCCCCCCCCAGGCCTTCACTGCACTATTGTCTGTGTCCATGGGTTATGCATACATGCACACATGTTCTTTGGTTAATCTCTTCTCACCCACCATCCACCCTCACCTTCCCTCTTTGATTCATCACTGTGTTCCATGTTTCTATGTCTCTGGATCTATTTTGCTTATCAGCTTATTTCTTTAGATTCCACATATGAGTGAGATCATGTGATACTTGTCTTTTTCTGACTAGCTTGTTTCGCTTAGCATAGTACTCTCCAGGTCCCTACATGATCCACTCATCTACTGATCTTAGCTATTGTAAATTGTGCTGCTATGAGCATAAGGGTGCATACATTCTTTCTGATTGGTATTTCAGGTTTCTTAGGATATATTCCTAGAAGTGAAGTCACTGGGTCCAATGTCAGTTCCATTTTTAATTTTTTTGAGGAAACTCCATACTGTTTTTCATAATGGCTGCACCAATCTGCATTCCCACCAGCAGTGTACTAGGGTTTCCTTTTCTCCATATTCTTGCCAGCACTTGTATGTTGATTTATTGATGGTAGCCATTCTGACTAGTGTGAGATGATAACTCGTTGTTTTAATTTGCATCTCTCTGATGATTAGTGACTTTTGAGCACTTTTTGTTTTAATTATTAGAATTTTAAAGTATAACCTTCTGTTCAGAAACTTTTTTTGGTGGTGTTTTTTTTTTTAACCTTTGTTTCAATCTCTATTCCCAGGCTTCTTCAGCTTAATTAGCTACAGAGTGATTTGTGTATAAGCAAAACTGAAAAGAGCTGCAGTAACTAAGGGGCTTAAAAATATTAGAGATCTAGATTTTATCAGATCCATATGCAAAATGTGAACAAGCAGTCAATATAAAATAGCAGCTCCCAGTAACTTCTTCAAGGTAATCTTCTTCAGAAGTTGACTGTATTCAGTTTGCTTTATTCTTAGCAGCCTCATCAAAAATCTCCTCAAGATCTTGAACTTCATCGTCATCATCACCATCCTCTCCGGTAGCAAGTGGTGCTTTTCCACCCAGAGATTATTTGGGCAGAGCTTCACCAGTCTCCTTATCTAGTCAGACTTGTCCCATGCTGGTCTGAGATGCTGGGTCCTAGCACCTGTCAGCTGCCTTGTCCCCACACAGCCAGTAACAGTGAAAGTGGTCGCGGCTGAGATGCCTGAACTTTAGGGCTGTTAAAGGGAACATTGTTCCAGTTTTTGAACATATTAACCTCTTCAATACCAGAGATATTGTTTACCCATAACTTCTTTAAGGAGAACTGAAGCTTTTATGTCTGCTGTAGCTGTTCTGTGAACCGCCTTCTTCCTAGGAGTGTTCCTTTACCATCATCGCGCACTTGTGCCTGTGGTTTGGCGAGCTTCTCCTGATTCAGGATAGTTTCTTTCATCTCCTTGTGGAGAGGAGACAGGGCTGCGCTGGGGGACGAGGCTTAGCTCTCAGGGGGTCTTGGGCAAACCAGTTGAGAATTTTTCTTTTTTGGATGAATTTTAGGATCAGCTTGACAAATTTTATGACAAAATAATGTTGGGACTTCGGATTGCATTGAAAATATAAATGGAGGAGAATTTTAAGGTATCGAATCCTCTCATCCAGCAAAAAATATATTTTACTGGTTTTCTACAGAGAGGAAGGGAGAGAGATAGAGAGTTAGAAACAATGATGAGAGAGAAACATCGATCAACTGCCTCCTGCACACCTCCTACTGGGGATGTGCCCGCAACCAAGGTACATGCCCTTGACCGGAATTGAACCTGGGACCCCCCAGTCCACAGGCCAGCGCTCCATCCACTGAGTGAAACCGGCTACGGCAATATATGTTTTTAATAATATATACTGTTATATCTATTAGACAACTTTTTTCTTCATGTAGATTTAGCATGTTTGCTATAGATTTATTTCTAGCATTGTTTCTGTTTTGAATGGGATTTTTTCATATTCACTTTTTAAAATTGAGTTTATTGGGGTGACATTGTTTATTAAAATTATATAATATAGGTTTCAGGTGTACAATTATATAATACATCATATGCATATTATATTGTGTATTCACCACCCCAAGTCAAGTCTCCTCTACTATCTTTTCTATTTAATTGCTGCTGGTGTGTAGGAAAGCCACTCATTTGAATATGTTGGTTTTATTTTTGGTCACATAATAGTAATAATAATGATGAAAAATTAGTATTCATTTTCATATTGTGTTAATTTTGGTTCACTTGGATTTTCTAGGAAGGTGAACTCATAGCATCTACAACTAATGATTGTCATCTCTTTCTAATATTTTTACTGCCTCTTTATTAAAGTCTTGTTTTATTGCATTTGCTAGCATTTCTAGGAAACTGGTAAATAGTAGCAGTGTCAGTAGGCATTTTTGTCACATTTTTTACTTCAGTGTGTGCTGATTGTGATGCTTATGACTTGTTTCTGGTAGATACCAGTGATCACAAATTCTTCTCATTCCTTCTGGTGCTCTCAAGGTGTTGTGGAAGTGTATTTTCTGTGTTACAGAGATAATGGAAACTCAGAAAAGTTCAAGGACTTGAAATGCCCATTTAGCAGATAGAGCTGATGATTCTAGTGAGCTCTCACTCTGCTCCTAGAACTGTGTAGACTGCTAGCAACCCTGGGTGCATTTGTTCCTTTGCCTTGCCAGGTTCTGGAGTTGCTCCAGGATATTTAGAGGGCCTTGTAGGCTTCAGCAGCTGTGCAGCCATTAGGTCCTCGCTAAGAGAAGGACACTGAGTCTTTATGGAGGAGGAACAGCTATACACGGTAGCACTAAGATGCGGATCCAGGCTCAAAGTTATTCCATTATACTCTGCTGTCCCTGCAGATATATGTAGCTATTCTAGATGAGCTTCATTTTTGAATGTCATTTATTTTCAGATCTCAGAGGGAAATAGTTGGGTCAGTTGTATTCCTCATTTTCTAGCACCTCATACCTTATCACCTTTGTAAGATTCTCTCTTGCTTTATTATGTATTTTATTCCCTTTTCCTATTGCCATCCTTCCACCCCATCAGTTCTCTTCTGTTTAATTTGTGAGTTTTTTTTCTTTTATGTGTTCCTGTGAAACATGTATTGTTATTTTTGTGCAATATTTTAAATCTGTGTAATGAATCTCACTTGATTTTTCCTGTTCCCCTCAGTGTTCTTTTCCCTACTGCTCCATATTGCTGTGTGTGCATGCATTTACCTGCACATTGTCACGTGGGCATCTAATCTGTTGTATCTGACAGGTAGAGTCCTACACGGAGATGTCTCTAGTTCTCTTCCCCCACTCCTCCAGTGCGAACTTCAGACTTCCTCCATGTCCCTTCCACAGAGACACTGCAGTGCACAGCTTTGTGCCGGCTGCGTGCTGGGCCTGGTGAGGACCCCCTAGAGTGCACACCCAGGGCGGAGCCACCAGGCCCTAGGTGATGTGCACATTTCATTGTGAGAGTCGTGCCAGGTCTCCATCCAGACTGGCTGCCAGTGCCCACTGCCACCTCAGGGCACATTGACTACTTGTTCTGATTTTTTTCAGTTTAAAAGATATTTTATGTGGGGTTGTTTTTTCTTGTTAATTTTCACAATGTTATTATATTTTCTCAGTAGCAATTCTTTGTCAGTTGTAGACATTCCAAAAATGTCTCCTAAGTTGTCAGCAATCTATTATATTTGTTCATGGAGGTTTGTTATACGGAGAATTTTAATTTTGAGGTGGTCAGATTCATCCATTAGTGTATGGTCTGTGCTTTTGAGTTTTAAGACGTTCTCCCTGCCCTCGACTCCTCCCATCCCCCCCAGTCACTGGGATTCTCTCTGTTAACTTCTTAGCTGAGTTGTAAACTTTCCTTGCTGCTGCTGTTGCTTTCTTATGCCTTGTCCTGGATTGGTGACTTAGGTCAGGCTCCTTAGAAGCAGAGCCTGAGTTGGGGTCCTTGTGCACATGCTGGTTCGGGGAGGTGCAGGGAAGGAGCTGGACAGTGCTCCTGATCCCACAGGGAGCTCAAGTGTGAGTGGCCCCACAGGGCTGTTGCCTTTGTGCTCCCATGATACTCACTGACTGGCTGGTCTCCTCCCAGTCCCCACTTCTGTGGGGCCAACTTAACCTCCCAGGCATTTCTCCAGAGGAGCTTGCAGTTGTGTGCTGACAGCCAACATGCAGAGGGTGAGTTACCTACCCAGTAAAGGGGGTGTGGACAGGTACCAGCAGCATCTGCTATATTGGTTGACCCTAGATACTTTGGAATTGTATGCCTCCAGTAGGGTGGTGACTCTGCCCGTGTTGCCACCCACAGTCTCCACAAAGGACCTGATCGAGACTTGCTGCGCAGCTGGACAGCAGTGGGCCATCGACAATGACGAGTGCCTGGAAGTCCCTGAGAGTGGCGCTGAGGGTGATGTCTGCAGGTAGGCGGGCAACCTGGGGCAGGCAGAGTTGCCCATTCACCTTCTCCAGATCCCTGCTTGCCTTGGACTGTGGGCCCTGACAGTGCAAGGTGAGCACATGATTCACCTGCTTCCAGGTGCTCAAGGGTGATTGGATATGGCAGCTGTGGCCCAGTTGGTGAGGCTTTCTGCAGGTGCAGAGAGCCCAAGACTGGACCCCAAAGTAAACTAGCCACATAAATTCATAGTGGGCCTGATGCACATAATCAGGAGTGTACCGTTTGGAACAAGTATTAAAGGACCATTGGCACCCAGGAGTAATTGTGTGCTTCTCTAACTGCTGGGCAGGGCTCCACCCACACAGGTTATACTCACTCAGCTTTGAGCTGGGGAGCTCAGTCCTCTTTCTCTCCCCGCTTTGCTACCCTGGAGTCTCTAAAAGGGTGGCCTTTCACCATCCTCTTCTACTGCCTGTGCTGATTGTTTCTTCTGTCTCTGGTATCTCAGCAAAGGCATCATTTACACCCAGGCCAGCCTTGTGCCAGGCCTGGAAGACGTGTTGATCAGCCACTCACTATTTCTTTTTTCTAGAGACACCATCTTTTCCAACCTACTCATTTTTCCAGACAAAGGAAGACAAGGTTCAGAGAAGTAATGTGATTCACCCAAAGCCATACAACTCATTGGGAGCAGGGCCAGGAGTAGACCTCATGTTTCCTAATGTCCAGCTCACCATACCTCCTTTAGAAACATTTAAATACTAACCATGTCCCTTTCCTTTTCCTCTGTTGTCCACCAATTTGGGGCTATTTAGGAGTTAGAACATGCGCCAGTCACAGTCCTGGAGTTTTGAGCTGAGTAGCCCTTATAAGTAGTGCATGCTTACATTCCTATTGTAATGGGAAACTCACTGCTTCATGGCCAGCTGGTTGTCACTGGATAGCCCTCCCTGGGACATGCTCTTCCTCAAGCAGAGCTGAACCCTGCTTTCCCACAACCCCTGCCTCTGTGTCCTGGCTCTGCCCTCATGCTGCTGGCTCATCAGCTGCCTCTGTCCCAGGGCAGCCCTACTGAGATTGGGAGGCTTGACCAGGAACCCTGTAGGCTACGCTCCTCCATGCCAACCAGGATTGGGTCTTCCTGTCTTTCTCGGCCCCATGTGGAGTTTGGAGCGCTAATTCCCCTTTCTCATTGGTCAGGACACACAGCACTGAGACCGGTGGGGCCCAGGCCTAAAGTCTTCTTGGTTAAGGAGAAACAAACCCATGTGACTCAGAGGGGGATGTGCTGGCCTTGCCAATGCATCTGCCATCAGCACTGCCCTGCTCATATGGGCTTCCCTTCTCTGAGCCTCGGTTTCTTTCCCTGGGAGGATGGGGTGGGTGCTCAGGTCGGGCTGAGGGCACTTCTGTTGCAGGACAGCTCAGAAGCACTGCTGTGCATCCTACCTGAAGGAGAAGAGCTGCATGGCCGGTGTTGTGGGGGCCAAGGAGGGCGAGGCCTGTGGGCTTGAGGACAGTGACACCTGTGGCATCTCCTTGTATAAGGCAAGTCCGACTGCAGCCTTCGTGGCCTGAGAGTCTTTGAGGACTGGGGTTTGGGTTCCCCTGTGGGACTCCACAGTGAGGGTGACCCTCTCACATGGGTCAAGGGTCTCTTCATCTGCATAGAGAACATCAGCAGTTATTATATTGACCTACTAATTCACAAAATATTTACTGAACACCAGTGTATGCCAGGCCCTATTTTAGGCATGAGGGATGCAGAAACGAGTAACACAAAAATCCTTGCTCTCTCTGGGTTTTCCTTCTAGTCAGGGAGACAGATGGAGATCAAGATGAGTATGTTAATGTTCAGTATATTAGAAGGTGATGGTGCCAGGGAGGAAAAACTGAAGAGAGGATAGGGACAAGCTATGTCAGAGATTGGGAGGTTCCGGAGTTTCATCTGCAGTGGCTGGAGATGGCCGCACTGAGAAGGGGATGTTTGAGTAAAACCCTGCAGGAGGAGAGGGGTGAGCTGTGTGGACTTCTATATGGGAAGTATCTTCTAGGCCTGGGGTGCAGAACATCTGGCCCGGGGACCGTATAAGGCCCACAAAAATCTTTTGGTCTGGCCCTGCCAAGGCATTAGGGATGAGTTAATTAAATGTTTTGACCAAATATAGCAGACTAATTTTTAAGTTGATAATTTTGTATGGCTTTCAAATGATGTTATAAATATCTGATGTCCCTTGGCAGAAAAAAAGGTTCCCCACCCCTATTCTAGGCAGAAGGAACAGCAAGTGCAAAAGTCCTGAGGCAAGTATATGCTTGGCATGTGTGAGGAGCAGCAAAGAGGCCTGTGTGGCTGGAGTGCAGTGAGTGAGGAGGGAGTAGTAGGAGCTGAGGCCAGAGAAGTGATGGGGCAGACCCTGTCCAGCATTATAAGGATGGTGGTTTGCTCTCAGTGAGGTGGGAGACACGGAGAGTTTAGAAGGACATTATCTGGGTCCCTTCTGCAGTAGTGGGGACCGAGGGGGTTCTTCTCCATGGACAGTGTGATCAGGATGGAATCAAACCTCACCAGGCAGTCATGGAGCAGAGAGAAGAGGAGGGCACTTCTAGCAGAGGGAACAGTGTGAGCCAAGGTGCAGAGGCAAGAGCCTGTGGCAAAGAGGTACAGGAGCAGGGGGTGGGGGGGGGGGGGGGGCTACCAGGAGTTCTCTGACTCTTACATGAAGGACAGTAACTACTGTTGTGAGATATTTTGGGCTCCAGGCTGAAGGTATGCAGGGCCCTGAGAGGGATTTACAGAAGACCAATTAGTGTGCTAGGGCTCACGTTGGCCTCAGGTGGCAGGTCTAGGGACGAGATGTCAGTTTGGCTGCAAGTAATGGAAACCTCCCTAAACATTGCTTATTCTGTCATATGCTGGTGGTTGCAGGCAGCCAGGCCAAGACTGACAGAACGAGTGGCTCTGTGGTCTTCAGGGACACAGGTTTGTTCTGTCTTGTTGCCCAGCCAACTGGAATATGCTGCCTCCTGGTCCAGAATGGCTGCTTGAGCTCCAGGCACAGGCTGGAAGGATGGGGAAAGAGCCCCTCTTTAAATTATTTTTCATTGTGCCAAATACACAGAATGTAAAATTGACCATTTAATTACTTTTTAGTGTATAGTTCAGTGGCATTAAATACACTCACAGTATTGTACAACCATCACCACCATCCATCTCCAGAATTCTTTCATCTTCCCAAACTGAAACCCTGTCCTGTGTAACACTCACCCCCATACCCTTTCCCTCCAGCCCCTGCAACCACGCTTCTACTTTCTGTCTCTATGACTGACTACTCTAGGGACCTCATATATATGGAATCACAGTCTTTGTCCTGTGTGATTGGCTTATTTCACTGAGCACAGTGTCCTCCAGGTTCACTTATGGTGTTGCAGGTGTCAGGATGTCTTTTCTTTTAAAGTTGAATACTATTCCATTACATGTATAGAGCACATTTTGTTCATCCATTCATCTTTTGATGGACATTGGGTTGTTTCTACCTCTTGGCTGTGTGACCAATGCTGCTGTGGACACAGGTGTGAGAAGAGCCCCTCCTTTGAGGACAGACAGTACTTCCACTAACAGCACATTAGCTAGAACTTAGGCCAGTGGTCACACCTAGCTGAAGGGTTGCTGAGAAATGTAGTCTTTATTCTGGAGAGGTCGCATGCTCCACTGAAAATTGGGAAGAAGGGAAAGCAGACACTGGGGGCCAACACCTGGCTGGTTGTGCAGCAGAGGACGGGGCAGACTAGGGCAGTGGACAGTGTCAGGAGTGTTACCAAAAGAGATGTTTAGGAGAGAGTGTAAGGAGTTGAAGAGGGGTCACAAGCTTGGATGAATAATAGGGACATTTGGAGGAGGGTGACATTTGGGAATTGATTTGGACTTTAATTTTTATCATGGTGGGTTGATTTTTCCTAAAAACAATTGATATTAGGGAGAGGACTTTGGTGACAGGAAAGTTTTGAATCCCATTTTTGTCTGTATGTTTGACCCTGAACCAGCCTTTTTTGAGCCTCAGCTTGTCCATCTACAAAATGGGGATAATAATGTATGTCTTATGGGGTGATTGTGAGCATCAGAGGTAAGACAAACTGAGTATTTATTAAGTACATGGTGGGTCTTGACTAAGTGGAAGTGGCCACTATTGGGTGATGCAGGTCTGGAGTACCAGCTATTGCTGTGTAACAAACAATCCTGAACCAAGTGATTCATGACTGGCTCATCTCATGAGGTAGTTTTGCTGACCTGGGCCATGCTCAGCTGATCTTAGCTGAGCTCACTTATGTGTCTGCTGCCAGCTGATGGCTCTACTGGCACTTTATGATTTAGGATGGCTGCAGCTGGATGACTTTTCCCTACTCTATGTGGTCTCACAACTTGTAGCAGACTAGCCTTGGCTTGTTCAGTTAGTGGCGGCCAGGGTTCCAACACAGGGAATAGAAGTGTGCAAGGCCTTTTGAGGCAGAAGCTCAAAACTGGTATATTGTAACTTCTATCTCATCGTATTGGCCAAAGCAAGTCGTGAGGTGCAACCAAGAGGTTAGAAAATAGTCTCCCTTTTGATCGGAGGAACTGCACTATCACATTGCAAGACAATGGACACAGGGAAGAGGACACGATTGGGACTATCAGTCAACCACAGTAGTTTAAACAATTGAAGATTTTTTTAGAGGTGAGCAGTCCGGGACAGGGGTGTAGCTACACAGTGTCTTCAGGAACTCTGGCTTCTATTTTTCTACTCAGTCATCTTTAGCTTTCCCTTCCATCTCGACAGTCACTTCATGTCCCAAGATGGTTGTTAGAACTCCAGCCACCATATTTGTTCCAAAAAGGAGGAAGGGGCATGTGAAAAGGATGTGCTTTCAAGTTGAGTCAGCCCCAGTTCTAGCTTTCCTGAAAGCGCTACCCAGTGGTCTCCTAGAATCAGTTGCTAGCAAAAACAGGGTGGGAGGAGTGGATGTGACGGGCTAATTTGCAGTTCTTTTCATAGAGGCCATTGATTAATTATTTCAAAAGACTTGCATTAGCCCTACTCTGAGCCAGACATGGGGAATGGAGAGCACATACTGGACCGAAGAAACAAGACAAGCTTAGTTCACTCTCATTTATTAGCTCCTCTGCTGAGCCTGACCCAGGATGCTTCCCCGGAGGCTCTCAGTGAGCCTCATAGGGGCTCAGAGACCCAGGGGAAGGCAGGTGGGCTCTGGGGGCCAGGCTGTAGCAGTAACTGCATGTCTCCCTCCAGCAATGCTGTGACTGCTGTGGCCTGGGGCTCCGTGTGCGGGCTGAGGGCCAGTCATGCGAGTCCAACCCCAACCTGGGCTACCCCTGCAACCACGTCATGCTTTCCTGCTGTGAGGGTGAAGACCCCCTTATCGTGCCTGAGGTTCGCCAGGCTCCAGAGCCTGAGTCTGCACCACAGAGAGGTGGGTGTTGCCTCACCCTGAGCCAGGGTCTATAGGATGGTTGGGTGAGGGGGAGAGAGCTTTTGGGGCTTCTAGCCAAGGCTGGGTGACCCTGACCTTCTGTGGAGACTCTGGGTCCACGGCCATTATAGCGTGGGGCACAAGTTCTGCACCACATAGTTCCTCAGTGGCTGCTAAGAATGGACTGAGGCCTGTCATTTCCAAGATGGTGATTTCATTCAGTTTTCCAAGTACCAATCACTTCACCCACTGAACTACCAACTGCCTACTACCTATCACCTTCCATTCTCATCCACGCTTTTATCCATCCATCATCTCACCTATCTCCCACCCATTCTCTGGTCTATTTCACCATCCATATCTCCACTCACTATACCATTCATCTACCATCCCTCATCTATCCATTCTCACATCCACTCATCCATCCATTCATCTCCCCCACCCATCTGCTTACCTGTTTGTCTACCCATGCACTCACACATTCATTTACTTATCCACCTGTTCACCTACCCATCTGTCTGTCCATCCACCCATCCGTCTGTCTGTCCATCAGTCTTTCCATCCGTCTTATTCGTCTGTCTGTCTGTCCATCTGCTCATGTATTCACCACCCCCAAATCTTTCACGTATCCATCATTCACTTACCTTTGTTCATCATCCTCCATTCCTCTCACCTATGCCATTCTTGTGTCCTCAGGGAACAGGGTATAATTGGTATGGAGAATGCATTTATAAATGTTGCCCCACCTGCCTGGTCAGCCCCTTCAGGCTAGCACTGTCTTTTATGTCTATATTCTCAGTGCCTGGCCCTGTGCTTGTCCCAGAAGAGTCACTAGCAAATGACTAAATGAATGATGGGTTTGTTTGGCAGCCCCCCCTTCACCACCAGACCATGAGTTCTCTGAGGGCTGATCAGACCTGTGCCCTTACCCTCTCTATCCTTACCTGGCACTGGTCCCCAGAAGCCATAGGGGGACCAGTGTGTGTGTGGGGGGGGGAGGAGGGAGCTCTAGGTACCAGTGTGGGCCCTGGAGCCTGCGTTTGCTCCTGCCTGAGGGTCAGGAGCCAGGTCATAGAGCTTCCAGTCCTCAGTGTCCCTGGGGTCTCCTCCCTCATTTGCCCTCCATGTGCTGTGATTATTGTTTCAGCTGCCAGGTTCAGCCTCTGTCACCCTATCTAAGACTATCTCTTAGGGCCATTAGCCTTCTTTGTGCCTCTGGGACAGCAGGAGCCCAATCAAGGTGTGCCAGTGAGTCAGCAGGTGTTCTTTGTGGAGCTGGGCCTGCAGCCCTGGGTGGCCACTTCTGCAGATGTTCATACATTCTGCCTTGACCAGCCAGGGACCAGGTGCCCAGGAAGGTTCCAGAAGCACTGGCCTAGCCTTTTCTGCAGCTGTGTGGACCATCTGGGGCACCTGTGGGTCCGTCCTGGGCACTTCAAGGATTGGGAATGAAAATCCCAGAGGTGGTCCTATCATCAAGGTTAACGTGTGGCCCTTGGAGTCCAGCAGACTGGTTGGAATCCCAGCTCCACTGTTCTCCTCAGCAAGTCATGGGCCTTCTTGGAGACTTTGTCAGACACAGATTCTGCTCTCCACCTCACTCCCTGTGGGGAGGGATGGCAGGATGCTCATCAAGGGCTTGTGATTCCTTACCCTGTTACTGTCACCATGTTTTCATAGTCCAGATGAGGAAGCCTCACTTCGCCCTTGTGCAAATCGGGTCCTTGGCATAGTTGGGACTACCAGTAGACTCCTGTTTTTGACCTGGACTCTGGTGTACTGGATTTGACCAGACCCAGTCATCCCTGGGTCTCTGTCTTGATAATGCAAGACAGTGGAAATCTGGGCATGGGAATTAGATGCCTGCTGTCCATGAGAATAAGATGCCTGCTGTCCAAAGTCAGGGGTTCCTGGGAGAAGACCTTGTGTCCTGTGGGTACAAAGTTTGCTGGATGTGATGGTGGGCCCAACAGAAACCTGGGTCTCCCAGCAGGGCGGGGCAGTGGCAAGCATATAGAGGGTGGACCAGGCCAAGGGAAGCTGACAGGACAGAAGGATTGGCCAGCCTCACCAGCCAGCATGGGCACAAAGGCTGGCCAGTCCAAGGAAGTGCCACATGATGAGGTTAGATCTAGGGGCTGCTTGAGCATGGGTGTAAAGGCCAGGGTAGCAACCATAAGTCTGATTCAAGGTAAAATTTGGGAGGAAGTCCAGCTTCAGGGGTCAGAGGGTAGACACGGGGCCAAGAAGGGTCCAGAGCCAGAGGTTCGTGTTTCTCTCCTTCAGTGACTAACTGGTGGGTAACCTGGGCCTCAGAGGACACAACTGGCAGGTCAGATCAACCTGGTTGCCAGTCCTGCTCAGGTGACCTTGTGGAAATCAATATGCACCTCCAAGCTTCAGCATCACCGCTGCTGGGGGGATTATTGTGAGAAATGTGCTGAGGAAGCAGGCTGAGCATGAACCCTGAAGCATGGCCAACAGCTTGCCCAGCAGAGCTGGGCACAGGGTCATAGGGCTGGAACATCAGCCATCACGACCCGCCTGTAGGTGCCAGGCCTGGCCTGATTGGGCCGGAGCTTAATGTAAATGCCTTCAATATGAAACATGTTCTTCAGATGTGAGCATATGCAGTTGCTCCCTTGAGGGGCCTGGTGGCCTGGTGCTGGCAGACAGAGTTGGGGCCCCAGGCTGACATGGAGCGTGGAGGGGTTTCTGGCCTCTCCCTTTTCCATGACTGTATATCAAGAGCTTTCTAAGGCAGCTCGGCCCTAGAAACCTTCTCTCCCACTCTCACCGGCTCCCCAACGCAGCCTGGAAGGCATGGAGAGACCTAGTGCTATTCAACGTGACACAGCTGGGAAAGCCCGAGTGATGGTTCAGATCTTAATCTGATGGAATCCAGGTTTGGGGCCCTTTCTGTTGCTAGGTGTTGTCCTCCCTGATGTCCCTGAGGTCAGAGGTCTGAATCCTGTTTATCACTTTAGCCAAAGCTTCCTGAGGGCTTTTGTGGACCTGGCTCTGATGGGTTCACTCTTATTGCTGAGGTTTGTCCACCCACCCATCCTACATCCATCCATCCACCCATCTTTCATCCATGCACGTTGCCTCATCTGGGCACGCAGAGTTCTGATGAGGACCTGCGCTGATTTTCGGGGGGCCTGAAGTCTCAGCCTCCTGCTGGGGCCAACCCAGCTCCCATCATGAGCACTGACTCCTGCCCAGTTTCAGAGGTGCAGTTGGGGAGCCGGGAGGCCCTGTCACTGGGCATGGAGACTGAGCTGCCCAATAGCCTGCCCGGTGATGACCAGGATGAGTGCCTGCTCCTCCCGGGGGAGCTTTGCCAGCACCTCTGCATCAACACTGTGGGCTCTTACCACTGTGCCTGCTTTCCCGGCTTTTCACTGCAGGATGACGGCCGTACCTGCCGCCCAGGTAAGTACCTGGATAGTCCGGGGCCAGGGCCGGGGCTGGTCTTGCCAGGCATTGTGGCATTCCAGCAGTGGGGACTACGGGGTACTTCTCCCGCCACCCCACATATTGGAACCTGCAGGATCTGGGGGCCTCTGGCAGTGGGCTTTGTGAGGCCAGGCAGATAGGCTCCTCTCCAGAACTGTCTTCAGGGTACACCCCAGTGCCCTGTTCTGGGTTCGGGTGCAGAGCTAGGACCCAAGCCACAGAGACTCCCATCAACCTAATCTGTGTCCCCATTGTGGGGCCCATGGTGGTTAAGCCCCAATAGGCAGCCCAGGAGGTTGCCACTGCCCCCGGTCTGGGAGGACTTTCTCTCTGCCAGCTTCCAGGGATAGATTTGTCAGTCTAGAAATGCACTCCTCTTCTTCCTTGCCTCCTCTGTCCTAAATATCATACCTAAAGTGAGATTGCTACCTAATGTACATTGCTCCCTGAGCCTCAGTTTTCTCTCCTGTGAAATGGGTGGGGGAGGATTTAAATGAGGCAATTCCTGTCAAGTGCTGGCATGGGGCCTGTTAGAGCCTGTGTCCTGGCTGAAGATGTGAGACAGACCTTCCCTCCTATCTGCTCTGCCTGGGACAGACAATGGCCCCTCACAGCCAGCGGCTGCAGAGGAGTCTGCACTGAGGTCAGAACCCTCCCAAGCGGCCCCCAACACCATCCTGCTACCACGGCCACAACCCAACACCTGCAAAGGTAAATTGTGTCTGGGGGTGGGTCTGGCCATGTGCAAGATGGGGTGCTTCTGCTTGGGGGGTTGGTTGGTCTTGCCTATCAGAACTCAGTGTAGTTGAGAAGGTGAGAGTTGTGGGGAGGGTCAGCCGGAGTGAGAGAGGATATGGAAATAGAGGACAGCCTGGGCGATTATAAGTGACCCCAAGCAAGCCATTTAGCTACTTTTTTGGTCTTAATTGCTGTGAAATTGAGAGGATACGTTCTTGCTTGTGGAACTGTTGTGCAGATAATAATGTGTAAAAGCTCTTTTTTCTGCTCCTCTCTTTCTTGGTCCTGCTCTCTACATCTGCTCTGTATTCTCTTTCTCTCTCCTCCTCAATCCCATCCCTGTTTCTTGAGGGAAGCTTTAGTGTCTGAGTGGTGGTGGTGGTGGCAGGACATCTAGTCCATTATCTCAGACACAAGCTGAGGTATGAGCCAATTTAACAGTGAACTTGGAAAAGGGGGCAGGAGTGAGGCTCCTTGGCTCCCAGTCCCTACGCCTGTAGGTTAGAGTCAGAAGTGATGAGCCTGCTCTGATTTCTGTGCATTTCCTCTCAGACAATGGGCCTTGCAAGCAGGTGTGCAGCATTATTGGAGACACAGCCATGTGCTCCTGCTTTCCCGGCTATGCCATCATGGCGGATGGTGTGTCCTGTGAAGGTGAGTACCATGCAACCTGAGTTTCCTGTGGTCAGGGCCCCAGGGTGAGATCGGACAAACAGAATGAGGGAGGTGGTCCGGATCTAAAACTGGGAAGGTTAGTGAGGGAACAGGTTTGGCTGCGTTGATGAAGAGCCCCAAATAGCTTACCCAGAGATTCCTCTCATGTCGCCATGCACAGGTGTTCGTGCAGTCTGGGGTGGACACAGATTGGCCAGGACCCCACACCTCTTTTGTCATGTCTGCTGCTCTCTAGAGCAGTGCTTCCCACCCTTGCGCCAGCTGGAAGCCTGGCGACAGATGGATCCTGAGAGTTCTGTAGAATCCCCAAGAGCTTCACCCAGTAGGTCTGGAGTGGGGCCTGAGAATTTGTATTTATCACCAGGTCCCTGGACCACACTCCAACTGCTCTATCCTTGAAGGTTGCCTGTCTGCATGACCAAAGTCTATTCTGACCACATTGTCCCTGTTCCAGCCATGGGTGGAGAGAGGGAGTGCACATCCAATTACTGTAGGGCAGGACCTGGAAGTGGTATTCACCCCTCCCATTTGCCTCTGATAGGGGGCAAGACTAGGGAGTAAGAGTCCCAAATGGATGGCGTGTACTCAGTTCTGTTACTGAAAGCAAGGAGGGGACAGTGGATGTTGGTGACAGTTAGCTACCTCTGCCATGAACAAAGGGGTTGAAGAGGTTCCAAAAGCATGTCTCTTTCATGCCTTTGACCCTGCTGGTCTGGATCTTGTCTCAGTGGGGCCTCTGTCAGCCGGCCTTCCTCCTGTGAGATGGGGCATTGGGCCCAACACCTGCTGGGTGGTTTCCACCGTGAATGGTGCCTTGGGAACAACCTGAGAGGCCTCAAGACTGCACCTCTTCATGTCTGGAGTCAGGACAGACATGGAGCAGGCACATGGTCTAACATACACTTCAGTTCAGGTTCAAGTTCAGGAGAGGTGTCCCTGGTGGGTTTCGGGGGTACCAGGATTAAGTCTGTCCAGGAAAATGCCCACATCCCTGCCAGAAGTGGAAACCCATATCTAGGCCCTTGGCTGAGACAGTTTTCTGATGTGTATGAAAACCATCCAGTGCCCAGAGAGGACAGGAGACATGCCCAGGGCACACAGCATGGTGATGACTGGCAAGCCTTGATCTCAGGTGGCAGGGTCAGATCTCAGGTGCCTTCTGGGCTTTGTTCCCCATCTCTTGGGGTCTTGAAGCCAGGATGTGTCTCTCCTGGGCTGGGATTCCCTTGGGTCTGGCCAGGCTGCAGGCCAGTGTCTGCGTCTCTCCAGATCTCCCTCCTCTGCAGAGTCCCTGGCAATAAAGGCTGTGGGTTCCAGGCCAGAGGTTGCAGACAGGCATTTTGAGGGTGCAGTTTTAGCCAGCAGGGGAGTCCTGCTGGGCTCTATCCTATTTAAAATAATCAAATGAGTTCCCAACCATGAAAACCTCAAGAATTTTTTAAAATGTCCAGATTTCCGTTTTCTCTTGAAACTTTGTAAAAACTGCCTACTAGGGTCCCACAGCTCGGTCCCTCTGCAGTGCCTGCAGAGCCTCCTCTGGCTCCTCCTCCCATTATGTTGCCAGCCTGACCTCCGAGCACTTGAGTTTGCAGCCCCTGCTTGTGTGGCCCCCAGGCTGCCTGTGGAGGTGAGCACCTCCAGGATGTGGGGGCAGACAAACTGCATCTGCCCACTTCGACAGTTGGCAGGCAGGCTGCTTACCCTCTCTGACCCTGACCTTGCCACCTGTCCTTACTGGGATTCCAGCTTTGACTGTACAAACTCAGACTTGGGCCCAAAGCCCAGAGCCGTGGTCGGCAAACTGCGGCTCGAGAGCCACATGCAGCTCTTTGGCCCCTTGAGTGTGGCTCTTCCTAAGCCTTAGGAGTACCCTAATTAAGTTAATAGCAGTGTACCTACCTATATAGTTTAAGTTTAAAAAATTTGGCTCTCAAAAGAAATTTCAATCGTTGTACTGTTGATATTTGGCTCTGTTGACTAATGAATTTGCTGACCACTGGCCCAGAGGTACCACTGATGGGCTGGGAGGTACCCAGCTGTGCCGCCCCTCTCTAGGCCTCAGTTTCCCTGTCTGTGACTGGATGCTCCATGACAGGCTATGCCCTCTAATGGCCCTTCTGTTTTTCCTTCTGCGGCTGTCACTAGACCGAGACGAGTGCCTGCTGGGTGCTCACGATTGTAGCCGGCGACAGTTCTGTGTGAACACCCTGGGATCCTTCTACTGTGTCAACCACACAGTGCTCTGTGCCCAGGGCTTTATCCTCAACGTGCACAGGAAGTGCGTGGGTAAGCGAGAGCCCCTGCTGCCGCTCTGCGCCACCAAGCCCATCACACGCTCCAGGGCCTGCCCTCTGCACTTGAGCTCTCAGCACAGCTGGCTCCCCATGTCATGTCCTGCGTGTCCTGGTGTCCTGTCCTGTTTCTCCACCGACGCCCCTGGGAGGCTGCTTTCCTTAAGGACCTGCCTGAGAGTCAGAAAACTCTAATTGATGTATGACTTGGCTGGATCACTGGAAGAAGGAGGTCAGACCTGTGGGCAGCAGGAGAGAGTGTGTGAAGCCTGGAGGCAGAGGCCTGGGTATGAAGCAGGACCCTCTAGTATCCCTCTGGCCTTGGATAAATGACTTCCATTTTCCAAGCCTCACTTGGTTCATCTCTAAAAACAAGGCACTGAGGGCCCCGATCCTCCTCAGAGGTTATATTACCTTGTGTGTGGTGCAGCGGAGGCTGGGCATAGTGACCACGTGATGGCAGCTGCTGAGATTG
This sequence comes from Myotis brandtii, assembly GCF_000412655.1. Taxonomy (NCBI): domain Eukaryota; kingdom Metazoa; phylum Chordata; class Mammalia; order Chiroptera; family Vespertilionidae; genus Myotis; species Myotis brandtii. The sequence goes on from NW_005372150.1 coordinate 983,244, forward strand.
CCCTTAGATGTATCCAGACTCCCCTCCAGAGGTGAATGGATGAAGCTGGATCTGAAAGACCAGCTTTGCACCCCAGCTTAGTGTTCATTTGCTGTGTTACCATGAGCCATGGGGCTCTCCTCTGAGACTGTTTCCTTCCCTCTAACCTCAGAGCTTGGAGGACTGGGCAGGGCTGGTGCCCCGTTCCTGGTCTGCACATGGTGCTTGGTGACAGCCTGTCCTACCTGCCTCACAGTGCCTGTGTAGCTGAGCGCTGGGGCTCCCAGTGTACTCTGTGGCCAGCGAGGTGGGTGGACTTGATGCTGACCTGTATCTGGAGGAAACGTCATAGACCCGAAGTCACAGGGACTGGGACAGACTGGGATGTGCTACGGAAGAGACAGGCCAAGGGAGAGGCCATCCTAGCTGTGGGTCTGCACATGCCTCCTGTTTGTACCTGCCTCCAAGGACGGCTAGGACTTGCTGGTGGAAGGAACAACTCACACAAAGGTGTGGTGGTAGGAACAGTGCAGGTGCGATCAGGGCACATGTCCAGAGCCCAGTCCGTCGTCTGTGTGTTTTGGGACCATGTCCAGGCTGAACATGTCTGTTCCCTCGCGCCTCTGCTGCTGGACTGATAGGCCGTGGTGCTGGGCTGTGCAGCCACTGCAGACATGTTTGCCCTGGCCTCCAGCCATTGGCACAACATGTGCCCTCCATGTGCTTGCCAGCGGTGGGGCAGTTCTTCCTGTCTGGGCTGTGTGTGTGTGTGTGTGTGTGTGTGTGTGTGTGTGTGTCTGGGAAGGCAGGTCCCAAGCCTGCCAGCACCCCTCCCAGGATGCCTGCCTGCTTGCCATGGCGAGGGGTACAGCTCCGCTGGTGGCCTGGAGAAGAGACCATGTGCTGAAAGAGTTCCTGGGCAGCCAGGAAGCAGGTTCTGGGATTAAAGGAGCAAAGGTCCATTTCATTTATCAAATTTATGAGTGCACATTTTCACTCATCTCTTCTCTCCTTACTCATCCTGCACAGACTTCTCAGGGTCTCTTCTTTGTCCTCCTCATCCACTCACATGCTCATCTTATCTGTTACAATCATTCTTTCCATCATTCTTCATCCACAAATGTGTACTTGTATCTTCTGCAGTTCACTTGTTAGCTCCAGGCATGTTTGTTAGCCCAAGCTGGGAGATGGGAAACTGGTGCCCAGATGAAGAGTGTGTCTGCTGCAGCCAGAATGCCTGGGTTCAAACCCTGGCTCTGCCACTTTCTAGTTATAAGACCTTAGACATGTCATTTAACCTCTCTGAGCCTCAGTTTTCTCACCTGTGAAATGAGATAGTAATAGCACCCACCTCAAAGGGTCACTGGGAGATTAAATGTATAGAATTTACAAGTGTTTGATGTAATTATTGTGATTCAGCACATGTGTTATACTGAGGCAGCCTGCTCAGGTAGTGAGTTTTCCATCACCAGAGGTAAAGTAGGACAGTGTTGGGTGGTGCCAAGTCCAGAGGCCCTCTAATGGACATGTGACCTCTGTGAGCACTCCCCTGTGCCTTGCTGTTTGCCTTTTGTGCCTTGCCCTTTAAGAACGGTCTGGACTCCTGGGAAAAGTGTCCAAGGTCGGCTGGGCTTTGAGAAGATGGGAGGGGAGCAGTCGCCAGCTCTGGGGCCTAGCCCACAGCAGGAGAAAGGGCACAGTTGTGGGCTGGGCCCTCAGGGATCTGTTCTTGCCGCTGCCCGCTGCCCGTGCAGGCTGTGTGGCTTTGGTCCAGCCACACCCCCTCTGGGAGACCTGTGGCAGAATGGCAGCTCCTGTGCACTGCCTGATGCCGGCAAGCCTCAGTCAGTGGTGTCTGCTGCTGTTCACACCATGATTCCTCCCAGGATCTTGGCTCCTGTCTTGGCTCCTGGACTCCGGTGTCTCTAGGGTCCTGGGAATATGTCTCCCTTTGTTAATCTAGCCTGCAAATCAGAAGCTCTTATTTTGCCAACCAAGCCTTCCTTGGAAGCCACTGACCCAGAACTCTCTCTTTTCCTACCCCATCCCCATCCAAACCAGGGTTGGCCTGGTCTTAACCATTTGTTTCACCTGTGAGTTTGGGAGAGTCTCTTTGCCCACAGCCCTGCCTCCCTCCTCTCCACCTGGTCCCATCATCCTTGTGGACTCGGCTCAGATGTTGCTCCTCCTGAGCAGAGACTTACAGTTTGGCCCCAAGTAGATGGTGCTCTGTCCTGGGTCTGGAGACAGCTTTCCTCCCGAGTCACCACCCTGCCTTTCCTGTCTGCCCTGCCAGGCTGACAGTTCCTTGAAGGCAGGGGCTGTGGTGACACTCCCACTTGACCACCTGGACCTAGCATCGCAGAACAGGCACTAGTGAATGTGTGTCCAGGAATGACAATCAGTGAGTGACTGCCCCCACCAGGCACAGCTTGCAGGCCGGCACTGCCATGTGTCCGTGTGTCCTCGCACCAGACCTGCGGTGATGCCAGAGTTGGGAACTCTCCACAGGCCCTCGCCCTCGCCCTCGTTGCTGCTGCTTCTCTCTCCCTTCCCCACTGCTCATCTGGGAGTCAGTCCTTGGCCTCTTCCTTCTGTGCCCTGTCCCCCAGATGAGCCCAGCAGTTGCCTGCTCTCAGATTAGTGCCTTTATGTAGACCCCTTCAGTGAACTCAGAGGTGTGTCTCCAGCTGCCTCTTGACTCAAATTCACTGTGGCCACAGGGCTCCCGACCTTCCCCCATGAGCCTGCTTCTCCTGCCACCCTGTCCCAGCTGCTAGTGTTCACCTGTCACCTGCTTGACCAGGAAGCTTTGCAGACCTCTTGGCTCCTCTTTTTCTCTCACCTTATCTCAGGTACTGGTGGATCCTGTCGGTCCCATCTTCACTATATTTTTCAGAACCGACTGCTTTTCCTTGCCTCCATGGATGGCAGTCCAGCATCTCCTAACAGCTTCCATTTTCATCCTTGGAGTATTCACATCCAGCCAGCTCCTACCCCCTTCCACATCCCCTAACACTGTTCTCTACCCTGCAGGACACCCCTCCTGGCTGGCCCTTGGGCCTGCTTAGCAGGCCTCTTCAGGGCCCTGGCATTGGCTGTCCCCTCTACCTAGAATATTTGCTGGCCTCATTCTGTCACTTCTTCAAATGCTTGCTCTAATATCCTCTTCTTTGAGGACCCTCCCCTGACCTCCTACTTAATGTGGTGTGTGCCCACCCGCCCTCAGCACTCCTCCTCTCCTTCACCCACAGTGCTCATGACTGCCCTTCCTATTACACGTCTGCTTACTCAGCCATTGGGCCTCCACTTTTTGAGTGTCCCCAGGATGGCCGGTTCGTCTGTCTTGTTCACCATGAAATGAACCCCTAGTGCCAAGAACAGTGCTTGTTGGCACATGGCAGGTACTCAGTATATCTCTGTCCAATGAATGGATGCCTAGACAGGTGGATGTCAGCACTGTACTACTCTGGGTAGTGAGCACCTTGAGGGCAGTGCTGGCTGCGCTCAGCCACCACCTAGGAAGCACCCTGTATGCAGCCTCTGATGGTATCACTCTCCCTGCAGACATCAACGAGTGTGTGACGGACTTGCACACGTGCAGCCGGGGTGAGCACTGCGTGAACACAGTAGGCTCCTTCCGCTGCTACAAGGCTCTCACCTGCCAGCCGGGCTACACTCTTGAGGAAGGCGAGTGCACAGGTGAGGACAGGTCTGCAGGCCTTACCCCTGATCTGTCGCCTGACCTGCTGTCTCCACCCTCCCGCCCCTTCAGACCCATCCCTGACCTGCCCAGAGTCACGTGCTCCCAGCAGTTAGGTTTTATGCCTCTGGGAAGACCCCACAAATGATGATGTTTGAGGTAGAGGGGGTGTCTGAGGCCGATGCGCTATCCTAGGGTGTGCTCCTGGCTTTGCTACCGTGGCTGGTGTCTGGTGCCACATATCCCCTCGCCATGCCTCAGTTCCCATTTGTATGTTGGGGTGGAGCTCCATGGATCACTTCTATCCCTTTAACTGGAAAATTCTAGCTTCCTAGAAAGAGGGAGAAGTTTCACTGAACCTCTTCCTGTGCCTATAGGGTTCTGGGTGGCAGGGACATGTGGTAGGCATGGTGTCCTTGTTCCTGATCTCCTGGTGAGGGACATGAGGCCACACAGGCAAACAAGAAGATGGCAGAGCAGTCTTGGCTGGGTGCTCTATTAGGTGGGGATTCAGAGGGGGCCCCTGTGGAGGTGAAGTCGGAGTGGAGACCTACATAATGAGAAGCTCCTGGGAAGGGTGTTCTAGGCAGGGGAACAGCAAGTGTGAGGTCTTTTGAGAGGAGAGAGATCTTGGCACAAAGAACAGAAAGAGAATTTCGAGGGTTGGAGCAAGCATGCCGACAGCTTGGAAGGAGGGCACAGGGTCCGCAGACCCTGTTAGGAAAGGAGCTTGGAGTCTGTTTCACATGTGATATGAAGCATTTTGTTTTTAACTGAAAATGTCCAGAAGAACATCACCAGGGAGGGAAGACCTCCTGAAACGCTTGTTTGTTACAAGTCCCCGAGGATGATGAGAAGGAGCCCTGAGGTTGGGTGTGAGCTCAGGGAGGTGGATTAAGACTAGTACAGTCCTGTCTGGCTCTAAGCTGATCGCGGAGTTGGAGGTTGGATGAGTTAGGAGGAGAAATGAGCCCAGCCCCCTCTGCGGAGTTGGAGGTTGGGTGAGCTAGGAGGAGAAATGAGCCCAGCCCCCTCTGCCTATCTGAGTGCACACACGTGACCACCCACAAGGGCAGATGCAAATCCAGGGCCAGCCCCTCTCGAAGAAGCCAGACGCCTGGGGAGGGGTGCCACCTCCCTGGACATGCCCCAGCATCCCCTGACCCTCTCAGCACAGGGTGCTGGGCTCCTCGGAGTGTGGAGAGGCTGCCTCTCAAGCACCAGGTGGTAATCAGAAGGGGCTGTGCACGTTCATGTCCAGCTGCCTGGAACCCAGTACAGGGCCCCCCAGAGACTGGGCTACTGTGGAAAAGTGGTGGAAGCTTTGGAAACCAGAGAGGGGATGGATGGACAGAAGACATACAGACTCATGGGCCTTGGTCTGGCTGTCAGTGAAGCCTAGTGAGTTTCAGCCTGCCTTTGTGAGTTTCAGCCTGCCCTTCTGTGTCACCTTTCTGCTCTGCCTGTTTCCTGGTCTGTAAAGAGCGGCCTGATTGCCCGCTGTGCAGGAAGTGCGGGAAAGCAGAGGGCCAGTGCCGGGTAAGCCAAGGAGCACTGTGTAGAGGTGGGGCCCTATTCACCTGCTCAGTGCCATAGTAGGTAGGGGCAGCAACTCCATCCAGGTCTGGCAGCTCCACCCTCAGAAGCCATGAGCCTTGCTGCTGCCAGCGCCACTTCCAGAGAAGCCTGGGCACTTGCCCTTAGGGATCTGAGCTCAGGCCCCCATTTTTGCCTACCCAGGGAAGCTTGGGGCAGTGGTTAAGGGTGCAGGCCCAACCAGCACCCCCTAGCTATGGAACCATGTCTGTGCGTCGGCTCCCCCTGTGTAAAAAGGGGCTTGCCATAGCCCCTACTTTCTAGGGTTGTTGTGAGCATTAAGTAGATAAATACATCTGCGTGCTGGGAACAGTGCCTAGTACCATGGAAGAGCTCAGTAAATATGGCGATGCCATTATTTCATTGTTATTGGGTGTGGGCTGGCAGCGACAGTGCTCTGCCCGATTCCCATGATGCAGAATACCTTAGTAACCATCAAGTTCATGGTTGGATATGCGGGCAAGGGCCCACCAGCCTGCCAGCCCCTGACTCCCTGCCTCTGTGCCAGATGTGGACGAGTGTGAGCTGGGCACGCACAACTGCCAGGCGGGCTTCACGTGCCAGAACACCAAGGGTTCCTTCTACTGCCAGGCGCGGCGCTGTATGGAGGGCTTTCTCCAGGACCCCGAGGGCAACTGTGTGGGTGAGTGGGGTGGAGAGTGCCCTGTCCCGGGTGTCTTTCGAAAGGGCCGTGGGCCAGAGACTCTGAGGGTTTAGAGATCAAGGAGATCTGGCTTGCTGCTCTTACTCTCGCCCAGCCCCAGGTGTCACCTGCAGATCAGAAGCTCTTTTCCTGAGCTGTTGAACCTTGGCTGAGTTACTTCTCTTGTCCTCAGTTTACCCATCTGTGGGGTTGGACTGGATGAATGTGTACCCAGTTTATTTCAACCCAGTTAATAGGAAGGATATATTTTATATCTTGACATGGCGCGCGCGCACACACACACACACACACACACACACAACTGGAACACAAACCTCACAAAACATTACTTCATGTGGTACAGTAATGGGACCTGGAGGCTGACTGCATGTGTACTCATGGGTTGAGACCTGCAGTTTGACAGATACTGGCCTCGTTGTCCCCATGTGGATCTGATGAAGTCTCATGCTCTTCCCATCTCTCTTCCACGGCTTCCAAAGAGCCCGTGGTCTGCAGCCAGGAGGCTCCATCCACCCAAGGCTGCTGACCATGAGACCTGGAGGCGGAGCACCAGTATCCCAGAGGACCAGCACCATCAAGGCCACGCTCACCTAGGGAGGGATGAAAGACAGAGGGAGGTGGAGAGGCAGGCCCTGTGTGGGCCAGCCACTGGTGCAGACAGAAATGGATCTGTTAGAGTACAGCTCTGTCACATGCCCCCTCAACAGCTTGTGGGATGAGTGTCCCCATCTTACAGAGTGGACACTTTATCTGAAAGCTTCCTTAAGACTCTTCGGGGATCCCTCTAGCCAGTCTGGGATGTGGAGCACTTCCTGAGGCACCCCCTTAACAACTGTGTCTCAACATTGTCACAGGACACGGGCAACCCCTCAGGACATTACAAGCTATGGACATGAGAAGGTTGCTGTGGTCTGCCCTAGGACACCCAGCCAGTGTCCGGGCAAGGTGGGGCAGGGTCTGCCCGACTGCAAGCATTCCTCAGTGATTCACTCTCTGACATTTCCTTTGCCACTGCTAGATGTCTGGGTGGAACAAGACATCTTAGAGGGGAGAGATTAAATAAGCAAACACATTTATACAAGTGGCAGCTATTCAAGGGTGCTTTTCTCAAGGGATACAATGGTCAGGCAGGGCATCCCTGAGGAGGTGACATCGGGGCGGGGCCTGAGGAAATAAGGGAGCCAACCATGAAAATAGTAGGGGGTAGTGTGTGCCAGAGGAGGGGTGACAGAATGTGCAAAGGCCCTGCGTGGTGCTGTGCCCAGGCCTGGTGGGATGAGAAGGAGGCCAGTGGGCTGGGTACAGTGTGCAATAGCAATAGAGGGTGAATTTGGCAAGCTGGCAGGTTTGGAGAGGCCAGAGATGGGTATGACTTGCCACAGTTATCCTAGAAGTCAGCCTTGATTCCCCCCACTCCCTGGCTTTAGCTGCTCCATTAGAAAGCAACTGGCAGGTGCGTGGGTTCTGAAAATTGGAGCCTTTTGTGCCATGGAACAATCTGACCCCATAGTCCTAACCTGGGCTTATCTGGAGCCTAGGACCGGCCTCCTCCCAGTGTAGCCCTGGACCCAGATGCTGGGGCTGGGGAGGGGCTGTGCCAGGCTCCCTGTCACCCACACCCACCTCTGCAGACATCAACGAGTGTACATCACTGTCTGAGCCATGCCGCCCTGGCTTCAGCTGCATTAACACGGTGGGATCCTACACATGCCAGAGGAACCCACTGCTCTGCAGACGTGGCTACCACGCCAGCCAGGATGGGACCAAATGTGTGGGTAAGGCCAGACAGCTCTCTGCCCCCACACCCCCAGCCAGCCTTGGCCTTCCTGGGTTCCTGGCCTGTGGGAGTTCCCTGTAGGGGGCGAGCTTGGGCCTCAGGGTGTCTTTCTTACCTTCCCTTGGCAGATGTGAATGAGTGTGAGGCGGGCATGCACCACTGCAAGGAGGGCCAGGTGTGCCACAACCTCCCTGGCTCCTACCGCTGCGACTGCAAAGCCGGCTTTCAGCAGGATGCCTTTGGTCGGGCCTGTGTAGGTAGGTGGAGGCTGGTTGCCAAGATCCCTATCCAGCTCCCCTGAGCGGTGCCCACCTGCCCCAGGCCAGCCTTCTGGCCGCCGCCTCCTTTCTGCAAGCTCCTACCTCACCCTGACCTCTCTGGGCTTGACTGCTCTCCTGCCTCTTGTCTAGCCGTGGCTCTGCTCCCTCTGCTCTTCTCAGCCTCGTCCCCGTTGCCCTCTTCTCTTGCCCCTTGCTGTGTCTATCTGTCCCTCTGTCTGCCTCCAGTCTCCCTCCAACACTCTCACTGCCTTTCTCCCCTGTCCTCAGTCTTCTTGCTCCCCCCTCTCTGTCTGGCTCTCTCCCTATCTCTTCTGGGTCCCTGGATCCCTCTTCCAGCCCCCTCTTATACTGGGGGTGGAGGGAGACAACTTCTGGGAGTTGCCCACCCGCCTTCGTGGCCTGCCCACAGATGTGAATGAATGCTGGACCTCCCCTGGCCGCCTGTGCCAGCACACGTGCGAGAACACGCTTGGCTCCTACCGCTGTTCCTGCGCCTCCGGCTTCCAGCTGGCTGCTGATGGCAAGCATTGCAAAGGTACCGGACCCGGCACTCTTCCCCAGCCCTCCTCACTCTCCTCCTGGGAAGGAGAGTCTGCTGAGACCCTTGGAGAAGCTGTGCACCTCTCCCTGACCACTGGGCCTGGCAAAGGAGCTGGCCCTGCCCTGGGTCAGGACCTGGCCAGGACAGAGGAGCGTGACCAGGCCCAGCTGCATCAGACAGCATTTGAATGTACTGCTAAACTTGACCTCATTCTCACTCATTCATTCATTTGTATTATAATCACATGTGAGCACCTCCTTGTGCCTGGCTGGCAGCACAGTGTTGTAGGGATGCGGCCTCTTCCTCCGAGGCATTGCTGTGGTCATTCATTCACTTTCTGGCCCTTAAGCCTTCACACACCCCATCCCTACCTAATGCCCTTTGTCTACTGCTCTACTAGCTGATGTCTGCCCAGGTTAGGCTCTACAGAGATGAAACCAGTGTGGCCTCTGGGCCTGGAAGCTCAGAGCCTGGCAGAGATCATTCATTCATTCATTCATTCATTCATTCATTCTGTGTGTTGTGAGGTCCTGAGGATCTAGATGGGAATCAGTGGCCTGGGAGGCCCTGCCCAATCTGATTTCCCTCCTCCCACTCCTTCTAATCACTCTGTTCTGACCACACCCACCTCCGCTCTGTTCCTTGAGGGCACCACGCATGCGCCAAGTGCCATGTGCCATCTCAGGGTCATTGCTCTTGTACCTTCTTCTGCCTGGAATGCTTCCCTCGATGCCCACATGGCTTCGAAATTGCAACCCTCCCAGACACAGTGCCTGCCTCCTTCTCTGCTCTTTCTCCATTGCACTTGCTACCTTTTGACACACTGGTTATCCGACTCATTTAATTAGCTCCATCTCTCCTCCATTCCTCTGCAACACACATCAGTGGGACTTTATCCCTCTTGTTCACAGTGACATGCCCAGTGCCAGCAGTTCTTAGCTGGGTGAATGAAAGACCCATCTTGCCCACAGAGTCCAGTCCATGTTCCATCTAAGCCAGGAGGCGACCCTTCATTCAGTCACACACTCATTGTTCCGCTCACATTGTCCTGCACGCCAGCACTTGTGCCTCCCCTCCCCCATGCAGTGGCTGATGTTAAAGGCCTGCGGGGTTCCTTGTTAGCACCTGGGTGGCACTTGGAGAGCCATGTGTGCCATGTGCTGAGGACCCTCAGTAGGGAAGCATCTAGTTCCTGACCAGGGATCTGAGTCCAACCTGTGGCTGCTTCTTCAAGGCAGCAGGCCAGGCCAGGACTCCATAGTAAGTCCAGCCCTGCCCCTGCCTCAGCTGCCTGCCCCAGGTGTGCCACTTGTCCTTATCTGGGCCTTTGATTCCTCATTTGCTCGAGGGGAGGCTGGAGCTAATGTTCTCACAAGATACACCCCAGGTGAGCCTGGAGTCTGGTTTTCATCTCTGGGTTAGGGGATTCCACTGTGACCACCGCTGGTCTATCTGCAGATGTGAATGAGTGTGAGACCCAGCGCTGCAGCCAGGAGTGCGCCAACATCTATGGCTCCTACCAATGCTACTGTCGCCAAGGTTACCAGTTGGCCGAGGATGGGCACACCTGTACAGGTACCTCAGCTCTGCCCAGGGCCCCTTCCTGAGAGGCACCCCTTCCCTGAACACCTGGCTTCCAGAGAGTCTTTGCTTGGCCAGGGATACAGAGGACACTCAGAGGCTTTAGCATCAAATCAGAGTTGGAGTCCCATCGCTGTGACCTCTGGCTGTGTGACCTTGGGCAGATGCTTCCTGAGTCTAACCTTAGGCCCCTCCCCTGCAAAGTGGAGACCTGGTCCTGACCTGAGTGGGATGAAGGGTTCAGTTGAATGCATCCAGACCTGTGTTTGGTACCTGATTGTTCCTTAGCTGGTAGTATTTGTGGAGCAGCCCCAGGGAGCAAGCACTAGAATGGGAGTCCTGTTTTTGCTGTGTGGCCTTGGGCAAGTCTCTTCCTCTCTCTGAGCCCTATTGTCCTCCTCTGTAAAATGGACCCCCGAGCTCACATGGCTGTGAGTGGCTGGGCCCTGCCATTGGGCAGTGTCACAGAGTGAACCTCTCTCTGGCAGACATCGACGAGTGTGCTCAGGGTGCCGGCATCCTTTGTGCCTTCCGCTGTATCAACGTGCCAGGGAGCTACCAGTGTGCATGCCCAGAGTGGGGCTATACCATGATGGCCAACGGCAGGTCCTGCAAGGGTAAGCAAGGGGTCCCTGCCCACCAGAGCCTCAGCCAGGACCCTAGCAGACTTGGAAAGCCTCAAACAGCATTCTGTGCCCTTGGAAGTCTGACACCAAGGGCTTAAGTACAGAATGGCCAGTGCCTTTGGTGATCTGTGGCTGGGATGGGAAAGGTGACAATCTTTCTGCTTCTTGACCCAGCTTAGAATTTTCCAGACTTGGACTCAGCTCTGGGCCTTGCCCTAGGAGCAGGGCAGAGATCCTGTGGGTGGTTCTAAAAGACACAAGAGACCTGTCTAGTGAGAAGTCTGCAGAAGAACAGCCTTAGGGGTCCCAGTCTCTGTCCCCAAGTGTTCCAGATGCTATCCAGAGACCAGGCCAGCCAGGTCTTTGGGCCCAGAGGGTGAGGTGGGTCCCCCAAGTGTTGGCAAAGGGATCACAGAGAGGCTTATCTCAGAACCACATACTGAAAAGACTCCCCAGTCAGAGGTGTGCAGGGCTGGGAAGGGATACAGAGGAGAAAGTGGGCTCCCTGGCACTGGAGACATGCAGAGAGGATCTGGGCAGTCGCCTGTTAAATGTGCAATCGAGGGACTACTTCCCTGGAGGGGGAACCAGGTTCTGTGACATTTAATCTTCTAAGTTGGAGAGCTATAATCTTTAGTTCCATCGGAATATACTGAGGCCATAAAATTCTGGCAAGTGACCAGCGCAAGGTGGAATGGTCTGGAATCCACCTGGGGCAGGTTATAGCAGCAGCACTAGCAACCCCCTGGGAAAACCAACCACTCAGCTCCTCAGAGCATGGCCACCTGTGCCTCCTGGCATGCATGACCAAGTCTTTCCAGGCAGTGGAGCTGAGAGCCTCGAGGCCCCTGGGTTGCAGCTTTGGTCTCCTTGTGCTTCTGGGGGGCCAAGGGTCAGGGTTGAGGCTTGGAAGGGTACAGAGCTAGACCAGTTGTTGCTGCCTATAAGTGAATCCTGAGATCAAATTCATAGGTCTCAGCCAACCGTGTGTGTGTGTGTGTGTGTGTGTGTGTGTGTGTGTGTGTTTAATGTAGAATAGGATATAGGATCAGGTAGGGTGAAATAGACATGATGTAGGTCAGAGTGCACTGTGCCCATAAGGCTTGTTTCAGTTCACATGTGTGCCCTTAGTTCCAATGCAAAAGGATTCCTTACTGTAGGTTGATGTAAATTAATAATAATAAATTAAAAGGTTCTGAGAGAAAACAGGTAAATTAGGACTTGGAGGCCTGCTGGGCTCACTCACAGAAGCTGACCTGGGTCTCCCTAGCTGCAAACCACTCTGCTTTTTAATTTTTAAAAAATAATTGGTATAGACTTCATAAAAGGTAGGGATTTTACCCACCATAAACTGAGCTGTGTGGGAAATACTTTATGTTCCCAGAATATGACTTCATTCTTGAGATCGAGGCTCTATCCCTGACGGAAGAACAGTGTGGTCACTTCTAAGAAGGCTGTCAGAACCAAGTGACTTTTGCTCTTGATGGCACTTCAGGTTGAAAACTTGGTCACATTCAAGACTGTCTCTCCCTGGCCCCTCCTCCCTGGCCCACGCTAGCCAGGGTCAGAGGAGTGCCCAGACGTCCAAGGTGCCTGTGCTATACCAGAGGGCTCCCTGGGCCCAGGCTCTGCTGGCCATAGGCGCATCTGATCGCGGTGCGGGTCTTGCCCTTTTGTCCCCTCACAACCTAACCAGTGGCCCACTTCTTTGAGATGCAAAAGAGCTGGTGAGGTGCAGGTCTCCTCTGTAGTCCAAACTGCATCGTCAGCCACCATCAGGAGGTCCTCCACTCATGCCACTTTTATTTTCTGTCCAAACTGTTTTGTTGGAAGAGTCTGTGTCACAGGTGGACAAGGCAGAGCTCGAATGCTGGTTCTGCCTGGTCATGTCTGCTTCCCGAGTCATGTCCATGTGGTGCCCCTGTCTGCAGCCACTGACCTCCGAGCTGAGCAGATGCTCCTTTGTGCTCCCTGGTCCTGTTCTGACTTGGACCAGGCACTGAGTCTTAGGGTTCCAGTGGAGCGAGGCCTGGGGCAGTGTGTGCTGGCCAGTGTCCCATGTCAGCACCTGTCCTTCTCCAGAATAAGAAACTGGAAAGAAAGAGGTTAGGGCATGAGACTCGGCCCGTCCCTGGAACATGTGCTGAGGGAAGGGCCTTGACCGTATCCGCTAGCATGTGGAGTGGTGCCTAGCACATGGTAGGTGCTCATTGAACGTTCCACCATGCGACTGAGCTGAGAGGCAACTATTGCCGATATTTGGATGTTTTTCCTTCCAGTCTCTCTTTCTGCCAATATACATATATACACACACACACATACACACACACACACACACACATACATATACATATATATATACATATATACAGGGTAGAGCAAAAGTAGGTTTACAGTTATTTGTGTGGAAAATAATACAATAATTAATAATAATGCAAGAGTAAACTCTGTTTTGTTTACTCACAACTGTAGACCTACTTTTTGCCCCACCCTGTATACACAGAATATAATATTAGCTAAAATCATGGGGAAAATAACCTGGAATCCTGCTTTCTTAGTGCATGTGAAGCTCTTACCAGCATTCCCCTCAATGTGGGCTAGCTTTTAGCAATGCTGTTAGTCTCCCCACTGACTCTGTCCCCCATTTCTGCATTTCTGCTGTGGCATCAGCACCCCGGATGGGGCTACAGTGGCGCCCCTGTGTGTCCGGCCCTGTTGGCTCTCCTTTTGGCTTCAGCTCTCCAGGAGAGGCTTCAGGGTCAAAGCCCCACAGATGCCAGGGGCCTGGAAGCACCAAGGGGCAAGGACCCTGGGGTCCTGGGGAAGTCCCTTCTGAACACATCTGTCAGTAGGGCCAGGGCAGACAGTAAGAAGCTGCTCCCACCCTGTTCCTGCTCCACCCCACCCGGCTTCAGGGTCAGCACCTCCTGCTTCCTCTGTGGTGGCCAGCAGCGTAGAATGAGGAAAGGAGGCGGCCATTCCTACGTGTACATTCAATTATTGAACCATCAGGGCAGCAGCCACACCCATCCTGGCCCCACCAGCTCTGGCCACCTGCCACGTTTTCTCCCAGATTGGGATCGTGACATAGTTGGCAGAGGAGGAAAGTGGGTCTTGGTGAGATGAATAGTGTGAGCTGGTCTGCATTGTGAAGCATGGTAGGCAGGGCCTAGAGCAGTGATGGCGAACCTTTTGAGCTCGGCGTGTCAGCATTTTGAAAAACCCTAACTTAACTCTGGTGCCATGTCACATATAGAAATTTTTTGATATTTGCAACCATAGTAAAACAAAGACTTATATTTTTGATATTTATTTTATATATTTAAATGCCATTTAACAAAGAAAAATCAACCAAAAAAATGAGTTCGCGTGTCACCTCCGACACGTGTGTCATAGGTTCGCCATCACTGGCCTAGAGTGAAGCAGGCCGGAGTCCAGCCATGGCCCTGCCCTGCCGCAGCTGTATGACCCTGAGCACGTCTGTGCATGGGAGGTGATCCCACACCTGCCTCATGGGGTCTGAGGATAGAGGAGTGACTAAGGGTGGCATGCCTTGAGCATTGAATGGACATCAGGTGGTAAACTTGGAGTACCAGTTGGCTATTGCTGTCAGTGCTTTTATGCTGTGGCTGCTATTGTGAGGAGTCAGCTTAGCATCATGACTCGGGCCCACATTTTGGCATCCGGTGGACCTGGCTTCAGCCCCCACTGCCATGCTGGCTGTTTGTGACCTTGAGCTAGGTCATACCCTCTCGGATTTCCAATTCCTCCTCTGGGAGGCCAGTGACTCTTATCCCAATGGGCTGGTAGGAGGATTGGGTGAGGAGAAATCCCTAAATGGGGTCAGTGTGGAGGACTGGAGAACAAATCTGAAGTCCTCCAGGGAAGTGCCTGGCAGCACCCAATGCCCTCACCCGGCACAGCCTTGGGCCTGTTGAAGCTGTGCTCTTTGAGCTGAGTGGCTGATCTTTACAGGAAGGTCTCTGGAACCCATTTACTTGATCCATGGGTCGCCTGTGGAACACACACACACACACACACACACACACACACACACACTCTTACACCCATGCTTGCTTCTCTGAGCATTCCTCAGAGAGATTTACCCATGTGTTCATGTGTGTGTGTGTTTCAGGTGTGTGTGTATCTGTGTGGGTGTGCTTAAGCACATGTGTGTGCCCAACGATGTGCACAGGAAGCATGAGCATGTCTGTGCAGTTTATGGGGCATTTGTGTCTGTGCATTCGGAGTCTATTTACAAGTGATGAGTCTTGAACTTCCATCCAACAATACATGGAGAGTACATGCTCTGTGCCTGGCCCTCTGCTGGGCTGGGGGCACCACAGGACTGAGGAAGACCCTCTCCCCCTGCCCTCCTGGAGCCCACACTGAGGACAGGGAGGGTGGAAACTGAACAGACATACAAAATAACTAGGTGTGTTTGAGAGCAGGACAAGCAGTACAAGGAGAATAAAATGGCTTGAAATGGAGGGTGGTGGGGGAGGAGGACCACTGCAGGATAGTCAGGGAGAACATCCTTAGGGTATGACCCTGAGCTGAGACCTGAACGATGAGAAGGAACCAACCACGGGAAGATGTGGGGAAAGTGTTGAAGCAGTGGGAACAGCATGTGCAAAGGCCCTGAGGTGGGACAAGGGTCAGAGCATTGGGGAATCTCAGAGGGGTCTAGCAGAACTGTAGCCCGAGTGGAAGGAGAGGGGTTGTACTGTAGGGCTTGGTGTCAATAGGCGGGCCAGAGTGTTTATACTGGGAACATGGGAAGCCCTCAGCAATCATGACAAAAGACACTTTTCATTTTAAAGCCAGGTCCTCTGGCTGCTTGCTGGGCATGGAGGGGACTGGATGGGATGTGAGTGGCACAGGCTGGAACTGTGAGCTGTGGTCTTGCAGTCAGGAAGAGCTGCTCTGAGGCCCAGGCCTCCAGCTTGGGTGATTCAGACAAGGGTCTCCAGCTGTGGGGGAATTCCTCCCATAACTCTCCTCTCCTCCCCTCAGACGTGGACGAGTGTGCACTGGGCACCCACAACTGTTCTGAGGCCGAGACCTGCCACAACATCGAGGGCGGCTTCCGCTGCCTGCTCTTCACGTGTCCTCCCAACTACATCCGAGTCTCTGAAACGTGAGTGTCTCCCCCTGCCCTGGGCCCAGTCACCCTGCAGACACCACGCTGCCCAGGGGCGAGGCCAGTGGCCGTGGGCCCTGCCTTAACCACCTCCTGCTCTTCACCTGCCCCCACTGCTGAGTCTGTGGTCAAATTGACCACAAATGGCACAAATGAAAGCACCTTGCAGAAAGTTCAGAGTCTAGAGAATGAAGAGAAGGTGCATAGAAAATCTCCCTCCCTGTCTTTCTCACACACTCACATCCACGCCACATTCGTCATCTATTGCTGTGTAACAGGTTATCCTAACACTTAGCACCTTAACCTGACAAACAGTTATTCTTTAAACAGTTTTGGAAAGGCAGGAATCCAGGAACAGCTTAGCTGGATGGTTCTGGCTCAGGGTCTCATGGGCTGCAGAGTCCGCTGTCCAATCACATGGCTCTGGGCTGGAGGTCTCAGCTCCACACCATGTGGGCCTGTCCATGGACATGCCTTCCCCAGCACAGGTCAGGGAGAGAGCGAGGGACATTTTGCAAAAGTGACACATGCTTATAAAAACATTCAAATAATAGACCCTGGCCAGTGTGGCTCCGTGTTTAGAGCATTGGCCCGTGGACCAAAGGGTTTTGGGTTTGATTCCCAGTCAAGGGCATGTACTTGGGTTACAGGTTCAATCCCAAGCCCCAGTTGGGGTGCCTGTGGGAGGCAACCAATCCATTTGTCTCTCTCATGTTGGTTTCTCTTTCTCTTTTCCCCTCCCTCTCTCCCTAAAAAAAAAAAAAAAAAAAAAAAAAAAAAATCAATGGAAAAAATATCCTCGGGTGAGGATTAACCAAAAAAAATTTTTCAAAGGAAGTGTGCCAACCGAAGTTTTTGTCCCGCCCCTCTAACAAATCATACAGTCGCCGACTGGTTGGAGTGTGTCCATCTTCTCTTTGGTCTGAACATAAAGTGCACACAGCTGCCCTGTCCCTGGTGCATTCAGCCGTTCTCATCTTGCTTTCTCTGCCTTGCAGCACTTGTGTCTGCATGTAGCCTGCCCCAAATGGTGTTTCCTGCATGCATGTGTTCATAATTCATTTAACGCTGTCCTGCTGGCAGTTTCACATTTTCCACTATTATACACTAGAGGCCCAATGCACGAAATTCGTTCAAGAATAGGCCTTTCTTTCCTCGGCTGCCGGCACCGGCTTCCCTCTGGGACCTGGGCTTCCCTCTGGGACCTGGGCTTCCCTCTGGCCGCTGGCAGGCACCCAGGACCCGGGCTTCCCTCGCAGCCCCACTTCGTCCGGAAGGTCGTCTGGAAGGACGTCTGGTCTAATTAGCATATTATGCTTTTATTATTATAGATGAGGAATGTCCATGTGCATGTGTGTTGGGACATTTAGGGAGTATGCCTAGGCGACTCTGGGCAAGTGACCTCCCTTCTCTGGGTCCTGGCTGCCGCATCTGCAGCATGGGAGTGATAGCAGCACTGTGGGTTGGTGTGAGCATCAGATGACTGAAGATGCGAGTTTCACACAGTGGATGGCCTGGCGTAAATGCTGCGTCTGTACTGCTGGCTGTTGCTCCTGTGCCGGCCTTGTGCTGTGGCCAATTGGAGAATTCTGCTCAGATCTCTAGAGTTGCTGAGCTCTGGTGCCTAAATAGCATCCCATTTTGGAAGTAGTGAGCTTTTATATTGATTTAACAATGGAGGTGCCGGTGGCTCAGAGGGCCAAGATGAGGTCAGATTGTTGCTATGCTTAAAAATTGAGGCCTTGGCCCCCTAGGGTTTGGCTTTCTCACCACCCTCATCCAGCAGTGCTGGTCTTGAGGCTTCTACCTGAAAAATGGCAGGGCATCCCAACTCAGAGGAGGAAGTGGCCCAGAAGCAGTCAATTAATAGAAGAAAAGGAATTTGAAAAATGATTGCAATAATAAAAACACTCTGGCCTGGGAATCTATTCCAGTGGACAGTGTGCCAGTAAAGAAAAGGCAGGGAGGAGGAAGCACAGGGTGCACCAGAGCTGCTCGAGAGCTGCGCCAGGCACTGTGGTGGGTGCTGCATGTGTATAAACTCACTCCACCCTCCCAAGGAAATATCTTACAGATGAGGAAGCTGAGACCCGCATAGTAAGGAGACTTAGCAGATGATATAAGGCTACTTAGAGCAGAGCTGGGGCCAGCTGGCCCTTGAGCCTGCCTCCACCATGTCCAGGATGGTGGACAGCAGGGGTGGGAGAGCCCGGGATGGTTGTTCGTGAACCCTGGCTCTCTGACCAAGCCCCGTGCATCCTGCAGGAAATGTGAGCGCACCACGTGCCATGACTTTTTGGAGTGCCAGAGCTCGCCAGCTCACATCACGTACTATCAGCTCAACTTCCAGACTGGTCTCCTGGTGCCGGCTCACATCTTTCGCATCAGCCCGATGCCCGCCTTTGCTGGGGACACCATTGCCCTCACCATCACCCGAGGCAACGAGGAGGGCTACTTCGGCACACGCCGGCTCAATGCCTACACCGGTGTTGTCTACCTGCAGCGGTCAGTGCGTGAGCCCCGGGACTTCGCCCTGGACGTGGAGATGAAGCTCTGGCGGCAGGGCTCTGTCACCACCTTCCTGGCCAAGATGCACGTCTTCTTTACCACCTTTGCCCTGTGAGGTGCCTGCCTGAGCGCCTGTGCAGGGCCGTAGCACTTGGGGTGCCCCTGATGGTCCCTGTGGCACCCTCCACACCACCCTCCAGTGCACCTCTTTCTGTGGGTGCTCAGCACCGCGTGAGTGGGGCCTGGTTATCAGGGTGGTTTTTGCTACAACTGGAAAATAGCCTAATTTTGCTGAATGGATTCCTCTCAGGTTCCTGGGAGGGATCTTGGCAGCAGGAGGTCGAAAGCAACTCAAGGCACTTCAGGTGCCTGTGGGTGGAGTGAGAGGACTAAAGGCTACATGACGATTAAAGGCGGGAAACAGACCACGTGGGGCTTTGGACTCAACTGGATGGCCTGTCCCCAGTGTTGATATTCTATTTCATGTTTCACTGTGATTACTTCTCCACTTTAAAAAACCATCTTAAGTGTTTTTGTTTAATTATAAAAGTAGTGCACATACACTGCAAAAAATTTCAAATAGTACAAAAAGGTTATAAAGTAAAAAGTGACAAAAGAAAAACCCTTACTTCTGTCAAGTGTTTGAATCTGATGGTGTGTCTGAGGGCCCTGGGTCCCAGCCTGGGTGTTGAGTCAGTCTGTTGATTAAGAACCTCCTTGATGTCTGATGAAAGGAATAACTCCAAACTAGGAGTCCCATTGAGATGACAAGTTTGTGGTGTAAACATGCTGGCATACTGGTCCTGTCTTCTTTCACCAATGCTTCTCCTCCCTCCTTTCCCCTCTTCTTCTCCTCCTTCCCCAAGTGTGGCCCTCAGGTAGTATGTCACGTTGGATATTGCCCAGAAACTCCAGTACTGGTCCCTCTCGCTAAGGCCTGTACACATCAGCTCAGGCAGAGGCCTTGGGCAGGATCCTGAGAGATGAGAGAATTCTTTTTTCTTCTCCACGGTGCACCTGGGGCTTTGAGCTGCTGTAAGGAGGGTGCCTCAGGTTGGGAGGCCCCCAAGTGCACACTTGCCACTGCTCTTGGCCCTTTCTCTAAAGCAGGGATTCCAGCTGTGAGCAGTGTGTGGCTCCGTGGGCCTATGTGTAGTGGACATAGTGGACAGCAGCTGGTGTTGAAGAAATGGAATGGGACACTGTCAGTACTCTTTCCCTGGTGAAGAAGGCATGGTCAGGAAACGGCAATGCGTGTGTCTGCGTGTGTCACACCCCCAATGCCACTGCCTTGGGCTTGTGATGTAAAACTATTTCTTATTGTGTGTGGCCTATTGGGATTGTGGCAAACTGGGAGCTCATGCCCTATGTGGAGGGTGGCACTTTGCAGATCCAGAAACTGCCGCCTTCTGGATCTGGACCCAGAAGGCCAAATGTTCCCATTCTTCAGGGCAAGTTCCCTAAGTACATTTTGATGTAAAATCTCCCAATTTTAAGATGTGATTAATTAAAACTTTGTAACTGCAGGTGTGAGCCTGCCATGAAAGGCCCACTGCCTTGTGCCCTTTGACCCTCCCTGCTCTTCACTGGCTCTTGCCGAGGCATTGCACAGAAGCCAGGGTCGCGTTCTCACTGGCTGACTGCCTCCATTCCTTCTGCTTCTAGAAACCAGAGCTGGCAAATCTGTCAGACACATTCACTCACCAGGAAGGAACAGACTTCCGCTCAAAAGGCAGATTGGGGACACTAGCAAGGGATGGGCAGCAACTGGCTACCTGGCAGAGGCCCCCACAGGCCTGCAACAGACTCCCACACTGTCCCGGGCCTTCTCCCAGCTCACAAGTGCTCCCCATGGCCCCTCGGTAACTGACATCACTTCCCAGGGTTTTGTCTACCTCAGCAGGTAGTCCCCACTTTTCTCTCCGGGATGTTGTGCCCATGGAATCAGCACACACAGTCTAGCTTGGCACCAGCTCATCTGAGGCTCTCCTGATGTGAGAGTTTCCAAGGTTCGGTGATTCCAGGATTCCAGGCTGCAAGGAGCTGGGCAAGCTACAGTTGGGAGAACAAGTCTCTACAAGGGTGTCCTCACTTCAGATGCCAGACAGAAGCTGGAGGGTTCCCACACCACCCTCACTTTCAAATATCAGGCTTTCGCCTCAGGATGTGTCACTATACTATAGGATGGGTGACAGTGCACCTAGTGTTGCCAGCCCAGGAGCCTTTGGTGCCAGCATTTTCATTGGAGCTTGGTCACATACTGTCAGCGTGGCTGGCCTTCAGTGTCCAGTCCCTCCT
Organism: Myotis brandtii; assembly: GCF_000412655.1. Classification (NCBI taxonomy): domain Eukaryota; kingdom Metazoa; phylum Chordata; class Mammalia; order Chiroptera; family Vespertilionidae; genus Myotis; species Myotis brandtii. The sequence continues at coordinate 1,003,941 of NW_005372150.1, forward strand.
GGAGGTGAGACTAATATGGCATGTCCCAAAGCCCCTATCATAAGCCACAGTATTGGACTATCCAGGGCCCAACACCCCCAGATAAACACACTCCAGTCAGGACTTTCCAAGGGCCTAGACCTCACCTCCCAGGAGCCAAGGGCCAAGGCCAGACTTCAGGGAAGAGAGGGCCAGCCCCTCCAGCCTCTGATGTAGGTTTTCTTATAGGACGATGGTATTTAGGCATCTACACCTAGTATTACTTGTTACCTCTCTTGATCTGCTAAATGTGCCTTATGATAAATATGTGCAGAACCATTTAGCATAGAAATGAGTGAATGTTTCCTCAGGCCAGACATCTCCCATCCTGAGGAGGCCATAACTCAGTACTCCAGCATGTGGCCAGTGGTATAAGCATAACCTCACCAGCCATGCCAGTGCTGTTCCACACTGCAGCAGGTAAGTGACCTGGAAAGTGAGACTAGGCCCAATCAGTTACCAGCCATTCAGCCAGTCCATCAAAAGGTCTCCCACGTGAGGCCACGCAGGTTTGCCGCTTCCATTAGACCTTGTCAGGTTTCAAAAGCAGGAGTGGACTTGGCTTTGCCTTTCAGGCATCTGGTATGATCGAGATGAGGCTGTGTCCTCTTTCTCCAAATCTCTTGAGATAATATAATACTGGCCCAATGTTCTGCTGGGTTTCCCTCATTTATAACCCATTTGCCCCTTTTCCCTCGGCTCTCTCCACCCGCACTCCAGTTCTTCCACCCTTGGACGGTGCCTTCGGTTTGGCCCCTGTGCTGGTCTCGATTACAGGCAGCAATAGCAAATGCCTCCCTCCTCCACTCCTGTCCTGGTAGGGTGTGGTCATACAGACCTTCTGGGCCAGCTCCACCAGCAGGCACACTGCCGCATTCACTGTCCGTCCTGCCAGGTAGGTGTAAAAGCAGTATCCACCCTGTCAGGCCCTTAGGATTTGTGACATCAATGATTAGAAGTTTAGTCACCGTTTCTTGCTTAGGAATTCTCCCTCCTTCTGGCACCCATAGTTGCAGCCTTGCTCCTGGGACAACAGCATCAGATAGGAACAAATCAAGTTGAGATGATGTTCCAGGGGAAAAGTATAGTCATGCCAGCATCCTTCCTCTGTGGAAGAATTGTGTCATCATAACAGGCCCCTCAGATCACCTAGAAAAGCAGAGGAGTCTATTCAGGGGGACCCGCCCTTGGCCCCCTCATGGTGAGTGTGAGCACACTGCTGACAGCATGTAAGCCAGCCCTTCATGCCTGCATCTCCATCACCTTGTTTTAGAAAACTGGTTTTAGTCCTCTATCTAGCCATTACTCCAAGGAAGATCTCTCTGCTCATTGTTGGACACTGAGCTGTCACGAGTGTTCCTTGGGCTGATGAAATGGGAATGGGTGGTCCAAACTGGCACCTCTGTTGTTCCAGTAACTTACTGTGTATCAAGCATTTCCTTCTACCACTGGCTGCCATGTGAGGCCTAGCCCAGAGACCTCTTCCTGCCAAGATCCCTCTGCAGGGTCCGGGGGCTTACAGAATTAGTCCATTCTCCAGCAGTGCTCTGGACTTTCCCCAGGGGATCTTCCCCACAGCTATCTACAATTTCTGTCTCTCTAGTTGACAGGACAATTCTTGTTGACTTTTTGTGCCTCAGAGGGACAAGAGGAGTGTGTCTATATCTAACTAGTTCCTGCATTGCTGAAGCCCCATAGGTTCCCTTGTTTTGTGAACTCAGATGGCTACCTCAGTGTACACTAGTACGCCTGCTTGCCAATTCCAATCTATTTCCGGTCCTGGGAGGGAGTTCTTCTGATGGGCATCAGCATGTCCTACTTTAATGTACCCTTAAATTCCCATAATGATTTCCATAGAACCTGGTTCACATGGGCACCCTTTTAATAGACCCATTTTCATTGCTCTTCTGATCATGCCATTGGCACTACCCATGAGTCAATGGAAAAAAAAACTGGGCAAATGGCATGCAGCCAGCCTATTCTGCTGACTTGTTTTACTTCTTCTCTCAGAGGGGCAGCCTCCCAACAGGATGTTGTCCATACACCTTGAAACTGCCATCCATAAACCAAGCAGCTCTCTTTTGGTTAATCAAGAGCTTTCAGCCCAGATGGTGTGGCTCAATGGTTGAGTGTTGATCTATGAACCAGGAGGTCACAGCTCCATTCCCAGTCAGGGCAAGTGACTGGATTTTGGGCTCAATCCCCAGTAGGGGGCATGCAGGCGGTGATACCAGACCCAGGTGATTCCAGACTCAGTCGAAGGGGGCACATCTCTTTGCTTGTGATTATGCTGAGTACCTTCCAGCACTGCCCTAGTAGTATCTTACTGCACAAACCATGTCCATTTTATCACGGAGCTCTTCTTGACACTCACTGGCCCTCCTCGAAACCACCCACAACAGGCTGGGGATTTCAGGTTTCAAGACTAGTTTATGGTTTTTAGTCATAAGAGCAGTCTCAGTCAAGGCCATGTCCAGTTGTCTCAATGGAAAATTTTTGAACCCAAGTTTCAGCAGCTGTATTGCTGGGTGGCATGTGCAGGCTGTGCCATAAGCCTGAGTCTGCGGGAGGACTCCAAGGCTTTGTTGGATCAGTTTTATGTATAGGAGCTAGCAGTGTTCCCAGATGTGGGATATGTGTCCTCCAAAACCCAAGTAAACTGACCAGTTGCTGGTCTTCTAACATGTTTTGTCCACCAGTCCCCATCACTATTGCCTGGAGGTAGACATCAATGGCTTGTTTTATAGCTGGCTAGGTAAGAGTCCCCAGTCAGACACAATGTCTATCTCAGGATGCACTCTGGTCAAGGAGACAGCCACGGTGTCTGCTCACACATCCCACTGCTCATCTAAATGTTCACCTTAATCCCATCAGCCATTGCATTTCTGTATTCTCCCAACCCAACTGTAGCTCCATTAGGACTTTACCAAAAAGCTTTTGGAATCACAGTGCATTGGGATCTCATAAGACAAGTGCTTGGGTGACACATGGGCCCAAGAGCATGGATGCCAACTTACCAAAGCAGATCTGGCTGCTGCTGCCTCAGCAATGGAGGAACACTGAGCCAAGTACATCACTGGCCACTGGCAACAAGGGAACTACTGTGTTGACCCCCTTCCATCTTGGGATATAAGCACTCTCTGAGGGCTTACAGAGTGTCTGACCCTCTGGCATCCTGTACAATCTGGGTCCGATCCACAGTGAAGCAGCTGAAAGACTAGCCCATGACCATGGGACCTACTGTTCATGCACAAACTACATGACCCAGAGGCAGCCAGCCTCATAGAGCGTGTGAACAGCTTTCTAAAGGTGAGTGAAACACAGGCTTGAGAGAATCATTATAAAACAATGGGGTGCCATCCTGTAGGATGCACCCCATTAAATCTGAGACCCCATATATGTTTAAAGGAAGGATAAGCTAACTAGGATCCAAGGAATGAAAGGAGTAGCCCCATTTGTCATGACCCCACTGGCCACTGAGTGATTTTGTTCTTCCTTTCTCTGCAATTCTGGACTCTTCAGGGTTGGAGGTCCTAATCATTAAAGGGGCACAATCTTCCTAGGGGAAATGTTAAAGTCCAACTGACACAAATGGCTGCTGCTCTTAGATCTTCTGATTCTCTGGACTAGTAGGTAAGGAATGGATCCCCATACTGATGGAGTAATTTCCCTTGGGCAGCAGAAGGGACAGGGATGCCTGGACACAATGGGAGCAGGGAGGAGTACGAGGAGAACTGAAATGATCTCAAGTGTTCTTGCCTCATTGTACCTGTAAACAGATCTGTGCACAGCCCCAGACCAGCACTATGGTCAAGGTGTGAAACATCAAGCTACCAAAGATCCCTCAGAATGAAGATTTGTGTTAAACTGTCAGGTGAGTCCCCAATACTTGATAAGGTGATAACTAAGGGCAAGGGCACTTTTGATAGTGGGGGAGGGAGAGGATGAGCACCAGTGGTTGCCTCTGGTCCAATGCAGTGACAGGAGCTGTGGCTCACTCCACTCACTTTCTTTTCTGAGTTTTTTCTCTCATATAGATGGGTCCAACCAACCCTGCATGGAGAAATAGGATGCCCTAAGAATGCACCTGGCAGACCTCCGACTACGCGAGTGTAACTGACCATGGGTCCCACCTGCCAAGCTTGGAAAGCCTCTGCCATGTGTGAGCTCGTGCTTCCATGGGAAGTTCCCAGCTAGGGACCAAGCCAACCAGAAACACAGGCAGTCCATCCTGCAGACTCGGACTCCTCTGTGGCTAACTGGGTTGAGGGCTGTGGGCACTGCTGCTGAACCTTCCTTAGACGATGGCAGGCAGGGCCATGGCCTCCCAGAGTTCCTTCCCTCCCCTCAGATCAGACTGCTCTCATACTTACCCAGACCCCTCTGGGCATCTGTTTTTTTGAAAGAGCTGAATTTGCATGTGCATGCGTGGGCGTGCGAATAATGCTAAAGAGATATTTACTCTGTGTCCTCATCTCTGTTATAAACTAATCTAAATAAAAAGGTTCCAGTGACCAGGAGAGAGACTAGTTTTTCTTTGGGGGTTGGATTCCAGGAGTCTATGACCTGCCTTCTGTGTAAACCAACCGAGGCTGCTTTTTCTCACTGAACAGCCCATATGCAGATCGATCCCAGGAGTGGGGTGTTCGGAATGGCAGACCCTAACTGTGGATTGGCCAAACCGTGGTCAGAAGTGAAAGCTCCCCTAGAAATGATAACTTTTTTAAAATGTATTTTTATTGATTTCAGAGAGGAAGGGTGAGGGAGAGATAGAAACATCAATGATGAAAATCATTGATTGGCTGCTGCCTCCTACATGTCCCCTACTGGGGATCAAGCCCACAACCCAGGCATGTGCCCTGACTGGGAATCTAACAGTTACCTCCTTGTTCATAGGTCATAACTCAATCACTGAGCTATAACAGCGGGGCAGGAACTTTTTGTCTGGTGACAAAGAGCAGTCAGTCTGCCTATTGTGTCTTGGGAGAAAAATCTGAGGAGGGTAGATTGCGATGCCACCTCATTCTGCTGTCCTTTCAATCCTGTAGGAAAAAAGATAAGCTAAGTTTGAAACCTGTCAATCTGACAGCATCCAAGGATGAAAATATGAGGGGCTTATTGTGGCTCTTCTCTCTTCTCTTTCTACCAGGGACATAGGGGGGTGGGAGGCTTACCATCAGGAGCCACCTCCACATTTCACATTCACCAGAGATCCTCGACTCGGAAGACACTGTGCTCTGTGTGCTTCTCACAGGTGTGTATTGTTAAGAGTTCACTGTGGTGAGAAAACTTACTGAATAATCAATGGAACACTCACTAGAGAGAACCCTGATAACCAAGGACCAAAAGTGGAGACTGCACAGAGGCTGGTAGGAGGGGCAGAGGTGCAAAAGGGCTGGCGGGGCCCCCACAGACAGCAACTGAAGTCCCAGAGAGATATCTGGGGGTTGCCAATGAGAACTCTGGCGTCTAATTCCCAAGCTGGGCCCCCCAGCAGAGAGCAACAGAACTGAGAAGGGTACCCACATAATATCTGGCTGTGAAAAGCAGTGGGGTAGCTGTCTGCCAGGGAGAGATGGCTGGAAATTCATGCACCCTCTTAAAGGGCCAATGCATAAAATTCCCTGTGGAGCCACCCATCTTGTGCTCTGACAGAGGAACAGCAGAGTGGACTGGAGCTGGGTGAGCAGAAGCCAGGATCGAGGGCTCTGGGGTTAGAGCTCAGAAGGCAGACACCCCAGTTTCCTGTGCTGAGCCATTTCCTCAGGCTGAAGAGGTAATCTTTCTCATGCAGACAATTGCTATGCAGGCGCCATTGCCTGGGGGGAAGAAAGCTGACACACCCTATTGGAAAATACTTTGCCCCTTAGGAGACTGAGAATAACAATTAGCCTCCAGAAACAATTAACCCACCCTATTGAAAAAAACTCTTGCCACATCTGTGGATGATTGCCTGAGGGAAGATCAAGAGCAGTGTTTTTCAACCTTGGCTGCACATTAGAATCACCTGGGAATCTTTTTAAAATCCTGATTTCTGGACCTCATCCTCCAAAATTCTGTTTTTTTGTTACTAATGTTGTGGCCCCACCCCATAACAAAGAAACAGAATTTCTGGAGGATGAGGCCCAGAAATCAGGACTTTAAAAAGATTCCCAGGTGATTCTAATGTGCAGCCAAGGTTGAGAACCACTGATCAAGAGGAATCCTATCAGTCTTCAGCCAGAGGTGGTCTCTGGAGCCTTTGAGTCCTTGCCTGAGCTAATTGTTCAGAAACAGTGTTTCACACTGTCCTGCACTAGAGATTGGGAGGCATAGCAGATCTACCTAATACATAGTCACAAACCCAAACAGGCAGCCAAAATGAGGCAACAAAGAAACTACCCACAAATGAAAGAACCAGAGAATTATTGAGAAGAAGATATAAATGAATGGAGATAAGAAACTTATATGAAACAGACTTCAGAATAATCATAGTAAAGATGTTCAACAGCATGAGAAAGGATATAGTAATTATGAAAAACAGTTGTAAATAAAGATTGATATAGCATAAATAAAAAATACATTGGAATGAATACACAGCAGATTAGGGGAATCTGAGGATCAGATCAGTGAATTAGAAGACAGGATTGAAAAAAATCAATCAGAGAACCAAAAAGAAAAAAAAAACAATTAAAAAACAGGACAGCTTAAGGGAGCTGTGGGACAATGTGAAACATAACAATATTAGAATAGCAGGTGTTCCAGAAGAGGCAGAAAGGGAGAAAGGGATAGAGAATGTGTTTGAAGAAATAATGGCAGAAAACTTCCCTAAGCTGGTGAGGAAAAAGTCACACAAGTTCAGGAGGCACAGAGAACCCCAAGCAAGAAGAACCCAAACAGGCCCATGCCCAGACACATCGTAATTAAAATGCCAAAAATTAAAGAAAAAGAATCTTAAAAACAGCAAGAGAAAAGCACACTGTTACCTACAAAGGAGTTTCCATAAGGCTAACACCTGATTTCTCATCAGAAACTCTACAGGCCAGAGGGAATGGCATGAAGTACTCAAGGTAATGGAAAGCAAGGATCTGAAACCAAGATTACAATATCCAGCAAGGCTATAATTAAAATAGACAGTCAAATAAAGAGTTTCCTGGACAAAAAAAAAGGCTAAATGAATACATCACCACCAAGAAATGCTAAAGGAACTGCTGTGATGAGAATAAGAAATCAAGAGAAAAACCTAGACATATAGAATTAAAATGGCAATAAACAAATACCTATCAATAATAACCTTAAATGTAAATGGATTAAATGCTCCAATCAAAAGACAAAGGGATGCTGAATGGATACAAAAACATGACACAACTATATGCTGTCTACAAAAGACCCACCACAGAACAAAAGACACACACAGGATGACAGTGAAGGGTTGGAAAAAATTTTTCCATGCAAGTGGAAAATAAAAAAACTGGAGTAGCAATACTCATATCTGACAAAATAGACTTTGAAATGAAGGCCATCACAAGAGACAACAAAGGTCACTACATAATACTAAAGGGGTCAATCCAACAAGCGGATATAACCCTGGTAAACATATATGCACCCAACATAAGAGCACCTAAATATATTTAAAAACTTCTAGAGGACTTTAGAGTAGAGATTAAAAAACAATAAGATCATAGTAGGGGACTTTAACACCCTGCTGACTTCACTGGATAGATTTTCCAGACAAAAAATTAACAAGGAAACTGTGACTCTAAAGGACACACTGGGTCAGATGGATTTAATTGACATTTATAGAACATTTCACCCCAAAGCTACAGAATATACATTCTTCTCAAGTGCACATGGATCATTTACAAAGATAGACCACATATTAGGACACAAAACAAGTCTCTACAAGTTCTAGAAGATTGAAATCGTATCAAGCATCTTCTCAGATCACAGGGGAATGAAATTAGGAATCAACTACAGTAAAAACACCCAAAAACATTAAAAAACATGGAGGCTAAATAGCCTGTTATTAAACAATGAATGGGTTACCAACAAGATTAAGAAAGAAATAAAAAAAAACTTCCTGACAAATTAAAATGAACACACAACAACCCAAGATCTCTGGGACACAGCAAAAGCAGCCCTGAGAGGGAAGTTCATAGCACTACTAGCCTACCTCAAAACAAACAAACAAACAAACAAACAAACAAACAAATAACCCCCCCCCACAAAACAACAAAAAACCAAAACACACACACTCAAACACAAAACAACAACAACAAAACACAAGAAAAATCAACAATAAACTATTTAACCCTGCAACTTGAACTAGAAAGAGAAAAACAAGAAAAGCCCAGAGTAAGTAAAAGGAAGGAAATAATAAAGATTAGAGCAGAAATAAATGACATAGAGAAAAAAAAGACAATACAGTGGGGCCTTGACTTACGAGTGTCCCGACTAACGAGTTTTTCAAGATACCAGCCGTCTCTCAGCCGATTTTTTGCTTTCAGTTGCGAGCTAAAATTCGGGTTACGAGCCAGCTTCAGATACCCCACCGCTAGTTGGCACAGGGAACGTCACAGTGAACGCCACAACATCAGCCCAGCATCACGTGTCATTGTAATGGTGAAAATTGATTTGACATACGAGTAATTTGAATTATGAGCTCCGTCACGGAACGAATTAAACTCGTAAGTCAAGGAAGGCCCCACTCTATAAAAAAATCAATGAAACCAAGAGCTGATTCTTTGAAAGGATAAACAAGATTGATGAACCATTAGCCAGACTCATAAAGAAACAAAGAGAGAGGACCCAAATAAATAAAATCAGAAACGAAAGTGGAGAAGTAACTACTAACACCACAGAAATACAAAAGATTATAAGAAAATACTATGAACAACTATATGCCAACAAGCTGGACAATGAGGATGAAATAGACAAATTCCTAGAAAAATACAATCTCCCCAAACTGAATCAGTTAGAAGCAGAAAATCTGAATAGGCCAATATCAACTGATGAAATAGAGGCAGTAATAAAAAAACTCCCAGCAAACAAAAGCCCCAGTCCGAATGGCTTCACAGAGGAGTTTTACCAAACATTCAAAGAAGAACTAACACCTATACTCCTCAAACTATTACAAAAAATTCCCAAAGAAGGAACACTTCCAAGCTCTTTTTATGAAAGCAGCATTATCTTAATTCCAAAACCAGATAAAGACACTACAATGAAAGAGAATTACAGGCCAATATTTCTGATGAACATAGATGCTAAAATCTGCAACACAATATTAGCTAATCACACCCAGCAATATATTAAAAAGATCATACACCATGACCAAGTGGGATTTATTCCAGGGATGCAAGGCTGGTACAATATTCACAAACCAATAAACGTGATACATCACATAAATTGAAAGACAAAAATCACATGATCATATCAATAGATGCAGAAAAAGCATTCTACAAAATCCAGCACCCATTTTTTTTTTAATAAAAACCCTCAGCAAAGTGGGAATAGAGGGAGCATATCTCAACATGATAAAGGCCATATATGACAAAACTACAGCCAACATTATACTCAATGGGCAAAAACTAAAACCATTTCCCCTAAGAACATCAGCAAGAGAGAGATGCCTGCTTTCACCACTCTTATTCAACACAGTACTGGAAGTCCTAGCCACAGTCATCAGACAAGAAGAAGAAAAGGCACCCAAATTGGAAAGGAGGAAGTAAAACTCTCATTAGCTGCAGATGACATGATTTTGTACATAGAAAACCCTAAAGACTCCACCAAAAAAGTTACTAGATTTAATAAATGAATTTAGCATGTAGCAGGATACAAAATCAACACCCCAAAATCAATGGCTTTTTTATATACCAATAATGAATTCTCAGAAAGAGAAACTAAAAAAAAAATCTCATTTACCATTGCAACAAAAAAATTAAGATACTTAGGAATAAACTTAACCAAGGAGGCAAAAGACCTGTTCTTGGAAAACTACAGGACATTGAAATAAGACATAGAAGAAGATATAAACAAGAGGAAGAATATACCATGTTCATGGATTGGTAGAATCAACATCAATAAAAAGTTCTTACTACACAACCCAGTCTACAGATTCAATGCAATCCTTATTAAAATACCAATAGCATACTTCACAGAGCTAGAACAAATACTCCAAAAATTTATATGGAATCAAAAAAGACCCTGAATAGCTTTAGCAATCTTGAGAAAGAAAAACAAAGTTGGAGGAATCACAATACCAGATACCATGTTATACTACAAAGCCACCATAATCAAAACAGCATAGTACTTACTGGCACAAGAACAGGCATATAGACCAATGGATCAGAACAGAGATCCCAGAAATCGATCCAAGACATTACGCTCAATTAATATTTGGCAAAGGAGGCAAGAACATACAGTGGAGTTAAGACAGTCTCTTTAATAAATGGTGTTGAGAAAATTGGACAGATACATGCAAAAAAAAATGAAACTAGACCACCAACTTACACCATACATAAGAATAAACTCAAATGGATAAAAGACTTAAATGTAAGTCATGGAAACCATAAAAGCCCTAGAAGAAGCCATAGGCAGCAAAATCTCAGACATCTCTCCTAGCAAAATGTTTATGGATACATCTCCTAGGACAATGGAAACTAAGGAGAAAATAAAAAAAAAAATGGGACTACATCAAAATAAAAAGCTTCTGCACAGCAAAAGAAACCATCAACAAAATGGAAAGGGAGCCCACTGTATGGAAGAACATATTTGGCAATGATACATCTGATAAAGGGTTAATATCCAAAATACTTGTATATAAGGATCTCATACAACTTAACAAAAGGAAAGGAAGACAATCAATCCAATTAAAAAATGGGCAAAAGACCTAAATAGACACTTTTCCAAAGAGAACATACAGAAGGCCAAGAGAATATGAAAAAATGCTCAATGTCGCTGATCATCAGAGAGGTGCAAATTAAAATGACAATGAGGTAACACCTCACATCTGTCAGAATGGCTACCATCAACAAATCATAAGTGCTGGCAAGGATGTGGAGAAAAGGGTACCCTAGTGCACTGCTGGTGGGAATGCAGACTGGTGCAACCATTATGGAAAACAATGTGGAGTTTCCTCAAAAAATTAAATATGGAAC
>NW_005372150.1:1015449-1045766 GCF_000412655.1 Myotis brandtii
CCAAAGACCTTGTATGCATATATGCATAACCCATGGACACAGACAGTAGGGTGCTGATGACCTGGGGTGGGGGGTGTGGTTTGAAGGGAGTGAATGTGGGAAAGAGTTCACTGTGGGAGGAAGGGCCCCTGGTGTTGGAGGCCGACGGCTGGGCGGTTGAGAACACCTGCCAGCACAGCATCAAATCCCCTTCTTTGAGTTCAGTGCCTCACTCTTTGTTGGGGAGCTACTCCCCTCTCCCCCTGCACAGTGGCATCCGTATGTGTTGGGCCTAAGCGGACTAGCTGCCGTGTCCCTGACTACTATGACTGGTTGCAGAATGTGCCCTGATGCCATTGAAGCAATGAGGTGCTGAGACCCTTGCTGGGAATACTGGGATGGAGGTGATATTCTTGTCCCTTGACCTTGAATCTAAGGAATATCAGGCCTGGAACTGCTGCCTCCACATTGCTGCAGGTAAAGGGTAAAACAGAAGCCAGCACTGCTAAAAGCAAAGTAGAGAGCTGGATAAACAGTCCTGGCTGCTAGCAGCGCCTGAGCCTGAGCCCCAAGCCCTGCCAGGCCACAAACCTTTGACTTTTCTGTCATTACCTTCTTTTCTGTGTAATCTAATTTTGTTGAGTGTTCTGTCAAATGCAGCAGGTATGTCCAACATAATACAGTGTCAAGTAGGGAGGGCATGCAAGCAAGGCCACATCATGTGCAAAGCTTCTGAGAAGTGGGAGGCTGGTGTGCCTCAGGCTTCATGAAAGGCAATTGGCATGATTAGAGGGTGGAATGGGAGCTGGGCGAGGCCAGAGGGGATGTGCTAGACCTTGGATAGGACACTGATCTAATCCTCAGGGTGACAGCGAGCTGAAGCATTGTTGGGTGGTCAGTTTTGCACTTTGCAGATGTCCCCCTGGCTGCCCTCTGGAGAATGGAGTATGGGACTGGGCAGGTTCCTGAAGAGGTTGATCTTTCTGGGGATATTAGGGCCCTTGGATGCTGGTCTTATCACTTCAACCCTATCTCATGTCCAGGCCCCTATCTTATCTCAGGGACAAGCCAAGGACTTGCTCATCAGAGTCACTAGACCCATCTGAACCAGAACTGCAATATTCGTACTCATGTTCATGCTTTCTGCATGCTCTCTGCTCTCCAGGCCCCAGGGAGGGGCAACAGGGCATTGACTTGAGTCAGGTGGAGCACAGCACCTCACCCCCCACCCCCCACCACACACACACACACACACACACACACACACACACACACACAGTCCCGGATCTTTCAGGCGGGCCCCACCCTGCCTGCTGGCCCCCTCTGCTGAGGCCTCCTGCTGCCTCCAGGACCCAGTCTGTGTCAGTCTGCTTGCTCTCTGGACAGAGCCAGCCTGGAACCAGCTAGAGACAGGCACACCTGCAGGGGGAGAGTATGCCGATGCTCACCAGCATGGCAGGAGGGATGGCCAATGTGTCCCTCACAGAGGGCCATGTGGGGAGCGCCTGGAGCTGCTGGCCTTTCTGCTGTGTTGTTTTCCAGACCCACATAACTGTCTCTGGGGACTGTATCGATACCCCATCCTGCTCCTCAGGCCTCCACTCTAACATCTTGGTTGTGTCTCTGTGTTAAAAGGAGCTTTAGAAAATTAGTGCTGTGGCTTGGTGTACAGGTAACTTTTAAATTACCTTTTTATTTTAGAAGAGGTTTAGATTTATAGAAAAAGTGCAAAGACAGCACAGAGTTCCTGCACACTGCCACCCACCCAATTTAATTGTTAGCATATTACATTATCATACACACTTGTCACAATGAATGAACCAATATTGAACTAGAGCCCATAGTTTATTCAGATTTCCTATGTCCTTTTCCTGTCCAGGCTAGACGATCTCTCAGCCCTTGGTGGTAAGGTGGCTGGTTAGGAGGACTGTCAGGCGCCCTCTCCTGGGTGTGGCTGATGCTTTCCTAGGGGCTAGATCAGTGATGGCGAACCTTTTGAGCTCGGCGTGTCAGCATTTTGAAAAACCCTAACTTAACTCTGGTGCCGTGTCACATATAGAAATTTTTTGATATTTGCAACCATAGTAAAACAAAGATTTATATTTTTGATATTTATTTTATATATTTAAATGCCATTTAACAAAGAAAAATCAACAAAAAAATGAGTTCGCGTGTCACCTCTAACACGTGTGTCATAGGTTCGCCATCACTGGGCTAGACTGAGATAGTGGGTTTAGGGGAAAGACCACACCATGTCAAGGGAACATGAAGTTCATAGGACATGTCACTATGATATTGACCTTGATCAACTGGCTGAGGTCATGTTGGACGGGTTTCTTGGATGTAAAGTGGCTTTTTCTTCTTCCACCTCCCATACTACATCCTTTTATGCACATATTTTAATTCTTTAATGGTCTTGGGGTATAGGCATCATTCAGTTACTTAATTGCTCTTCATTCAGCACCATTTTAAACTTTTAAAAATATTTTCATTGATTTCAGAGAGGAAGGGAGAGGGATAGAGAGATAGAAACATCAATGATGAGAGAAAAATCATTGATTGGCTGCCTCCTGCACGCCCCACAATGGGGATTGAGCCCGCAACCTGGGCATGTGCCCGTGGCTGGAATCAAACCTGGGACCCTTTAGTCTGCAAGCCAGCGTTCTATCCACTGAGCCAAACCAGTTAGGGTCCATTTTAAACTTTTATTATTGCTGTGTGCATCTGGTCTGTGCTGCAGAGCCTTCTGCAGGACCCACAACTGGCCCCAGTGATGGCATCCAGGCTGCCCCGGATACCGACCCTCAGACTGTGCCACAGTGAACATCCTTGCCCTTGGGGCCTGTTTCAGGACTTCTGTGGACACAGAACTAGGAGTAAAGTGCTGGTCAGCAGGTGTCTGCACTTCAGAAAGGTGGCACCAGTCCACCTCCTGCAGCCCATGTCCCCATTGATAGCTCACTTCCTGACACGGGCCAAGCTGATAGCGTACAGTGCTGCCTGCCTAGTACAGGTAGGTGTCTGGTCACCACACACAGGCACCCCTATGAGGCTTGCTTCATCCAAGTCATTGAGCCACACCAACCACAAACCAGAGTCCCCTCTGGCGAGCTGAGGACCCACATGCTCTATTGCTTGACTCGCACAATATTTAGAAATTTTTTTTTGAGCCAACATGTAAACATTGAGTAATTTCACATCAACATTTAAGTTTTGAGCTAGAAATCCCAGACTTCCTCCTTCTCATGGTTTTCCAGAGTAAAGCTGTTCTCTCAAAATATATGGGTTTGATAGTCTCCATGGCCTCTTAAAACCTCATGGCTTCTGCAGAATAGACTCAGATTATCGCAAAGCCCTTTTCTTACAGGGAGAGCTGACCTGCCACGGGCCAGGCGGCCTGGCTGGAGGTGGAACGCCTGTCACTGTACTAGCTGTGCCTGGTGAATCTGGACATAGGATGGGGCCCTTGGAGTTCATCTTATTCAGATTTCCTGATTTTGTGAGACAGGCATTTCCCCCTCCTGCTTCTCTGCAAGCCATAGGATGGAGGTGGCACCTTCCAACATCTGTGGGGCAATGGTGCCCCCTTGTGGCTGCAGCTCCAACCCAGCGGCTCTGCTCACTACCAATGGAAAGGGGTGGATTTGGACCCCTGGGCATGGGGGAAAGGTATTTCTGTGGCCAGGAGAGTCACGGTATCTCATGGGGCACACTAGAGGCCCTGCCCATGAGTGGAGTGAAGGGTGCATCGGAAGCAGAGGCTGTGGAGATCTGAGGGAGGCCAGATGGGGAGGGCAGTGGATGATGAGTGAGGACTGGTTCTTGAGGCGATATGGCCTAGGTCAGTGGTCGGCAAACTCATTAGTCAACAGAGCCAAATATCAACAGTACAACGATTGAAATTTCTTTTGAGAGCCAAATTTTTTAAACTTAAACTATATAGGTAGGTACATTGTTATTAACTTAATTAGGGTACTCCTAAGCTGGCCTTTGCTAAAAACGTCCTCAATCTGATTGAGGTACGTTCGCTGAGGTCAACCCCTTCCAACTCTCCCATCCTCAACTCGTGCATGAATAGCGTGCGCCTCCCCCGCACTGCATGTCCCGAGGCCCGCCTGCGCCGCGTCTCCCGTCGCCGGACTTCTTCTAACGCCACTTCTTCAAAATAGACTCGCCCAGGCCGAAAACCGCATGGGCCATGAAGTTTCAATCGCACTGCATGTGTGCGCCTGCACATGGTATTTTGTGGAAGAGCCACACTCAAGGGGCCAAAGAGCCGCATGTGGCTCGCGAACCGCGGTTTGCTGACCACTGGCCTAGGTGGTGTCCTGACTTTGGCAGAGTGGCCAACTCTCCCTTGAGCAACAAGTGTGTCCCTTGCCCCAAGGCAGTATTCTCTTTAGGGTCAGCTCCTGTGGGATCAAGAATTCCCACCCACAAGATCTTCCTGACAAACGAACTTACTGACCTCCCCTGCCATGGATGGGACCACCATTAATGGCCAAGTGCTTTAATGGTGGAACTGTGGGCAAAGGGCACCGCCCAGAGAACTGAGATGACCTTTCCACAAACCTCTACTCAGCAGCCTCTGTGAGTGGGGTTCTGTGTCACTAACTTGGGACAGAGGTGAAAACTGAGGCTCAGAGAAAGCAGGTGACTTGCCTAAGTTCACAAGGATATTTGAACCCAGGTGTGCTTGACTGCAAAAGTTCATTGCTCAAGAGAATGTGAAGATAAGCCGCAAACTGGTAGAAAGTATTTGTGAAAGACATAGTTGATAAAGGACAGTTATCCAGAAATTACAAAGAACTCTGAAAAGTCAACAATAAGAAAACAAATAAGCTGATTTTAAAATGGGCAAACGAGCCCTGGCCATTGTGGCTCAGTTGGTTGAGTATTGTTCACTGCACTGAAAGGTTCCCAGTTCAATTCCCGGTCAGGGCACATACCCAGATTGCAGTTCCACCCCTGGTCAGGGTGCATGCAGGAGGCAGCCAATTGGCATTTCTCTCTCACATTGATGTTTCTCTCTCTCTCTCTCTCTCTCTCTCTCTCTCTCTCCCTCTCCCTCTCCCTTCCTCTCTTTCTAAAATCAATAAAAAATATTTTTAAAAAGGGCAAATGACCTTAAGATACATATCACTAAAGAAGATTTATAGATGACAAGCATATGAGAACATGCTCCTTATCATATGTCAGCAGGAAAATGCAAATTAAAACAAGGAGATATCACTAACCGCTTACTAAAATGGCCAAACTCTCAAACACTGACAACAAATGCTGGTGAGGATGTGGAGTAACAGCTACTCTCATTCCTTGCTGGTGGGAATGCTAAACGGCACAGCCACTATGGGCAACAGTTTTCCAGGTTCTTACAAAACTAAACATACTCTCACAATCCAGCAATTGCACTCTTTGGTATTTATCTATATGAGTGGAAACCTTACATCCACACAAAAACCTGCACACAGGTATTTATAGCAACTTTCTTCATAATTGCCAAAACTTGGGAGCAATCAGGATGTCCTTCAGCAGTGATGGATAAATAAACTGGTTCATTCAGACAATGGAACATTATTCAGTGCTAAAAAGGAATGAGCTACTAAGTCATGAAAAAACATGGAAGAACCTTAAATTCACATTATTAAGTCAAAGGAGCCACTCTGAAAAGGCTACATACTGTCTGATCCCAACTACAGACTTACTGGAAAAAGCAAAACTATGGAGACAGTAAAAAGATCAGTGGTTGCCAGGAGTTAGGGAAGAGGGCGGGATGAACAGGCAGAGTACGGAGGGTTTTTGGGGGAGTGAAACTGCTCTGTATACTATAATGATAGACATGTCTTTATGCATTTTCAAAACCCACAGAATGTATAACACCAAGAGTGAGCCCAGTGTGAACTAAGGACTTTGGATGATAATGGTAGGTTAATGTAGACTCTCGATGGTGGGGGGACTGCATGTGTGATGTTGGGGGGACTGCATGTGTGATGTTGGTGAGACTGCATGTGATGGTGGGGAGACTGCATGTGTGATGTTGGGGAGACTGCATGTGATGATAGGGAGACTGCATGTGATGCTGGGGATACTGCATGTAATGGTAGGTGTATAGGGGAAGTCTACCCTTTCCATGCAATATTGCTGGGAACCTAAGACTACTCTGAAAAATAGTCTTTTAAAAGAGGGCTTATTGCCCTAACCGGTTTGGCTCAGTGGATAGAGTGTTGACCTCCGGACTGAAGGGTCCCAGGTTCGATTCCAGTCAAGGGCATGTTCCTTGGTTGCGGGCACATCCCCAGTAGGGAGTGTGCAGGAGGCAGCTAAATCGATGTTTCTCTCTTATCGATGTTTCTAACTCTCTATCCCTCTCCCTCTCCCTTTCTCTCTGTAAAAAATCAATAAAATATATATTTTTAAAAAATGGCTTATTGCATTGCCTTACACAGCCTTCAGAAGCTAACAGCCTGCTGAGTATTGGATACAGAAACATGTATGACCATTTGAACTGTCACTACAATTATGAGGAAACTTCAGGGGGCTGTGGACACTTGAAGGGCTCTTACACTGGCATTAGGGAAGGCTTCCTGGAGGAGGTGTTGCCTTGAGTGCTTTAAAGGTCCAGGTAGAGAAGCAGGGAGGGCATTCCAGGCAGAGGAACCAGCAAGCACAAAGGCATCAGGTTGTGAGGTGTTGGAGGAGCAGCAGAAGTTGTGAGGTGCAGAGTGGGGGTGCTTGTGCAGAATTGAGTTGCAGGTGGTGGGCCAGAGGACTCTGGCTACTTCCCTAGAGCCTCATGGAACTGGCCCAGAGTCAAAGTGAAGTATGGTTTTGTGGAGGCTCCTCTGGGCCACCGGATGTAGTCAGGGCCACTTGACCCTAGCTTGCAGAACTATAGGCAGCCCTGTAGGCACAGACAGGGGAGTGGTGTGCTAGGCTCAGCTAGGGAAGTCCCAGGACCTGGAAAGAAATCAGATTTGTGAATACAGTGGTGCAAAAATGACATCTTTTGTTTGTCACTAACCCCTAATGGAAATGTAGTGTTTCCTTTCATTATGTATGCAGGCAACAAACCACAGTAGCATTAGCTGTGTTCACTTCACATTTCAGATATCTCAAAATATCGCTTATGTTCAGCAGTACTTTAAAATCGCTGTGGGTGATAGACTTGTTGCTTGACTGTGTTATTAATTGTGTTAGGGAGGGTGAGGGTAAGGGGGAGAGATCAACCAAAGGACTGGTATGCATGCATATAAGCCTAACCAAGGGACACAGACAACAGGGGGGTGATGGCATGAATGTAATACCTTAATCAATAAAGAAAAAATTTTTTAAAAATTCAATGGGAAAAATATCCTCATGAGAGGATGAGAGAGAGAGAGAGAGAGAGAGAGAGAGAGAGACTGTAGATAAGAAGTGGATGGTTCAGCAGGGAAAGGGGATGCTTGCTCCATAGTGGAAGTACCTGGTAAGGGGGTAGGGAGTGAAAACCAGAGCACCAGGAAAGGAGTTGGCCTTAAACAGAAAGAGGAATGCTGTAACTGAAAAGGAGGAAAAGCCATGTAGAGGTCAAATGGAGAATAGAGATTGGAATAAAGATGGGCCTGCAGGGGCCAGTACAACCATATAGTTTTGAACTGGGAGCACTCACCCTGTTCGAGTCTGAAATGGGAAAGCTGTCTGTGATGGAAATGTTCATTATCTTGACTGTGGTGGTTTCACAAACACGCGTTAAAACTCATCAAATTGTACACTTTAAATCATGCAATTTATGGTACATCAATTAGACCTCAATAAAGTTGTGACAAATTTCAGAAAGAAAGAAAGAAAGAAAGAAAGAAAGAAAGAAAGAAAGAAAGAAAGAAAGAAAGAAGACAGAAGCCCACATAGTGCTAAACTTCTTTTCAGTATTTCTGGTAACTACAATTACAATGTAATTGGCATTTAAAAACCTACCGATTCGTCCACCCTGCCAAAGAGATCTCTGGCACATTCATGAACACACAAAGATGTACATAGATACACAATGCACATATGTACACGTGAAACAAACAATGCACACATAAATGCACACACACATACACAGATATGCATGCAAATGCACACACAGAAAAGCACACATGCACACACAGCACATGCATGCACACACAAACATGTATGCACACATTCTCATGTAAATGCACTTATCTGGGTACATACAAACAGGCACACACAACATGTACACACAACACACATGTACACATAAGCACATGCACATGTGAATGCACACACATATTCAGACACACACAAAATACACATATGGACATGTAAAAGCTCACACATACATGCACAGGGATGCACACATGTGTGCACACATACACAAACACACATGCAAATGTACATATTCAGGCACACACAAACATGCACATGTGCACACATGTGCATGTACATAAGCACACATGTAGGCAAATGTTCATATACAGGTACACACTTGTGCACACAAAACCACACATGCATGCACAAACATACACATAAACATAGGCATGTATACACACAACACACATGCACTCACACACAATGGTTGAGAAACCCTCTCAAGAGGAAAGGGAATACCAGCAATGTGACCCTGATCATATAATTTATTGTCTAGATCTGTACATTTGCATGTGAAAGGGGCACTAATTAGGCTGGGACTACGGGCATAAACAGATTCTCCTGAGCATACTAGGGCAGGGCTACCCTGGGTCTGGGGCCTGCAGGGCATTTGTGCTCCTGTCTGTACTTGCATTTCTGTGGACAAGTGAGCCTGAGTGGGAGTGCATCTGAGGGGTGTGTGTGTGTGTGTGTGTGTGTGTGTGTGTGTGTGTGTGCGTAGGGGGTTCTAATCTCTTGTGCTTGGGTTCATGTTCAGTCTGGTCATTCTGGCCCTCAGAGGAGACCTTGCCCAGGTGTTTACAGGGATGGCCAGTGATCTGGGAGTGGGGTCTGCCTTGCTTCCTCTGAGGGAGATAGGTGGGCTACATGTTTAGTCTTCTTGCTTCACCAAACTTGTCCTCCCTTCCATGATTATCCTCATTTTGCAGATGCAGAAACGAGGCCCAGACAGTTGAATACTTTGCCCAGGCCACCAGGGAGTCCAGCCATGGATGATAAGGGGCAGAACACCTGGTATTCTGAGCACCCTTGTGTGCCCTGTCAGGAGATGAGAGGAGGATGTCTGGGGCTGAGCTAGCAGAAGAGGCACTCAGCTTTAGTCCCTCTCCTATGTGAATCCCATCATGACTCCACAGCACCAAGTCTAAGTTCCACAGACTCATATCACTCCCTATCCATTCCCTGCATGCCAGCCACTCCAGCCACTAGCCCTTCCCTGCTCCCTCCAAGCGTCTTCACACCTCCATACCTGTGCCCATTCTGTTCCCTGGAGTGCTTGACAAGGAGTGCCTCTTACTCATCCTGCAGTGCCCATTCTGATTACCCAACATAGTGTTGGCATGCCCCTGCCCTGTGGTCCCTTTGCCTTCACACATCCCTGTGGAGTAGCTCTTATCAGAATTTATGCAGATAAACATCATCTCTGTTTTCCCACACATAGCACCAGGTACAGCATAAAATAGGCATGAAAAAATATTTGTCAGATTAACAAACATGTTTGTACACTATGAGACGCTTGAGAGAAAGGCTGCGTCCTTTCCAGCTATTTGGGTAATAGAGTTTGTCCAACTGTCCAGGCTGAGGCCAGAGCTGAAGAAAGGAGCTGGGCAGTTATGAGAGCACTAGTTGGGTTGGTGTGGTCCCAGGCTGGGCCTGTGTACTGAAGCACCTGCTCCAGGTTCCTCACTGCAGGCTCCTTGGGCAGAAAGGACTTTGCTATTGCTTCTACACAGGCCCCAGAGGGTGCCCAGTGGGGCGCAGCTCTCTGCAGCTCTCTCACTCTCAGCCCTCAAAGCTCAGAGCTGGCCTAGGCCTCGTCCTCTTCTCAGTCCACTTATCAAGTCGGAAGTTCAAAGCTGGTCCAGCCTGGAGGGGCCAAGGTTTATGTGCTTGTCCTCTCCACCATAGCCACCCGACCCTGTGCCACACTCCAGGAAGGGTGGGGACAGGAAGGGGATGGTGGGCCTGTGTCTGCCCCAGGGCACTGTCAGTTCTGTCAGGATGTCTGCCTCAAAGCTTCCACCCTGAGAACTGTTTCCAGACTGATGCCCTGGGCTGGTATGAGCCCCCTGCCGAGGGCCTCGCAGGGCTGGGGGGCCGGGAGAAGCTGGCAAGAGGAGGGCAGGAGGAGTAGAAGCGTTCCGAGACACCAGTGCCCCTCAAATTGGGCAGAGTGAGCACCAGTCACCCTGTCACTACTGTGGGACAGGAACACCTCGGGGAAGTCCCCCACCACCTGTGGTGAAGGGAAAGTATCGGCTGATAAGGTCTGGGCAAGCTCAGTCTGGTCCAGCTGGGAGACCTGGCTAAGACATCTGCTTCCCTGAGCCTCAGTCTCCTAATCATGAATGGATATAACCTTTGTGACCACTCCTCGGGCCCTGAGACAGTGTGTGTTCATGGACATCAGGTAATGTGTGCACCTGCAGGAAGCTTTGGGTGGTTTGTGTCTTCCTGGTGGTCCCTTCTCTCTTTGTTGTACCAGCCATCCCCACCCAATTATTTTTTTTTGGGGGGGGGGTTGTGGGTGGAGGGAGTTCCCCTCCCACAACCACATAATCTTAGCTGGACTTCCCCCTGTACACCTTCCTGCCCACCCCTCCCAGCATGGGGGTTGAAGAGGGAGCCTTCTCAACACGGGTCCTCTGGAGTGCCTGGCAGCTTAGATGGGCAAGAAGTACGTGGAGAGGTGGTGTGAGGGGTCTTGCTGGCTACTAACGGCTCCAGGAGTCAGAGGAAGGGCAGGGCGGAGTCTGGACTAGAGCACAGGCTGCGCGGGATGGTGCCATGGTAGTCAGCCTCCTCTCTTGCACCCCCACATCCAAACCATCAGTGAGTCCTGCCAGACCCTCAGAACATTCCAGAACCCAACCTCTTCCCTGACTTCTACTCCTCTCTAGCCTCCACATCCAACTATAGGCAAGTCCTGCACAATCAATCCTCAGAACATATCAGAACCCAAGCACCTCCCCTGCCTCTACTGCCAGCAACCTGCCTCAGCTACCATTGCCTCTGCCTCCTGTCTCATCTACATCCCTCCTGCCCACATAATCCCTTTCGCCGCAGCTACCTGAGCAACTATTTTACTAGTAAATAAGTTGCCTATTCTCAGTCTGGCCCCATTGTTTCCCACCATACCCAGGATAGGTTTACATTCCTTACTGTGTCTGTAAGACCACCAGTTTTGGCCCCGGCCCACTGCACTGACCTCATCGTCTTCACTTCCTTTCCACATCCACTGTGGTGCTCTTCACTGTTTCTGAGCTCACTTAGGGTGTTCCCACCCCAGGGCCTTTGCACTGGCTGTTTCCTCTGTCTGGAGCCTTTGATTCCCAGGTATTCATGGGATTCCTTCCCTTCGTTCCTGCAGGTCTTTTCTCAAATGTTACCTCCTCATAAAGGTCTTCCTGACCCCATATCTTCAATAAGCCCTGCTTCCCCATTGCTATCAGCCCTGGTCTTCTTACCTGTGTATTTTTCTTCAAAGTACATTCTATGATATTAGTTTATATATTTAGTTGTGTGATTATTGTCTGGGGTCCCTGGTAGACAGGCTCTGTGGTGTGATGGGGGAAATGTGGGGGTCTGCGGGGGACGCGGAGCAAGTGGCTGCCCTTCTCTAGGCCTCAGTTTCTCTGTCTGTACTCTCAGGCCTGGACTGCCCTCTCTTGAGGCCTGCTAACATGATGTCAGTAGCTCTGTATCTCCCTTTGTCCTGGAGGGTTGTTGTGGAAGCAGAGGCACTGGGCTCCAGCAGAGGGCGCTTAGTCCTCCTCTGGGGCCCTCGCTCCCGGGTGTGGGGGATAGCATGCTACCGAGGTCTGTGTGCTTGTCAAAGGCCCAAGTCTGGGTGCCCTCCTTACCCTGCGGCCTAGCGTTGTTTGCAGCCTGTGAGGCGGCTGACACCAGGGCAAAGCTCACTGAGTGGTGGTGGAGTACCAGGCATGTCAGGACCCAGGGCATCTGGATCAGGGTTCCATCCCGGCCCATGGTTCCAGGCAGGTCCTGTCCCCCACCCTCCTCTAACCCCAGCCCCAGGCCTCCTCTGCATATAGTCCTGCTTTAAGGAAAGCAGGCTCCACTGGAGGGCACATCTCTGGCTGCCATGGTGGCTGTCGGTGGCCACAACTGCAGTCACAGGCTTGGCTCCAGCTGGCTCCTGGGGCTCTGCTAGGGGTGGCTTGCCCACTGGGCACAGCAGGGCTCTGGGAAGGCCCACCCCCTGCCCGCCTCCCCAGGGCCAGGCCACCGCGGGAAGGTCCCTGACCTTAGGGCTCGGGTGTGGTCACTCTCTTCCGTCCTTCCGGCTGCAGCCCTGCCTGGGAGGGGACAGGAAGCCCAGGTCTCTGGAAGGGCCAGACCTCAGCAGGTGCTGAGGGGCAGCCAGCCGGAGCCACTCCCTCCAGCTGGTTGCCAGTCGCCACTGCCTTCCACTGGCTCCCCAGGCCAGCCCTGAGCTGCTCCACCGGGGCCCTGGGCACCTCTTTCCTCCCCGGGGTGCCTGCCCTGCCGCCTGGGGTACCCGACTCAGGTTCCACAGGAAGAGCCAGCCTGCGCCCAAGGCCAGGGCACTGTGACACCCTGGGACGTGCAGAGCTCGGTGCGCTCCTGTGGGGGGCTGGCCCCAAGGGTCTTCCAGCCACTCCCCAAGGCCTGGGTCCTGTGGGCCGCCTCTCCCTGGGCCTGGCTGCTTGCCTGGGGAAGCTGGTGCAGCCAGGGGAAAGGGCCACCAGGCAGACCAGCACTCAGAGCCTCAGCGCACCCCATAAGGTTCTCCATTATGAAGTGCCCTGTGAGCAGGCCGAGCCTGGGACCCCAGACCAACAGGGGCGGGGGAGCCTCCCCAAGGAATCCGTCTCCCAAGTGCACTTTTCAGGAGCAGCAGCTGCCCTTTGGACCACTTCTCAGAGGGGCATGGGTGCCCAGACATCTCTGGGCGTGCCCGTTTCCCAGTCCCGAGGGGAAGGTCCTGAGAACATTGCATTAAGGAGACAATACTCTCAGGTGTCTGTAATAGTGCAGTTTTCAAATCTCAACCCCTGAACTCTGCACTAGGGGCTCTCCTAGTACAGTGCCTGGAGCCAGACTTCCAGGGTTCAAATCCAGGCTCTGCACCTTACCCGGGCAAGCCCTTCCCATCTCTGTGCCCCAGCTTCCTCACCTGTGAGATGGGGCTAGCAGCCAGCTTTGCAGGGTTGTGGGGAGGACTGAGAGCCAGCACAGGCTGGCTCTGTGAGTGGTAATCATGGTCACTAATGATGGCGTATTTGACTCAGTGGGCCTGAAACCCAGAGGATCAGAAAGTTGAGAAATAGGGTGGTGTGAAGCATCCAGAAGACATTTGGCCCAAACTCTTCTCTTTCTGGTAAGAAGGGGGAGTGAGAGGCCCAGCAGGTTGAGCTGGAGTAGGCTGTGCCAGACCAGGACCATGGTCTTGGAGACACTGACCAGCTGGGTGGTGTGGGTTGCTGACTGCTCCAAGCCCCAGGCTCCCTACTTGAAAAATGGGATTCAGGCGCCTCTCATTAGCACTAATGGGGCACATTCAGAGCAGGGTGCACCACACAGGAGGAGTTCAGTAAATGTGGGTGGCTGCCTCCCCTAACTTTGTCACACAGCAAAAGAGAGGCTTGTGTGGGGAGGCCTGGGCCAGGCCATCCTCCTCTACCCAGAAGAGGACAACGACAGACAGCTGCTGCCAGGCCATCTTAGAAGGGTGCCCAGCAGGAGACACAGCTCTTTATGTCACTAGCAGTCCCCGCTGGGCCTGGGCACAGTCCCTTTTCCAATGACACAGTTCTCTTTCCTGCTAAGCCTGCCATCCCTTGAGCTATAAGAGGAGGATGGGAAGTAAGTAGTGGGAGGAGCAGGAAGGCACACCAGGAGGGGGTGCTCCTGAAGGCACAGGTTCAGAGTAGGGACAGGCTCAATGCAGTGAGATGGGGGTTCCCAGGGTCCCAGGAAACTTCGTGATCATTCTCACTAGACCCACAGTGTACCTAAGAGGAGCTGAAGCCAAGGAGGCTGAAAGACTTGCCCAAGGTCTCAGGATGAAGGGGACTGAGTCGTGTGTCCTTCCCAAGAGCAGTATATCCAGACCAGATTCATTTCTGCAGACCTCTCTGTACCAGCATGGAACAGCATGAACATAAGTTTCTTGATTTTTTTTTTATTAAACAAATAAGTCTGGTAGTGGAATTTTTTTATTTAATGCATAAACATATAAGTCCCTTTATTAGAGAAATTGTACATATTGATGAAGAGGGTCAATGGTCACATCTATGGGTTAATTCTTTAAAAATCAGAAGCAATGATTAGAATAAACTGTAAGTTCTTTGTTACATTGTGAAGTGTCTTGTGTAGTCATATTCTATTGTTGGAATGACAGCTTGTACAAATTTCAAGAAAATTAGAAGATACATATGAACACCAAGTTCTCCCCCTCCTTCTGCAACAGTCTCAATGATTTTCTTTATCACCTCAGCATGCCTGCATGGGTGAACTGAACACATAGGAGGTGGTGGGAGATGAGGATGATTTTCAATGGTCACTGTTTTCTTCACATGATCTTGACTGATGTCTTCATACATGTGTTCAACTGTTAAAGGCTGCCATTGCTCATTGTAGCCAAACAACCATAGTTGTGGTGTCTGATAATATTTATCATAAGAGATATAAAAGTCATATGTTCTGGTTTGCAAAATAGCATCTTCATTTCCAGCATCAGTTTTAGCTTTACAAGCTTCTACTATTTTCCTTGTGTCTAGGGTAGCCTCATCTGTTTAAAAAAAAAAACTTTCTACCTATTAAACCATATCTGAAGCTTCATTTTAGAAAATCTATTCCTCCTCTTATTTTAAATCAAAACTGTTATAAAAGGTTATAAAAGTTTTTAAAAATTTAAATCATATGTATGTCATTCTATTCCTGTAATACCTGTGTTATGATAAGTATCTACCCATCCTCCATCACCATCATCCTCTTCAATGATAGCTTCCAATTCATCTGAATATTCCATCTGCTTGCACCACTTGTAACATGGCACATTTTTGGTGACCAAAAATTGTTTGCCTGTTGGTAGGTATGCCTTCACTTTCAATTCTTCCCCTGTAGCCCATTGCCATGTTGGACAGTGGTGAACTAAGTGATCTCCAGCTGCCACAAACTCTTCTGGGGTGATAACACCTGTTTCCTTAAATTTTGATTCCTTGAGGACCGGGGTCAGGTACTCAGCCACTTCCAGTGCCTCTCCCTTCACTGTGTTAATCATATTCTGCATCCTGGGGCAGATGGAGCTAATTACAGACCACATTACTGAAGGTCTATGCTTGCAACAAGGGAGGAGATGTACAGCTTTGCTTTGCTCTTCTTTGAGCTCCCTGGTTCCTGTGCTCAGCTCCACACCCTTCAAAGGACTCTGAGATGGACAGCAATCCCTGGAGACTCCATCCTGGGAGATGATGGAGGGCTCAGTCAACAGGGGCTCCAATTGCTGTCCTTAATTCTCTGCAGGACTGTCTTGTGGCAGGAGGGGCAGGAGAATAGGACTGGGTCCCTTGGGAAGATAGGACCCAAACTTGTGAGCGAGTGCCCCATTTTAGTTATAATGGGTGTGAACATGTGGGGATGCCCATTTGATGGGAATCTTCATGCATCATTCGTTTAAAAGTCACTATTGACCACCTGCTGTGTGCCAAGCACTGGAGCTGCCATTATTTTGCTGAAAAAATAGTCAACAAATTTAAAATGTGATGTCAGATGGTGACAAGTTTGAAGATGGACAACAGAGCAGAGCTGAGAGCAGAGAACAACGGCAGGGGCCTAGGTTAAAGAGAGGAGGTGTCATCCTCCCAGGAAGCAGGAGGATGAGAAGGTAGCCATGTGAAAAGGCAGGGAGGAATGTCCCGGGCAGTGCAAAGGCTGCAAGTGCAAAGGCTGGGAAGTAAGACTGTGCTGGAGTGCAGTGGCTGGAGTGAGGTGAGTGAGACTAGAGAGAAGGGCTGTGCCCCATGCTCTAGGGTCCCTTGTCTTTTGTCCAGTCTAGCCATCCCTTCCTTACTAAAGCAGACTCCGGAGGCTCCCCCAGAATGCCAAGCTATGAAAAGCTGCGTTCACTACAATGACCACACGAGGGC
The DNA here is from genome assembly GCF_000412655.1 of Myotis brandtii. Taxonomy (NCBI): domain Eukaryota; kingdom Metazoa; phylum Chordata; class Mammalia; order Chiroptera; family Vespertilionidae; genus Myotis; species Myotis brandtii. The sequence goes on from NW_005372150.1 coordinate 1,031,694, forward strand.
AGCAGAGGGACACTGGGAAGGAGTGAGGCAGTTGAGAACTGAATCTGAGTCCTGTGGGGGCTCTCAAGCAGCCCGGCTGCATCTGAACCCCTCCCGCTCTGCTTCTCTGAACCCATCTTTGCTACTCTCTTCTCAAGCTCCTCCTTCCTAACCATCAGGGGCACCTGCTAAAATCCCAAATCCACTACTTCCCATGAGACTCAATGCCCACATCCTGGAAATGGGAATAGTTCCATCTCTAGGGGCATGTAATGGGCGTCAGTAACTTGTCTGTTTGCAGTCATGTGTGCCTTGGCCAATTAGCTGTGTGGCCTTGGGCAACTCACTTACACTCTCTGAGTTTCAGTCCCCCATCTGTAAAATGGGATGATGGAAGGACTACGGCATGGAAGTCCCGTGCAAGCAAACTGACAATGCATAGCATATGCCAATACTGAGCACGGTGCCTGGCACTTAGCAAGTGCTCAATGATAATAATTGATCATGACAATAGCATAATGACTTGGGTGTGTAGAGCTAGGAGAGACCTGCTGTTCAGATGAGAACACTGGAGATTGTGAAAAGGAGAGATTTACCCAACTTGTACTACCCAGGAATGAGGCCAAAAGGCTCCTCCAAGACTGCCTGTCCATTTGACTGATGGGATGCTGAGACCCAGGGAGGACTGGCAGCTTGGCCAAGGCCTGGTGGCAGGCACAGGACAAGAATCCTGGATGCCTGCTTCCTGGCCATGGCTTCTTGCCTCATTAGAGGGCCTTTCCCTCACCCAGAGTTGGACACTCCTTCCCATAGTGACCTTTCAGGACCTGCTTGCATACCCCAAGGAGGTCAGTCACCCCAACAAGCCAGCTCTGACTGAGAGGGAGGGGTGCTCTGCCTCCATATAGCTCTGTGAGGAAGGAGCTTGCTGGACAGGGTGAGGGGGCATTTCTAGGCTACAGCTCCTGATGCTTCTTTTTCTTCCTCAACTTCCCTGCGCCTGACTGGGAGAATAGAGACCTGCAACCTTGGAATGTGGCATTCATGGAAACCTGGTCCCTTTCAATTTTTGAGTTCTTAGAGCTTCTTATTGGAGCTGAGGCTCCTCATTCCCAATGGGGTTGGGGGGAGCCCCTTCATTTTGGTGTTCTTTGGGGTGAATGAGTTGTTTCCGGAGGGTGGGCAGCCCTGGAGAGGTAGTTGGAGTTGACAGTGGGGATGAGAGGTGGGGAAAGGGAGGAGGAAGGGGTTTGGGGAAGTACCCTGTGACGCCCCCCTTCTCTGAGATGGTGCACGTCCCCTGGGCATGGAGAGGGGCACTCTCCCATGCTCCTCTCTGCCCATGTCCTTGGGAAACACTCTCTGTCCTCATGGAAGAATTCCTCCAAAAACCTCGAATACCCCCAGCATCACCCAGGGTATTTTTCTTGTGGTTAAGGTGGTATTTACAGTGAAAACAGCTATTGAAGTGAATCACAAAAATAATGTCAGTGTTTCCACTTTTGACAGAAATGGGAAGGCAGGTGGTTTCTTGTCTGCGATAGCGCATCTGCTCCTGCAATAATTACTATTTGAGATAATTGTGAAAAAGAATTTAAATACTTAAGGCATGCTCAGGGGCCAGGATAACTTTCTTTTGCCTTATTCATAATCTATCCTGCAAGTTGGAGGTTTGTCCTGCCGTGGGCTGTGGGAGGACGGCGGGAGGGGCACTGGGAGGTGGTGGGCGTGCTCCAGGGGCCTGGGCAGGCTTGGGTCCCAGGAAGAGTGAGGGTCTTGGAGAAGGACACACCTCTGTTGAATCTGGATTTTGGGGGGCAGTGACTGTGGACAACTTTCTCTGCACCTCAGTTTCCTTGTCTGTGAAATGGGTTAATAATTGAGTGTACCCAAGAGGCTTGTTATGCAAATTAAAGCAGATAATGTATGAAGCACATGAAGCACTCTGCATGGTGTACAGACAGGGATCAGCCTGTGCCTGGCCCCTTCCTGGGCCAGCAAGGCCTGGGCTAGCTTCTGCAGCCCCACGGACATCAAAACCAAGCCCTTGAGGAGAACCTCAGTGAGTTTACATCCCCTTTCCACCACTCTCCCACTCAAACTTCTTCTCAGGGTGCAGAATTCAGAAAGGGGCAGTGCAGCGAATGTGCATGAGCGTGGAAAGGCAGCCTCAGGGAGCTCTGGCCCTTGCCCAAGTGGACAGGGCCGGGGCTCAGCAGGGCTCGGTCCAGCTCCATGTGCAGGCCAAGTGTCCCCGTCGGAGGTCAGAGGGCCTGGGCTGGACTGTCGGGGAGGCAGTGTCTTCTCTGTCACCTTAGGTGTCTAACCAGCACCAGGGTGACCATCTACCAGGGACAGGGCTTGGGCTGAGGGAACCCTGAGGACCTTTGCTCTTAGAGGAGGGTGAATCAGAACCCAGGAACCCTGGGTCCTAAGGGAGGCTAGGGTAGGGAGGCATGGAGGCAGGACCTGGGGCTGACGAAGCACACACGCAGCCCAGATGGGAAGGGCTGGCCCAGGCCCCCGATGCCTTCACCTGGGACAGCCTCTGGGCGACCCCCATGGGTGGTGATGTAGCAGGGGCTCCCCTGGGAGGGTGCAGGACCTTGGAGGAAGAGGTCAGAGGAGCCAGCCCAGGGGCTCACAAGAAAAGAAGGCAGGTGCCTCAGCTCTGTACCGGCCCTGCCATGACTCGTTGTCCAGCCTTGCACAGGTCCATGCCTGACTCCAGCCTCACTTGCCCCAGGTTTGTAACAAGAGAATTGGACTTATAATTAAAACCTACAAAGAGCAATGACTTAAATTAAAAAGACATTTTATCTCTTTCATATTTAAGCCTAGGGGTAGGTGGAACCAGGCTGATGTGGGGACCAGCTTCCTTCTAATTCCTGGCTTTACCAAACCAAAGAAGAGATCTTGTCTTTGTGGTCCAAAATGGCTGCCAGAGTTCCAGCCATCACATCTAAGCAGAGGCACAGGGAAGGAGGGAAGAAAAAAAGGGGGGTTATCACATGTCTTTTAAGAAAGTCTTCTAGAAGTTGATGCTTGACACTATTTCTTCCATCGCATTGGCAAGAGTTTAGTCGCATGACCACTTCTAGATGCAAGAGAATCTGGGAATGAGCTTTTATTCTAGGAGCCCACCTGACAGTCAGAGAGAGAAGAGAAGGATGGTGCTGGGGGCTCCCAGCTGAGTCTGCCATGGAATGATCTCCCGGGGCCTTTCTGCTTTGACTCTTGAGGGAATGAGGGGCTGGAAGTGTACAATTGGCCATGTCTCAGGCGTTTAAGAACAGGACAGGGGCCAAACTGAAATAAGCAAGTTTTCAAAATTCTAAAGTTCTGAGATTCTGGAATTTCCAAAGACTGTGTGTGTGTGTGTGTGTGTGTGTGTGTGTGTGTGTGTGTGTGTGCGTGCGCGCGCGCGCGCGCGCACGCTTGCGCCTAGGAGCAGGGCCACTCAGGTAGCTGATTTGGTGCTCGCCTTGGGCAGGATGGGGGCTGGGGGTGCCCCCTTGGCTCCTGGAATCCACTCCGCGCTGCCTGTCCTCACAAGTGTCTGTGTGCACCAGAGGCTGGTCCTGGGGGGTGCAGTGGGAGAGGCACACAGGGATGCCTGCTCAGTCAGGTGAAGGCAAAGTTGTGGGCAGACTCCGAAGGTCTGGTGCCACAGGCAGGCTTGGGAGGCGGCACAGAGGGCAAGCTGCAAGGCAGTGGGAGCAGGGCAGGGTGGGGGGCAGGATGGAGCCCCGCCCCCCAGGTGTCCTGGCTCTGACTAGGCAGGCACTCAGCAGGTGCTCTGTGTGCGACACTGCTTGGCCCTGCCCCTGGGGAGCTGTGCTCAGTTAACAACAGTGAATAAATGGTATGTAATGAGCAGTAGGGAGCAAAACCACGTAGGTAATGGGGTGGGGAGTGGTGGCAGGGTGTGTAGTGTTAGACCATTGGTCAAGGAAGTCCTCACTGAAAAGGTGACTTTTGGGTAAAGACTTGAAATAGAGGGAGGAGTGAGCCAAGTAAGCATCTGAGAGAGGGCATGCTAGCCACAGGGCACAGCCTGGGCAAAGGCCCCAAGGCAGGTGTGTGATGGTGTGTGTGAATTGTAGAGCGGGGCCAAGGTGGAACAGGCTGGGTGAAGGGAGAGGCGCATGGGAGGTGAGGTCAGGGAGGTTATGGGGCCAGACCACGCAAGGCCTCGTAGCCATGGAAAGGACTTGGGCTCATACTCAGGGTGAGAAGGGGCCACTGGCAGTCTGAGCATTGGAGGCCATGATCTGGTCTCAGTTTTCATGGGGTGCCTCTGGCTGCTGTGGGGAGAATGTAGATGAGATGCTGGTGACCCAGTTTCCCCCCTTAGACTGTCCTCCTACCCCCCACCCTGCAACACAGAGCTCCAGATTCCCCTTCTCTTTGGGTCTTCCTTGTTATGGCACTGCCTACCTCCTCCACAGCTGTTGTGGGAGCTCAGACCTCAACCTCTTTTGCTGGAGACTCTCTTGCCTTCTCTAATTTTTAACCCCTCAAGATGGCAAAGTGGCTGCAGTGGTTCCAGGCCTCACTTGCAGGATTTTTAGCAGAGCCAGCAGAGGTTCTGGCCTTTGCACGAACTGGGCCATTTCTAGCCAGTTCCTGGAGGAGGAGGAGGCCATCCTCTGTTGGTCTTGCCCTGGGTTATCTGAATCAATGGCTGAGGCCAGGGGGGTGGGGTGTCACAGACCAACTTGGTGAGGCTGGGACACCCCTGTGTCCACAGCTGCACCTAAGACAGACATGTGCCCTTCTTGGGCACTGTCTTGTGTGAGTGTGCTCAGGGCCACCTGCTGCTTGGGATGTGAGCTCCAGGGCTCCCTCACCTAGCCCCAAGCTACTCCTATCCCAGGCCTCTTCAAGCCAACATGGCATCTGTATTGCCTGCTATTGTTTCTGTAACAAATGACTACAAACACACTGACTGGACACATTCATTCTATAATAGTTCTGGAGGTCAGAAGTCCAAAATGGGTCTTACAGGGATTAAATCAAGGTGTGGGCAGGGCTGCATTCCTTCTAGAGCAAGCATGTCAAACTCTCGGCCCATGGGCCACATGTGGCCTCCAACGAATATTTTTGTGGGCCAGCCAATATAACACTGTGTAAGAAACTTTTTAATAAAAATTTTGTAACTTAATTTTTACAATATCCTGTTACACATTAATTACGAACTACAACATTCGCTAATGACTGATTACTATAATCGTGTTGCATTCATTTCCCTTACACGCCTTATGCAAAGGCACACCATTTCTCTCTACTAATACTAGCAGCGAATATTTTAGCAGCCGATTGCCACGTCATTAGTTTTGGACTGACTTGTTTGGTGTGCGCAACAGAAAATATTTCACTTTCGGAGAACAAGAAAAATAGATTTATTTGCGTTACGCTTATTAATTTGTGACGTCATTCAGTGTCTGGTAAGTTAATGTTCAAGAAAAATATTAATTTTTATTAAAATGTTCTATTATTTTATGTTAATGATTACTCATTTATTTCAGCCCTTTGTATTCAGCATGTCCCTATCAAAATAAACCTACGTTTCCATGAAAATTGAAGCTTTTGTTTTTTTGTGGCCCACATAGACTTAAACCCTGTTTAATTGGCCCATGTTAGCCTTTGAGTTTGACATGCTTATTCTAGAGGTTCTAGGGAGAATCATTTTTCTTGCTTTTTCTAATTTCTAGAGGCTGCCTACACTCCCTGGCTTGTGGCCCCTTCTTCTTTCTTCAAAGCCAGCAGTGTAGCAGCTTCAAGTGCTCCTGTGACTCTGACCTTCTGCCTCTCTCTTCCACCTTATGAGCACCCTGAGCCCACCTGGATAACCTGGATAATCCCTACATCTCAACATTCTTAATTTAACCACATCTGCAAAGTTTCTTTTACCATGTAAGGTAACACATTCAAAGGATGCAGGGATTAGAACGTGGACCTTTTGGGGGGGAAGGCATTTTTTGCCTACTGCAGGGGCTGTGCCCTCAACATGGCGGGCCCTGCCCACTGCCATGCATGGTGCTCCAGGGCTGTCTGGGCTGGTGTGAGTGTGGTGTGTCAGGTGGGGTGTACCCTCAATAAAATGCACACGACTCAAGATGGGAAGGTTTGCTTTCATTGCCCCCCCCCCCATAGCACAGCATATTGCAGGTGGCCCTGTTGTCACTTCTCACCCTGACTATCCTCTCTGCTCTCTGAGTTGACAAAGGGAGGTGTCAGCAATGACACCAGGAATTGTCCCAAACCCACAGCCACTGCTGCAAATCCAGGGGTGCTCATGGGGGTGTCATTAATTTCAGGGTGCGAGGATGAGGGTCCCTGCCTCACAGTGCTGCCTCTTGACCCAAACACCATCCTATAGAGATCAGGGGTGGGCTACAGGGGGACCCCTCCCCACCCAGAAGCTGCAGAAAGTCAATGGTGAAACCAGCCTGTGGGTTCTGGAGAGCCGAGGTGTTCGCACATTCACGCTGTGAGGTTGGGACGGAGATTCAGGTGTAGACCCTCGAACAGCATACCAGCACCCCCACTCCACCCTGTTCCCTGATGACCTCCAGGTGCCAGCCCTCTGTCTACATCATGCCCAATCCTGTGCCATCCCACACCCACCCACCCTCTCTGGACAGGCCTCTTTGGGTTCTGTCTGAGAGTCAGTGTTTCAGTGATTCAATGAGATTTTATATAAAAATATGGCTTTATTACTTTTCTTAAAAACAACTCAGAAACCCCTACAACCTGTATTTCCACCTGGGCGGCACCGCTCTCCTGCTCACCCAGCCCTGCACTCTGTGATCACACAGCAGAGCAGCTTCTCTCATTTTCCTTCTTCTGCTTGCCTGGTGCCTGAGCCTTGATCTCACAGCCCAGCCCTGTCAGGTCCTCACCAATCTGAACCCCTCCCAGGACACCTTGTTTCAATGCCCAGAATTAGTGGGGCCTGGGCAACAGGGCCCGGCCCTGGAGAAGCCACAGTATCCTGGTAGAGCATGGCACAGGGCAATCAATCCTCAGGGCCCCACGAGGGCAAGGGCACTCTCTAAAGACAAGTGTGACTGCAGTGGAGGTCCATCCTGTCACAGCACTCTTCAGTCTCAGGCCTTGAAGACTACCTGTCTCTACTAGCCTGGGAGTGTGGACACCAAGCACCAGCCCACCTCTGCCTTTGACTTGCTGTGACCTTCAGCACTGCCTTGACCTTCTTAGCCTTGGCCTTCCCTGGGAGTGGGGAGTGAGCTGTAGGGCATGTCATCTGAGAGGGGGCCTGGAACTGCATTTGGATGCTGTGAAGTGCTAGTTTATAGACCTGTCCTTGAACCTCTGCTGTCCCATGGGTAGTAGAAGTCATTTGTCCCATAGAGCCTCATTCACATGGTGGCTGTTAAGTGTAATAATGGCACCAAACAGGCTTTATTAAGCATCCAGACCAAAGGAAGGAGGGACTGAACATTTATTAAGCACCGACTGTTTTTGAGGCACTGCGTTGGACAGTGGAACCCCAGGCACTCTGTGAGCTGGATTCATCATTCCCCTTGAAGCATAAAGAAACTGGCCCAAGGAGGCCATGTGCGCTGCTGCAGTGGGGCAGAGGGAATGGGGAGGTTGGGATTTGAAAGGAAGCTGCTTGCTCCCACCTGCAGGGAGGCAGCCCAGGGGCGCTGCTGGGGAGGAGAGTCAGTGTGAGCTCCTTGAAGATTTCAGGGCTCACGTCCAGCCTGCAGCAAGGGGCACTCTGACTGGACTTCCTGTCTCGGAGTGGGAGGCAGACGGTGGGTGGATGTGCCACTGGGCGGGATTGCATGGGGCGGAGGTGGGGGTGGAGGGTGACAAGGAAGATAACAAAGCCTTGGGCCCTGCCAGTGGTATTGATTCCAGGCACCACATGCTGCGCTGGGGCCCAGCCAGGAGATGAAGTCATGAAGGACAGAGACGGTGACTCCAGGGCCACAGCGTCCTGGCCCGATGACGTGATTGCTAGATGTGAGGAATCTCTCTCTGCCCAGAAAAGGCAGACTCTCTCCTTCCTTCTCCTTGACTACTCCATTATTACAGCCTGTGGTGCCTGAGAGGAGGTCCATGGGACCCGTCTTGCTGTTGTGCTGTGTGATCTTGGTCAAGTCACTGCCCCTCTCTGGGCTTCCTTGTGACATGAGACTCCATGGCTCTGAGAACACCTCCAGTAGATACTTTGATCAGTCCTCACCCAAGATCCTCATTCTCTGGGAAGGGTCAGATAGAGAGGCTAGGGTGCCTGGGAAGGGAGGTCGTCAGCAGCTCTCAGCAATCACCCACAACTGCCACAGTTTCCCCACCAAGTCCTTAGGGAGAGGAGGTGGTTCTCTGCCCAGGTCCCTCTGGAGTTTCCCCATTGTGGAAGCTGGAGTGTGCAGTGCAGAGTTGGAGTCCTAGGCTCTACAGGCTCTGTGGCCTCAGGTAGGTTGCATAACCTCTCTGTGCCTGGTTTCCCATCATGAAGCTGTGGTGGGAGCTGAGAGATGTTGAGTGGGCAGGTGAATCCTGGTTGTAAGTTGGTACTCTCTTCTAATCACATGTCCTCTGGAGTCATCCTAGCCTGAGTTTGGGTCCTGGCTCTGGTGCTGTTTACCGTAGCTGTGAGACCTCTAGTGGGTTGGTGCCTTTCTCTGAGCCTCAGTTTTCCCATTTATAAAGTGGGGACAATAGCTTCTAGATTGGGCTGCTGGAGACATGAAGAGAGGTATCCCCAACACTTCCTGCCCTCATATCAGTCCTGTCTCCCAAGTCCTAATAGAGACCTCAGCTCCAGTCAGCGTGTCACCAGAAAGCTGTGATGGTGGACTGACTCAGAGCGGTGTTCACCATATCTGTCACATCCCAGAGTCATGGCCCAGTACCTGCCATCTTGGCTATTGAACCATAAAGTGTTGTGTCTCTTTGAAGTCCCCAGTCTAACCTAACTCAGAGGAATTGAGGTAACTTTAAGGGGGAAAACCCCCAGGTAAACAAAAGGAAGACAAAAAACTTTCCTCCAACAGAGAGGATCCTTAGCGTTTGCTATGTCTATACATATAAATTCACATTTAGAAAGAGGGACCATGCCATTTTTTTCATTTAACTGTATATAGTGCACATTGTTCCATGTTAGTAAACATTTCTCTGCAGCATCATCTCACATGACCATATCATATCTTGTGACATCGATATGGCATAATAATAGACACAACCAAACCCTCTGTTACACTTGGGTATTTTCTAGATTTTCTCTGCTGTAATTAAATGCCCCTGACCACCCTTGCAGCTAAAATTTCCTAGTAAAAGAATGTGCATTTTTAATGTTGAATTCTTATTTTTACTAATCCTTACACGAGGATATTTTTTCTATTCATTTTTTTTGAGAAAGTGGAAGTGAGGGCAGAAAGAGAGAAAGAAGGGGGGCAGGGAGAGAGAGAGAGAGAGAGAGAGAGAGAGAGAGAGAGAGAGAGAAAGAGAGAATCCCTTAAACACTGTAGCTGAGATCTTTGAGAAAAGGAGAGGGACAGGCAGACAGTAGAGACTTCACTTCGTAGGGAGTAAATAGAGGAGCTGAATTACCCTTTGCTTTTTATGGTTTATACTAGCCATGCTGGTCACCTCACTGTTCCTTGAACTTGCCAAACATGTTCCTGCCTCAGGACCTTTGCGCCTGCTGTTTCCTCTTTCTGATAACCATGATCTGTCATTTTTCTCAACAACGCAAATTGTGTTTCCTGAGTGGTCTTCCCTGGCCATCCTAGTTAATCGATATTTGCCCACTCCCATCACTTTATTATCCTTTTCCTCGTCATTATAGACTATCACCTTTGGAATTTGTCTTTTCTATGTATTTGTTTACTTGTGAAAGGTCTAGCTTTTTCAGGGATATAGTGGGCCCTAAGAGGAGGTGGCAATGGGTACTGACTGAATGGCCTTCTGTGTGCCATTCATGCAGTTTCATAGAGCTTAGGCCAGTACCTGCACATGAGAACTAGAATCACCATAAACTTGGAAGCAGGTGGACCCAAGAGTGGATGCTCTTGTCCTCTTATTCAACAGAATACACAGCAGACAGTGTGAGGGGCGGGGAGTGCAGCAGACTTGGCTTCTGTTTCTGAGTCTCAGTTTCTTTGACTGGAAAATGGGAATAATGCTTCCTGATAACCATGTGTGCCCCGAGGAAGGAAGGTGACACTGCACAGGAAGTGGCCAGTACTGTGTCTGGCACATGACAGTGCAAACAAAGATTTTGCCCATTTCTCTGTCTGGGTTGCTGTTCTTTGCACTCAACATGGATGACCTCATTGAATCCTCATAAGACCATTTTCAACCAGGCAAAATGAGACCAGAGAGGGATTGGCCAAGATCACCTGGCTCATGGGGGCTGGCGTTGGGATTCCACCCTAGAAACCTGGCGGTTATCTAACTGGTCTGCAGCGCTGCTTGTGAAGTGGTGGGGTTGTGTTCACAGAAGGGAAATCCCATCTGGCTGCTGGTGCTCAGGGAGGGTTTGGCAAAGTTTTCCTGTTTGTAAAGCACAAAACACACTGTGTCCCACACATTTGTCAGTGATTCTTTGGGAAAAGAAAAGTTGAGTCTTTCGGGAACTTTTGGCAGGAGGGCACCACAGCCCAAGTTTAGGATACAAGGATGGAAAGGAAAACACTTAGAGGAAGGTTATAGGCCAGTGATGGTGAACCTTTTGAGCTCGGCGTGTCAGCATTTTGAAAAACCCTAACTAACTCTGGTGCCGTGTCACATATAGAAATTTTTTGATATTTGCAACCATAGTAAAACAAAGACTTATATTTTTGATATTTATTTTATATATTTAAATGCCATTTAACAAAGAAAAATCAACCAAAAAAATGAGTTCGCGTGTCAGAGGTTCGCCATCACTGTTATAGGTCAAGGCCTGACTCGGGCACTTACCATGAGAACACTGTGCTGCCTTTCCCTCTCCATCATGTCCTGCCCATGGCTGCTCAAAGAACTGGGGTGGGGGTGGGGGTGGGGGTGGCTATGCCAAGGTGGAGATAGCCCAAAGCCATAGACAGGCCACAAAATAGCTCAGGAATCTGAATGGTCTTGTCACACTGGCAGGAATTATGCGAAGTTAATTTGACTTGTAATAAATGTCAATTATAGCAGTTGGGCCCCAAAAGCAAACTGCTTTGTGGCCAGGACCAGAAGATATGGCTTAGCACTATCCATGGTGGTCAAGAGCTTAGTCCCTGTGTGGTGCAGACAAGCAAATTTGCCCCAGACCATATAACTTATGGCATGGAGCCTAGAAGGAGGAAGGTTATTGCTACCTCCACCCCTCTACTCTGAAGAATTCCTTAAATGCTGCAGCTGAGATCTTTGAGAAAAGGACAAGTATAGGCTGCAGTGTGTGCAAAGGGACAGACAGACAGTAGAGACTTCACATCATAGGGAGTAACTAGACTCGGAACTGGGTCACCCAGATTAGAGAGGCGACCCCAGATGTCCTGGTCACTACCGCTCCCAGTGTCTTCAGGGCTGTTCTGAAATGGTGTGGGTGAGGCATAGGCAAGTCTGTGGGCCAGAGGGCAGGGCCAGGACTCCCTATGTATATTTGTGTGACAATGAAGGAGGCTGGTATCTATGTCTGCATGCTTTTTCCCAGTCTCAATTTCTGGGAGAGAGATAGGTTATCTTAGAAGATATATTTTTAATTCATCTATTTGTTCATCCATTCACCCATCCACCCATCATCCATCCATCTGGCCAACCATCCATCATCCATTCATCCATCATCCATCATGCATCATCCATCCATCATCCATCCATACATCATCCATTCATCTATCACTCATCCATCATCCATCCATCCACCCATCCATAATCCATTCATTCATCATCCATAATCCATCCAGCATCCATCCATCATTCATTCATACATCATTCATACATCCATCATTGATCCATCCATCATCCAGCATCCAGCATCCACCCATCATCCATCCATCCATCCATCCATCCATCCATCCATCCATCCATCCATCTATCCATCTATGATCCATACATTCATCATCCAAAATCCATCCATCATCTAGCCATCCATCATTAATACATTATCCACCCATGCAATATCCATCCATCCATCCATCCATCCATCCATCCATCCACTTGTTCATCCATCCATCTTTCCATCCGTTCATCCATCCATCCATTCACCCATCATTCATTCATCCATAATCCACCCATCCATCCACCCAACCACCATCCATTCATCCATCCATCCATCCATCCATCCAACCACCATCCATTCATCCATCCATCTACCTGTCCTTTCGTTCATTTGTCTGTTCATCTATTTACCCACCCATCCATTCAATATTTATTGAGCCTTTTTGCACTGGCCTAGGGACACAGTAATGAAAACATGCACCATTTCTACCCTTGCAAAGCCCATAGTCATAGTCAGGCTGGAGTAAAGACTAAGTAGACCATAACACCTAGAGGGATGAGTGTCAGGAGAATAAGTGCCCTCACTAGGGAGGCATGAAGGAGGGGGGAGAGACTGCTTGCTATGGAGGGATTTAGCTGTCAGATGGGAGGTTGAGCAAGCTGAGCTTGGAGTGTATCATCAGGAATGGACAGGTTGGCACAGTGCCCCTGATCTCAGGCTATTATTGGTGGTACAGACCCTGAATCCTAGCCCTCAGAGGCAATCAGATCATCACTTCTAGGGAACTGGATGGGTTCTTAAATATCTTAGCTGGGATTTATAGAGAAAGGAAAGGCAGGGTGTGAACAAGGGTTCTGGAGTGCTCCATCCCTTCAACCAAGGCAACTTGAACTTTCTTCTGCATCAGGTATTGGGTGCCTGTGTGAGCTGTAGTTTGAGGACAGGGTTCCGTCCTTAAACTAGCTGGAGACCCTAATAATTTTTTCTAGTGATCTTCTGTGGATTTGGCTTTCCCAAAACCTACTTTGCCTTCATTTTTTAATCCTTACCTGAGGATATGTGTTTTTTTTTTCTTTTAAATTATTGATTTTAGAGCAAGAGGAAAAGAGAAAGAGAAACATCGATGTAAGAGAAAAGAGAAACATCCATCAGCTACTTCCTGTAGGTGCACCGACCAGGAATCAAACCCACAACCTTTTGGTGTACAGGAAAACACCCCAGGGTCTCCTTTGCCTTCTTGGGAAGATTTGGGGATAATAAGGGTTGAAAGAGGATTGTCACTTCAGGCTTCAGATGTGAGCATATGACTCAGGCCTGGCCAGTAAGAGAAGAGCATACCTGACCAAGGCAATGGGGGACAGTCAGGTGTGGTTACATTACACAGGAAAGGCCATCAGCCCTGAGGTTCTGTTCAGTATCATCAAGGAGCCACTTCTTGATTTCCAGGGCTTGGAGCCACTTGGCTACAGGCTGGAAACTACTGGTGGACATTGTTTCCTGTAGGGGAGACCCAGCCTGAGAACTAAGCCACACGAATCAGGTGGTGCTTGACGACGTCAAGAGGCAGTTCTGGTGGCAGCTGGTGGGAGATGCTCACTGGTGAATTGGAATCCACCACCACTTACATGGGCTGATGTTCTCCACTTCTTCATTTTTAATTTATTTTCCCCCAGCTTTTTGAGATATAATTGATAAATAAAATTGTAAGATATTTAAAGTGTACATCGTGATTTGATATATGTACTCATTTTTTAAAGGATTCCTCTCACTTATTTAATTAACACATCCATCACCTCACATATTTATCTTTGTGTGTGTGTGCGCACATGCGTGTGTGTGTGTGAACACTTAAGTTCTCCACTCTTTTAGTAAAATTTAATTATACAACACAGCACTACCCACTATACTCACCTCACTACACATTAGATCCTCAGAACTTATTCCTCTTATAGTTGAATGTTTGTATCTTTTTTATCATCCTCTCCTTAATTCCCTCACCTCCCAACCCCTGGCAATCACCTTTCTACTGTCTAAGAGCTCGATTCTTTTTAAGGTTCCATATATATCTAATGAACAAAATAAACTGATGAACTACATAGATCCAGAGACATAGAAGGATGGAACAGACTGATGAATCTCAGAGGGAA
>NW_005372150.1:1045797-1070797 GCF_000412655.1 Myotis brandtii
AGGGTGGGGAGAGATGAATCAAAGAACTTATATGCATACTAGAGCCCCAGTGCACAAAATTTGTGCACGGGGGGGTGCAGGGTGGGGTGTCCCTCAGCCTGGCCTGCACCCTTTCCAAACTAGGACATCCCTCTCATAATCTGGGACTGCTGGCTCCTAACCGTTCACCTGCCTGCTTGCCTGATCGCCCCTAATCGCTTCTGCCTGCCTGCCTGCCTGACCTCCCCTAACCACCTCTGCCTGCCTAATCGCCCCTAACCTCCTCTTCCTGCCAGCCTGATTTCCCCCTAACTGCTCCCCTGCTGGCCTTATTGCCCAAAACTGCCCTCCCCTGCCAGCCTGATTGCCCCCAATTGCCCTCCCCTGTTGGCCTGATGATCGCCCCCTAACTGCTTGCTCCCCCTTGGTGGCCTGACCTCACTCCTAACTGCTTGCTCCCCTGCCGGCCTGATCACCCCCAACCGCCTCTGCTTCGGCCCCCACTACCGTGGCTTTGTCCAGAAGGAAGTCGGATGTCCGGAAGATGTCCAGTGGACCCGCTATAATTAGCATATTACCCTTTTATTAGTATAGATATGCAGAACCCATGGACACAGACAATAGTGTGGTGAAGGCCTGGGGGGGCAGGTGGAGGGGGTCAATAGAATAAAAAGGTACATCTGTAATACTTTCAACAATAAGGATACCTTTAAAAAAAGAGTCCACATGTAAGTAATACCATGAAATATTTGTCATTCTCTGCCTGGCTTATCTCAGCATAATGCCCTCAAGTTTCACCTTTGTTGTCCCAAATGACAGGATTTTCTTCTTTATCATGACTGAACAATATTCCAGTGTGTGTGTGTGTGTGTGTGTGTGTGTGTGTGTGTGTGTGACATTTTCTTTGTCCATTCATCCACTGATGCACGCTGGGTTGTTTTCAGGTCTTGGCTGTTGTAAATCATGCTTCTTTGAACCTGTCTTCATTTCCTTTGGATATGTCCCCGGAAGTGGAATTACTGGGTCATATGACAGCTTTATTTTTAATTTTTTTGAGGAACCTTTATACTGTTTCCATAGTGGCTGCACCAATTTATAATCCCCCCAAACAGTGCACAAGAGTTCCCATTTCTTCATTTTTTGAAGTTAGTGTGAGTTGGCTGTCCTTTGCACCTAAAATAATCCTGACCAATATATCCCCTGGCATTGTACCTGTAGAGAAAACTGAGACACAAAGAGGAAAAGCGACTTGCCCAAAGTCATGCAGTGACTGATAACAGATAAGCCTCTTGGCCTCCAGCAGGTATTCTTTCTCCTGCAGCTTCCTTCATTCTGGTTAGAATGGCCTCCAGGAGAGCAAGCTGATAGGGGCCAGGAGGCCAGCATCAAGCAAGGTAGGGGACCTCTGAGCAGCAGGGGCCCATCTCTGCACTGGGGGCCTTAGGGGCAGTGGATGGAGCTGGAGCAAGAGGAGGAGTGCCCCACTATTGCTGAGGGCAAACATGGTCAGAATTCAACATGGGGGTGAAGGAATAGCTCTTCACAATTGCAGATCCCCAAATTCCACATTGGAAGTGTCTCATTACTTGAATTTCAGCTCATGCCTGAAATTGAAACTCTTTCATGGAGCCCAGAGTTTCTGGGGTCCCCTGGTATCCATGGTAGATGGAAAACAACGGGCATTTTTAATCTTTTTATGTTTTGGGGATTCCTTGACTGGTTTTGCTTGAAAAATAAAAATGAAAATTCAACCACTAAAAATAGTTTGAAATACACTGGACTCATGTCTGCAGCCATTTTACAGATAGGAAAACTGAGGCTTTAAGCAGAGCTAGAAGTCTGTCAAGGGCCTTCAGGAAGGTGGTGCTAGCCCTGGGACTCTGGTTTCATGAAACTTCCCATGGCTGTGGCGCACAGGCTTGCTTGTGTGACCATGACCAGGCTTGTGCCCTCTCTGAGCCCCCGTGGGATAAGGTGCTCTCCAGCTTCATGCTCTGCATCCCCAGCCATCCCCCGGGCTTTCCCATCCTTGGGGCCTCCTTCATTAAAATGAGAAGTAGTTTCTGTCTTTACATAGAGGACGGGTGAATCAGAGGGGTTGATCAGCGAACGGACTGATGTAATTCCCCAGCCAGCATCGTCATGCCTTTGTGCCTTGAATGGAATTCTTCTTCTGTGTGTGCCTTTCAGGAAATAAAAAAAGAAACATGGGGTAAAGAATCTAGAGAGATGGATTGACCCTGATAATATCAAAGAGTTAATTTCTGAGCTCATTCCTGAGCTGTCAGGGCTCTGGAAACCTCTCTGGAAGCCATAAATAACACATTTTAATAAAAGAGACTTTGATTCCTCTCTGGGGGCTGAAACTGTATCGTGATTCCCGTGGCAACTTGTCAGGGCGCCAGTGTGGGGTTTCTCTGGCACTGAGTAAGAGATTACACATTTGGGCATGTCCAGGTCTTCATGGTCCACTGGAAAACCATCCTGCTGAAATGCCTTTGACCCAAGGAATTGGACTTTTAGTGGAGAACAGTTTTTCCACTTCTCAAGTTCATTGTTTACCAATTTCACCCTGAATTTGGTTGAAAGTAATTATTAGTTATTTTCTCCATTTTCCTGACTTTACAGAAGCTTGCATGACTCACAGATGATTCCAGTCGCCCATTTCACCAGGAACCATACCTAAGACTATTGTGGGGAATGGAATTTCAGTATCTTGGGGAATGAGAAACCCTGCCTTATACAACCTTCCCGGTTGAGTTCTGTGCAGATCAGGTTCAATCTGAAATATATTTCCAAAGACCCCGGCTTTAGTCTTTGAATTTGCTGTGTGATCTTGGACAAACCACTTACTGTCTCTAGGCCATGTCTCCTCCTCTGTGGAACAATAACCAATGACTCTGTGATTTGAGGTTCTTGAAGTCTGGAGAAAAGCTGCCGTCTCTCTATAAAATGAGGATAATGACACTCACTTCCCTGCAAGAGGCACTTGGTTCCTTTTCAAGGAAGTGAAGACAAGTCAGGGACAAGATAGCCAAAGAGCATATGGCATCCCTGAGCACTGCAGGGCCTCATCCTGGCATCTGTGAGCTTCTTTAGAAAGAATGAAAGAGAAAAATATAGATAACCATGGCAGATACTGTCCGTTGCCTAACCAATATCCACCTACCTTTTTCTAGGCAGTAAGACTCCAATTTTGCCCAGAGCAGCACCAACAACCAGGTTCCCTTGGCACTAGGAGTGACCATGGGATATAGTCCCAGCCAATGAGTTCTAAGCAGAAGTTTCTGGGAGGAGATTTTGGGAAACTCTTTTTGCTGCTTGTGTTCTAGCAATTCTTTTTTCTTTCTACCTGGTATGTGGATGTGATGCTGGATCTCTGAGGCTACTTTTTGTGGATGAGGACAAGGGTCACACCTGAAGGAAGGTAGAACAGAGTGAGGTGGAGCCCACGTCCTTGAGCATAGTGTGGTGTAGCTGCCTAGGCTGGTCTGTATATCTCCTGACTTGTAGTTATAAGAGATAAAAACAAACCACTATCATGTTTTAAGCCACTGTTATTTCAAGTTTCTTTGAAGTACAGCCTCAAAGCAACAACAAACAAAAACTTCAGGGCAAGGCAAAATGAAAATCTAACTAGTGACCAAATCTGGGAAGAAAGTAAGGATGCAGCTTCTTGGGCCATAAAATTCTACAATGTTTTCAAGGCTGACCTTCAAGTTTGGCTCTGAGCTTCCCAGTAGCCAAATAGAGCAGGAAACACCAACATTGACTTGATTTTCATTATCCTTAGAGAGGGAGTGTTGAAAAGAAGACTCAGTCTTTCCTGGTATTAGTTGTGGCTACATCACCGTGTTTCCCCAGTGCCTGGACCCAGGGCCTGGCATAGAGTAGGTGCCTGATAAATGTTTGTCAGATCTAATTTATTAACTCTCCTGCTTATGTGAAATATAACTAACCCCTTAAACCATCCTTGAATGAACCAAATTAATTTGGAGTTGGGTTGTGTCATTGTGTGTGTTTTATATTCTTTACTGTTACAGGGACCACTTTCAGATACAGGTTAACAAAATGGACCTCCTTCTACACCCCACCCCTAGTTCCTCCTCCAAAGGCTCTGTGGGCACAGCTCTCCAAGTCTCTGTGTCCTTGTCCCTCCTTCCTCCACTGGCCAGCCTCTTGGTTTTCTCTTCTCCTGTATCTTGAATGCCTCTCTCCTGGCTCCTTCCAGCAGCACCTAAACTTGCTCAAACTGCATCCACCTGAAAAATAAAGCCCGTCCTCTCCCCTGTCTCTTGCTTCTGCTCTCTCTTCACAGCCAAACCTCCTAAATCAGTTATCTACACCTTCCCCTCCACTTCCTCACTTTCCACTTTCAGGATTTATTGCCAAAACTCAGAAAGAACTACTTGTAGTCTTTATCATACTTAATCTTCATTTATTTATTAACTCCATAAATTTTTATTGACCTTACTACAGGTCAGGCACTCGCCTGAGCATTGAGGATATAACAGTGAACAGAACAGACAAAACTTCTGTCCCCGTGGAGCTGATTCAAGCTGGGAAACACACCGGTACTTGCAGCGTGTGCACCTGGAAAGTACTGCATGTACAGGCTAAGGGAATGGTAACTCGGGGTTATGTAAAGGTGGCCCAGGAAGACTTCGCCAAAAAAGGTGAGGGGACAAGCCCCTCACAGGTCTTGAAGAAGCACGTTCTAGGTCATGGGCAGAGCAAGTGCAAAGTGTAAAAATGGAAATATGATTGGCTTCTTCAAGGAACAGCAAGGAGGCCAGAGTGGCTGAAACACAGGAGGGAGAGAATAGTCAAAGATGAGGTTGAGAAGGTGGGGTGGACTCTTTAGGGCAACAAACATGGCTATGAGAATATTGATTTTTTTCTCCCTCCAAGGGAGATGAGAGCTATGGAGGCCTGTAGAGCAGAGGAGGGCGTGACCTGGCTTAGGTTTCATCATGTGCCCTCTGGCAGCTGTGGGGAGAATGGACTGCAGGGAGCTAGGGAGGAAGCTGGTGGGAGGCTGCTGCAATAAAGCAGCTGAGTGGGCTCAGGTGAGATGGTGGTGAGCGGAGATCTGGGTGTACTATGAAGGCAGGATCACCGGTTCAGCTGTCTGAGAAGCATTCAGCCCAGTTGCCCATTCCTCCTCTTGGAATCCTCTTTGCATTTATCTTCTGCCTTTTCTCTGACCTCTTTTCCCGCTCACTTTCTTTCCTTCAGATCTCAGGTGTTCCCCCCTCTCCCTGCCCTGTTCTCAGTTCTCTGCCCACTGCATTCTCAGCTCCCCCTCCCACATCACCTCAGTCCTCTTTGTCAACACCTACATGCTCCTCTTCTGCCCCTCCTCTCAAGTCTCTCCCCTCCCCCGCTCCTCCCCTCCTGGGCTCCACTTGTCTCTCCCTGGCCTCCCTGCCTCCAGGCTCTCCCATCAATCTGTCCCCTACCCACAGTTCACCCTGTAACTTGAAACTGGTCCTGAAAAAGCTTCAATGTTCCTCACCCCACAAGCAGGTGGAGGGCCCAGCAAACTCCACCCCGTGGCACTTTGGGCTGACCCTCTCCCAACTCTGCTCTCAGCCACAGCCCACATGCTATCCTCCCCTTCCCAGGATGTGGTGCCCCTCTCCCCGGCCTCTGCACCCTTGCCACCTGGAAAACTCTGACTCACCTTTGAGTGAGAATCACTCAGGATGTTTTGCTGTAAGAAACCTATCCCTTAAGGACACTTATT
Source organism: Myotis brandtii (assembly GCF_000412655.1). Lineage (NCBI taxonomy): Eukaryota > Metazoa > Chordata > Mammalia > Chiroptera > Vespertilionidae > Myotis > Myotis brandtii. The sequence continues at coordinate 1,051,526 of NW_005372150.1, forward strand.
TTTACTTTACAGAAGTCTGGAGGTGAGGGGTAGTGTACGCTGAGGGGCTCAATTCGCCCATCTTCCCCAGTGGCCTCCTCAGAGTGTTTATTTTCAATCCAGAGTTGTGCTTTCTGGTCTCGAAGTGGCTGCTGAAGCACCAGGCACAGCAGTGCCAAAGCAGGAGTGGGGAGCGGGGGACAGAGGAACTGTCTCCTCATGACTTGTCTCTTATCAGGGAGGAAATATTTTCCAAGAAGCCCCCAGCAGACTTGCCCTGTGATTGGTCATGGTCACCCCTTGACCAACCACAGGCAAATGATTGTGAGAATGTCATGACTAACATGGGACAATCACCATGCAGTCTTTGGGATTGCGCATTTGAGCCCCAGTGAAATGGGAGGATTCTGTTAATAATCAGAAAGAAGAAAGAAATGACTGTGGTGTAGACAACTAACCAAATCTGTGTGTGAGGTGTGCTCTATTGCCCCTCCTCTGAGACATCTCCCCCACCCCTTCTCTGGAATAGCAGAGCCTGAACCCCAGACCATGTTCCAGTCACTACTGGCTATGGATCCAGCATTTCCCAGTCCTTATCTCATGTATTCATCCCTATCATCTCTTTTTCACAGAGGAGGAAACTGAGGCTCAGAGCTGGAAAGGACACTGAAGGTCAGAGGGGAACAGACTGGCCTGAGATCTCCCATTGAACTCTCCCCTGAGGTGGGCTGGTTAGGACTGTGCAGTGATGGAGACATTAGATGTCTGCACTGGCACACGGTTGCTGAGCACCTGAACTGTGGCCAGTGGACCTGAGCACTGAGCTTTTCACTTACGCAGCCACATGTGGTTAACAGCTGCTGTACTGGATGGGGCAGTGAGAGAACCAGGACTAGCACCTGCAGGTCTCTTGCTGCAGACAGGAGCTGAGTGGGCAGCATGCAGATAGATGGCCTCCAATGTGTGAACCGACATTGCCACATCCTGGCCATTGCTGGTGGGGGAGGGGGGTCACAGTTGAAAATTTGTCACTAGAAATGCAATTATAAATATGTCACTAGAAAGGACTTGGCAGGGTGAAGAAATCATTCATCAACTCCAATAAGTTTCTGGAAATTATTCACCCTAAGAAGAATGAGAAACAATGCCCTAGCAATTTGTTCTGCTTGGAAGCATTTGCCCATGGAGTGGCAGGTGGTGGGCTCCAGCCTTCCACCCAAGACAAACTGATCCATCAAGGCCTGGGTTCTGGGAGTTGGAGTGGGTGGAGGTCTAGGGACACCATCCAGGCAGTCTTTCATATTACTGCAAGGGAAACTGAGGCCCAGACAGGGACATGCTAGTGATAGACTGTCTGAGGGCTGGGCACCTGCCAGCGCCCTCATTGTGGGCGCCTCAGCATCCATGTCCAGCTCCTCCCCACTAAGCAGGGGTCGTGAGGTGTTGGAGGTGATTGTCTCCACCTGAGCTCCAGCATGAACATGGATTGGCTCAAACCCCTAGGCACAGTCCCATCCCTTTATCATAGTGATTGCCTAAACCCACTAGTACATGGAGACAAGTCACCCTGAGGGCAAAGCCAACATCCAAAGAACCATAGACAAGAAAGAGTCACAGAGGAACAGCTAGGGCCTGGATTAAACCATGCCTGAAGTCATCATGCAGTTTCTAAAATTCTTGAAAATTTTGGAATTTTGTTACGTGATCTAATCAATTTCACTTATAGTTAAAATTTTGGTATTCTGTTACTTGCCATCAAAAGCACCCTTCCTGATGCCAGATCTTAAGTCTATCTTCTACTCCACAAACCCCCTGCAGTGGAGGCAGTGACTGCCGAATGCAGACGAAGAGATCCAGAAGGGACAGGGCTTCTGCTGGGCCCCTCAGTTCATCGGGCAGAGGAGCTGAGACACAACAACTTGCTAACTTCGTTATTTCACTATGTCTGTGAGTGAGAGGTCGGTGACCTAATTTATAGAAAAACCAAGACTTGGAGATGGAAAGACAGCACCCACCTCCTCGTAACTGAACTGCAGGAGAGCTGGGACTACATACAGTCATTCTGAGTCCCACTTTAGAGATGCTATTTGAAGAGCTCTGGCAACCACTTTATTTTCTTCATGAGAGTGCTCTAACCTATCTGAGTGGCTGTTTTGTTACTCTGTGTTCCTTCTCTCATCTTAAAGCACTTATATCTAAAGAGCTGGATAGATGCCTTTCAGTTGGAGATAACCTTCTGTATCCATGACTGTCATGTAAAAAACCACCCCAAAATTTTGTGACTTAAAACACCATTTATTATTGCTCACAGTCTATGGTCAGCTGGTGGTCTTCACGGAGGCCAGGTCTCAAGTCCCAGTGACTTGAGCAAACAAGGATTTGTTGAAGAGATAGTGGGAGCTAACAACACCATGGAGTTGGGAGGACCCAGTTTGGAAAGTGGGCCAGCGTATCCAGGCAAGCTGAGGATGCACAGATTCTGCTCTGCAGTGACACCACCTCCAAGGGAGCTTCTCTGAAGTGCTCATTTTGGAATAAACATATAGCTGTTAAAATGAATGAACTTGAGCTACAACTGTCAACATCAACAAATATGATGTTGAGACAGGAATGCAAGGTACAAAAATAATACAACTGATACATTTGTATAAAATGTAAAACAGTGTTTATAAAAAGAGGGATGATCTGGAGGGCTCTCTAGAGAACTGTCAGAGACCATGTGGTCACCTCCTGACAACTTGCCTCCCAACATCTTCCTCAGCCTTCTTAAAACTGTAGGTGTCTCTCTCAAGACATGGGAGGGAAGGTGAGAGGGGGAAGGAAGAAGGGAAAAAGGCTTTTGAGTTCACACATTCTACTTCTGCATTTTGAGTGACATTTTTCTTACTGAGTGTCTGTTGTATGGAACACTGCAGCTAGCTAATTTATGTGCAAAGGAGACAAGAACTCTCAACCTCTTATCAAAAAAATTTAAAATACACCTTTCACTCTGCTGGGAGCAGGCACAGTAAGAGGGACACACAGATTTGGGTGGGCACATCAAGGCTAGAATCTCCTATACCCTGGAGACCCTTGGAGTTTTGCCTGGTGTCCAGACCTCTCTCCTGAACTCTAGACTCCCATGTCCCAAGGCTTTCTCATTCTCACTGGGATGTGCCACCAATGCCCCAGACCCAGCACACCAAGACTGAACCCACATCTTCTTGTGGGAGGGAGGAAGGGAGGTAGGGAGGGTGTGGTGGTGGGGCCTTCAGCACATACAGCTGCTTCTGGTGCTTCTGGGAATGCTGTCTCCTTCTGGGCTGTAGGGGCTAGGCCTTGGGCAGGCTAAGGCCACATAGCATAGTCTTCCACCCCCATGCCATCCTGGGGCTGGTTGAGGATGGACACAGAACCTAGCTGGCCAAGGCTGGAGCAGGGCATGCATATGAGTTACAGAGGGCCTGCTGGGCACCTGTGTGCATGTGTTTATGGAAGCATGTCAGTGGGGCAAAACAGGGGCAGGAGATCAGGAAGGAGGCTACTGTGTGGTCTAGGTAAAAGTGATAGTGGCTTGTACCTGGCTGGTTGCCGTGGCAACTGAGAGCCAGGGATGGATTGTAGAGAGATGGAGGAGAGAGAACCATGAGGGCTTGGCAGTGCATGGATGTAAAGTTGACAGGGTGGGCAGGTTGGGATGGCTTCCAGGATTTGGTTGACTAGTAGCTGAGCAGGCAAGGGTCCTAGAGGGAGTAGGGCCTCCCTCATACCATCCTCTTGGTTGGCCAGCTGTGTCCAGCCATGCGGACCAGGGCAGCAGGCAGCAAGTTGTTGCCACAGTCTTGTAGGAGGGCTGCGCTCAGGTGCAGAGGCCTATCCAGGGCCATGCTGTCGGCCCAGAGTGTGAGTGGTAAGTGCCACCCTCTCTGCGGCCTCACCCGACCGGGTCCCAGGGACCCCTGGGTGTCAGAAGCCAGACTTTGCCTCTCCTGCGGGACCTCCTCTGGGATCCACATCCAGGAGATGAGCTCAAGCACTATTCCTGCCCAGTGATGTCACCAGACCCAGGGCTGGAGCACACAACCCACCTGCCTTCTTAAGGCCCCTCACTTCTCTCTCTCACCCTCACACACTCACACACACCCTCACACACATATACTCATATACACTCAGACACACACCCATATTCACACTCACATTCTCATATGCCAGGAGCTCCAAACCTCCCACACTAGACTTGACCCCTTGACACATGCTGTACTTATCCTCTTGCCCTGCTGGCCCTGCACACAATGCCCATTACACACTCACACCGCCATTGCCCACACCCACGCCTGCACAGGCACTACTGCACAGACACTCTCATCCATGTCTGACTGATGGCCACCCTAGGGTCACACACCTCTGCCCCCGACCCATTTGTACAAAGTCCACAGCCCTGAGTGCAAATTATGTGGACCCTCATTCCAGATTTCATACCGACCTGTAAACTCGTAGGTCCCCTGTGACTGCCCCAAGTAGCTCTGAGACAATGAGAGTCACCTGAGGAGACTGTGCTGTCCCTAATCTCTGCAGAGTTGTGTTGGGATGCGGGAGAAGGAGGCCTGTGACCCAGAGTTTGGGGCTAGCCCTCAGGGGTGAAGATGGGAGAGGCACTGGGAAGCCAACCTCACTCATGAAAAGGAGAGCTTTATCCAGGTAAAAGCTGGTTGGGTGGAGTGAGCTCACCATCCCAGGAGTGCAAGCATGGACTAACTTCTCCCAGTGGAGAAGGTATAGGGGGGCCTCAGCCCAGAGACCCTGGAAACTGGACCTGGGGTGGGGCTGGGGGAAGGTGGGTGGGATGGAGGAGCTGGGCCAGGCCACGAGCTTAGAGATGCTGAAGGGGCCATCTGGGGAAGGGAAGGACTGGAGGGACAGGCAAGGCTGGGGCCAGCAGTCCCGGAAGGTGAGGGTTGTCTGCTGTGGCCACCATAACTCAGCCTGGGCAGACAGTTTCCTTTCTCCTGCCTGCTTTGGAGGGGCGGGACCCATTCTTTGAACTTCAAAGGGATCAGTGAGTGTAGCCCTGAAGCCCAGGTAGTGGTGTGACAGCCCACTGAGTCCAGAGACCTGTCCCTGTCAGTCACAGGTTCCAGGTCCTGTGTTTGCCAGCCACTCACACGGTCTTGCCACACCTTTCCTCCTGGTTTGTAGAATGTGGTCACAGCCACCAGGCCCCGAAGAGGAGGCAGAGGACTGAGCTCCTACACTCGCTGCAGAGGCCACAGGCTAGGCCCCCAGGGCTGCTCCGGCTCCTGAGTCCTATAAGCTCAATTCAGGATGGAGCGGAGACATGTAGTTTCTCATACCTTTAGGAATTAAAAGAAAATCTATCATACCTTTATCATCTTCACAGACAGAGAGAGAGAGAGGCATTCTTATTCTTTCTTTCCCCATTGTACAGGTGGTAAATGGAGGTGCAGAGACATTAGGTCTGCCTCCAGGCCACACAGAGAGGCCTCTGGCCAGTCCAGTCTGTCCTCAGAGCTCATGGCATGTGTGCCTGGGGTTAGGAGTGTAGCAGCATTAGTTTGTGGAGATTTTTATCCCTTTCAAGAAGGATCACTGGCCTGGGCTCCACCATTGTGCCCTGTGTAGCCACAGCTGTCCTCCCGTCCCTGGGCCTCAGTTTCCTCAGCTATAAGAAGAGCTCTGACACTCTCAATGGAGAAGAATCCCAAGCTCCATAGGTGGGACTGACCTGCAGGTGGGTTTTCTTGGTTATTTCCCGTCTTATATAAAACATTCTGTGTATGTCGATCAATGTTAAAAAATAAGAGGGTTCCCATAAGAATCTGGGTTTTCACCTTGTCTTGAAGAATCAGAATCCTTGGTCATCCTGGTGTTCCCAGCTGCTGACCGCTGGCTGAGGCTGGAGCTGTTCCCTGTTAGGTGGAGGACACATTCTCTGGTCCCCAGACCCCTTCAGCCAGTGCCTTCACTACTGTGCTCTGCCTGCCCAGAAACTCCTGCGTTTGAGACCCCTAACTTGTGTGAACAGCCTTGCTTTGAAACCCCTGCCCTGTTCTTATCTGCAATGTACATCAGGCAAGTCACTTAGCCTCTCTGAACCTCAGCATGCGGCATCTGCAGAGGGCTCAGCAGAGACCTTCCTGGCATTCTGTGTATGCTGAGCAGACCTCGTGTTGAGTACAGCTGAGCTTGATGGGGACAGTAAGAGAGCTCAGGGCCTTGCCCTCAAAGCGTACACCAGAGATGAGCCGAAACACAGGGAATGACTAATGGGAGGCAGTAGACCGTGAAACCAGAAGAACCTGAGGTTGCATCCTGATCCTGACGCTTCCTAGCTGTGTGACCTTGGGAAAGTTACTGAACTTCTCTGGCCTCCATTTCTGTGGATTCTTCAGCCCTTGAAGCCTCATGATAGATAGGGTGGTTGCAGGGATGCAAGTGAGTTAATGTGGGGAAGTGCTTGGCATGCAGCTGGTGCTGGATGAGTGTCAGAGAACATAGGGGTCAAAGGGGCACCAGTGAGGGAGGACCGGGCACTGAGATGGCCTTGGAGCCTGGAAAGTTGAAGAGGGTGTGCACAGAAGGCTCTGCAGATGAAGGGGGACAGAAGTATGGGAATGAGGGAGAAGAGCTTGGTCAGACTACAGCTAGTCTGGGAGGGGGTAAGGGAGGTGACTGAGGGTTGAGGAAGTGGACTGAGGGGCTCAGACCCAACCAGACAATGGGGAGCCAGGGAGTTCTTAAGCAAGGTCTTTCTCTGAAGTCAGTTGTGCTGCAAAAGAATGCACTTAATGGCCCTCCTTTTGGGGTTGATAAAAATATTATTCTCATACTTACCTGCAGGGAGATACCATGATCTGGAAGGTGGTTTGCCCAGGGCGAGGCTCACCTCTTGTACTCCTGGTGTGCTGAACCCTGCAGTTTCCCCAAACATGGGAAACTTGATGGCATAACTCATGGTAGTAGGGGACTGTGTTCACCCTTTCCCCTAGAAAAAATATTATTCTCAAAAATATTACTTTGGGGCCATGAGGACAGCGGTGCCCCCTTGTCCCCCCTGGATGTCAGGTGCCAGGCTGAAATGAGCCAGGCTTGGGTTTCAGGTGACAAGGGGCAGAGCCCAGCTCCACCCCTGTATGCTCCTAGCAGAATTCCTTGCACCACTTGAGCCTCAGTGTCCTCATCCATTAAACTCAGGGGTGAACCATCTGAAACCTCAAAGTTTCCTTTCAGTGTAGGTTGTTCTGTTTCTCACCTTCAATGGTGGATGTGTTGTTGTGGGAGGAGTTGCCCTGACCCCTGTCTGGTGAGCTTGAACTACTACTTATTTGTGTGGCTGGTTGGGAGGCAGGGGAAAGGGGCCCCCACCCCCCAAGCTGTCTTTTGATGCTGCCATGGTGCAGAAATACACAAAGACAGAATGTTTGTTGAGCGTTTACAACTGGGCCTCATCTGGGCCCCACAGAGCAGACACCTCAGGCAGAAATGCGTGCCCTGTGCCCCGTGCAGCCCCGCGGCAACAGCAGCCTCCTCAGCTTGCCTGGAGACAGGAGCCGGTGTATCTGAGGCAGAGCCTTGGTTGGGAGTGTGTGCTGTCTTTTAGGAATGATTTGAGGGCCATAAATCTTCAGTAGCGAAGCAATCGTCAGAGTTTTCATAATGCTGAAGAGTTTAGACTTGTCTTGAGGGGTAACAATTTCACGCAAGTACTGCACCAGCTCCAACTATTTGTTATTATAGAAGTGGATTTTTTTCTCCTTAAGGTGGAATCCTCCTCAAATTTCATGCTTTGCTTTAACTTGTTTTATTTCACCTGGAACACGAATAAAAATAGCCCATGAGATGTATACATGGTGGAGGAAGGAAGGAGGGCAGAGTGTTCGCTGAGTGTTTGCTACCTGCTGGGCCTGGATCTGGGCCCACAGGGCAAACCTGAAGGCCAGCTCTGGTGCTGGGCCGGGCGATGCTCTGGGAAATCCTCGTGACAGACACAGAAATTCTGTCTCAAGGATCTGGCAGCCTGCCCGAGGTCTCACAGGTGGGCATTTGGAAGCCAAGCATCAGACTCAGGGCTGTGTGACTTGAAAGTTCATTTTGGGGGAGAAGCCCATTTGGGGCAAATTCTCGAATCCCTATTCAGAGCTCTGCAGTCTGAAGCTTATCTCCAGTGGCCAAGATAATGCTCTCTGCAGCTGCGTGCCAACTCTGAGTGTGAACAGGATTCCAGGAGTGACTGTTTAGCATAGTTGATTCGGGGCCTCCTTGAGTCTCTGCAAGCCCCTTGGAAGCCCTGTTTCCATGCCAACCATTGCTGTGCCACTCATGGGCATTTTTATAGACTCCCTACACCAGGCTCTGAAAGGATGCCAAAGGGAATTATTCCTGCTTAGAAGCAGTCATTTGCATTCCATTTGCATATCCAGCAATTTTTCTAGGTTCTCCCAAAATGGGGGCCAGCTAACACAGTGAGTGGTTGTCTCTAGGGCCTGGCTTAGCTGAATAAAAGAGTCTCAAAATTGTACTGTATGGTGATGGAGGAGCTGAGGCCGCTGAGCCTGAAGAAGGACAGGCTCATGGGCCCCATCACTGTGCCCCAGACCTTGCAGGCTGTTCCCAGGCAGAGGCAGCAGGTGGATCTGAGGGCCCAGACACAAAGCTGGGTTAAATGAGGAGGGGGAGCCCAGGAAGACAGAGTCCTGCTCAGAGCCAACCAGAATGTTCCGTGAGCAGGGATGTAGAGAAAGAGTCCATTGTTTTTGAGAATGCTTCACCTGTATTAGCACCATTTGGTGTTTTATATACTTTTCTCACATTCTCCTATAAGTGAGCTGTGGTTCTGCTAGTCTACAGGTGGAAAAGGTGAAGTCACTTCCTTGTCCAACTGGAGATGATGGTTGAATGCTGGAAGAGAAGCAGGATGGGTGACCGAAAGAGGAACACAGAGGGCATTTCAGGATGGGGACAAAGGTGTGGAGGGAGGTGTATTAGTCAGCTAAGGCTGCATAACAAAGTACCACAGGATAGGTGGCTTAAACAACAGATATTTTTCTCATAACTCCAGAGGCTGGAAGTCTGAGATCTAAATATCAGCAGGGTTAGTTACTTTGAGGCCCCTCTCCTCAGCATGTAGACAGCTGTCTTCCCTGTCTTTTCCCTTGGTGTATATCTACTAGTATATCCTAATCTCTTCTTATAGTGACACCAGTCAGATTGGGTGAGGCCCACTCTGATGGCCTCATTTTAACTTCATGGCCTCTTTAAAGAGCCTGTCTCCAAGTAAAATCACATTATGGGGTCCTACAGGTTAGTTATCAACATTTGAATTTGGGAGGAACAAACTCACCCCAAAATAGTGGGTATGTGTGTGTCAGAGGGAACATGGAGGTGGAAATGAAGAAGTAAGGGTGGACAGGAGAGAGCCTGTTTCTAGAAGCCTCCAATGCTAAGGTGAGGGACAGGTCCTGCACAGCAGTGTGATGAACTCCTGCCATAGTCTCCAAGCAGGGAGCTTAGTGCTCAAAGGACATTGGAGTCAATTCAGGTGGTGCCAGTTGGACTGGGTCAGGGCCATCTGGAGGGATGCACGTCTCTTTCAGTAGCAGCTCATGGCTCAAGAGTGAGGTCCCCTTTGTGTGGGCTGGTTTTCTGGGAGCTGATGGATCTTCCGTCCAGGGAAAGTCACGTGGTCTCGTTGCCTAGTTTCCCCACAAAAGCAGAGCCTGAGGCTTGGGACCTGGTAGTTTACTTTGGGGTGTGATCCCAGGGATGAGGAGTGGAAGATGGGTGAGAAAGGCAGGAAAGGAGGAAAGCCAGTCCAAAGGGGCGTTTATAAGCCAACTAGAGGCCCAGTGCACAAAATTTGTGCATGGGTGCAGTCCCTAGGCCTGGCCGGCGATTGAAGCGCAAGTGTCTGGCATGGAAGGGCAGGTCCCAGCTGACCTCTGGGTCCTGAGCAGCACCTGGGCCCCTGGCCCCCCGTGCGCCCCCCTCCACCTGAGTTACGGTGCCTGAGTCCCCACGCGGAGATGCAGTAAGTGCAGGCAGATGCCGCAGGCCGGGTGCAGCGTGGGCCTCTGGGCCGCCCAGTAGCACCGCACAGAAGATGGGCGGGCAGCGTGCTCTCTCCTGGCCAGCCTCACAGACTGGCTCCTGCATGAACCCATCAGGAGCCCAACTGGCCCCTGTGGTCCCGGTGGCTGTGGCCCGGCTCACCCGGAAGATGCCCCATGGGTGCGGGTCAGGCTCCTCGCAGGTGCCCAGCAGCTGAGGGTGGGGAGAGGGGGCTTCCCCAGCACATGAGCCCTGGCGCCCTGGGAGTGAGAGTGAGCTTGGTGGACACTCAGTGTTCTCACTGCACCTCTATCCCTGTCACCCCCTCTCCCCCCTGAGGTAACTGGGAGAGACAATGTGTTACTGATGCCCACCATGTTCCACACCACCCCCTGATGGTCAGCACATGTCATAGCAAGCGGTCAAATGACAGCCAGAGGGGACAATTTGCATATTAGGCTTTTATTATATAGGATTCCTGGTGTGGGCAACTGGGACCAGTCTTGCTGAGGACTCTCTGAAGAGTATCCCTGAGGAATAGAAGTTCCTATGGAGTGGAGTGACACTCCCTGTACTTCCAGGGGGCCAGCTGTGTCCCCTGTGGTGACTTCAGGAAAGTCCACAAGAAATAACTGGCGTCAGCATGTGGCTCTGGTCACACCTACTATGCGCAGCTGGTTGTCCCAGCTCCAACTGGAGTGAAGATGTAGCCCAGAGCATGTGAGGTGGGGGACAAGAGGTACCTAATACACCTTCCAAGCTGGCAAGAAGTATAAACAATGAAACCACTTGCTTTTGGGCTGGAGTCCCTGCTGCCATTCAGGTCTTTGACAGACACTGACCAGTGTGTTCCCTGTGCCAGGCTCCCTGCAGTGTGCTGCTGGGCACAGGGAGGTGATGAGAGCTCTGGAAAACAATTCAGGGGACAGTTGGCATCCCTAGTGAGAAACGTTGGGAAGAGGCCTATGGGGCAGGCATGGAGCAGAACTTGCCATTTCTGCCCAGGCAGAGGGAGGTACCATGAAGGTGGCATGGGTTAGAACCCTAAGGATGTGTGGGTGTGTCCCAGGCAGAAGACATGCATCAGGCCTATGGAGCATGGACAGAGGCACCTGTGGGCACCCTTGACACCCCACATTGGCAATCTGGCATGCTCCCAGACTTCGTGGGTGTGCTCATAGGCACATCTCTCAGGCTGGTGTGCACATAATGCCACAAGGCCATGGGCAAAAGTGACTCATGCCACTTCCAGGTCTGGTCAAGAAGATGCCTCCTCCTCCTCCACATGGGCTGTTTCCACTCACTGGCTGGATGATGCTAGGACAACCTCTGGATCACACAGTGAAGATGCTGGTGCACAAGACGGAAGAAATCTGAGTCCCCAGGTACTGCATGAGCCAACCCCCTTGAACTGTGACAAGAATCTATACTAATAACAGGGTAATATGCTAATTAGACCAGATCGACCGGACATCTTCTGGTTGTCCAGTACTCCTTCTGGACAAAGCCATGGTGGCAGGGGCCGAGGCAGAGGTGGTTAGGGGCGATCAGGCCAACAGGGGAGGGCGGTTAGGGGTGATCAGGTAGACAGGTAGAGGTGGTTAGGGGCGATCAGGCCGGCAGGCAGAGGAGTTAGGGGTGATCAGGCAGACAGGCAGAGTGGTTAGGAGCGATCAGGCAGGCAGGCCGGTGAGCGGTTAGGAGCCAGTGGTCCCGGATTGCGAGAGGGATGTCTAACTGCCAGTTTAGGTTTGATCCTGAGGGGTCCCGGATTGGAGAGGGTGCAGGCCAGGCTGAGGAGACCCCCCATCCCCCGTGCATGAATTTCATGCACTGGGCCTCTAGTGAGAAATATACCTTTATAGAGATGAGCTGCTTGGGGTTGTTTGTTATAGCTGCCAGCCTTCTCTCACTGGTACCGAAATTCACTGTTTGAAGTGCAGTGTTACCATAAAAGCCTAAAATAGGTAGCATTGACTTAGCTGTTGAGTGACAGACTGCGTGGAAACAGATATCAGTCTTTGGAATGTGGCAGTCCACATAATGCAGTGGCAAAGTATTGGGAGAACTGCTGCCTGGGGTACTAACTCAGAAGGCAGAGCACATGGCCCAGAGCCCATGGCTTTCAGGAGGGGCTGGAAAGGACGAGCGGATTAGCATGTCGTGGACATCGCTGGCTGCACTTGGTTGGTGCTACAGGAAGGTGATACGCTCAGGAGAGTCCCAGCTGGTTTAAAGTAGAAACAAAGGGGAATAGAGAAAGGGTGGTTTTTATGGTTGGAAAAGCCAACCATTTCTGGATCTGAAACTGTAGGATATAAGATTGAGAAAAACCTCAGGCTATCTGAAGAGTAGATGAAGGATGTGACATTTCCACTAAATTTCATAGCCTCAAGATTGTCATGATTGAATGGAGAAGAGTCAGGGAGTTAAGGAAGTAGGAAAAAAACAAATGGGGATTGACGGTTAAGTCTAGGTTATAATTATTGGTATGTGGAATTGACTAGAAGCAAATAGGTCAGAAACTCAGTTTGGAGGAAATTATTGCTAAAGAAACAATGATCCTGGACTAAAAAGAGTCTGTGACTGAAGCTTAAAATAGCCGTGGGGCCCCAACTCTCCAGGAACAGAAAGCAGGCTCTGAAAACTGCAGTGGCCAATGGGGCACGGAACCCAGGAAGGGGTGCAGGGGTCCTGAAGGAAGGGCCTGGGTGGAGAAATCTCCCAGGAGAAGGTTCCCAGGTGGGCATACCTTGAATGCCCACCTGCTGCTAGTGCTGCTACCACATGCATGAGACGGCCCCCAGGATGCCTCCCTGCTCACCCCCAGGCCCCATTAGAGTTGTCCCACCTCCCCACTGAGGGCAGCAGGGGGCACTGGATTTGGAGACAGCTTTGCTGAGCTCTCCCATTCCTCAGAGGATGAAGTGGTGGATCTGGGAACCACAGTGAGGGTGGCAATAAGGTGAATGGTCACATGCCCACTGTGGTTTTAATTCTGGGTTTGAGTCCTACTCCCTGTCCTTCATACAATTTAGCACCATCTTGGGAGCCCGCCTGACTGACCCTCCTCTCTACAGAACAGAATTGTCAACCTAGGTCCCTGCCATATTTACATTAAGTGATCCAACCAAGGGTGCCCTGTCTTCCTGTTATTCCCCAATCATTGGCTGAGGCGTTACCGTGTGCCCGGCTCTGTGCCATGTATTGGAGAGGCCCCCTCTGAGCTGATGGTTTCTGAGGGGAGCAGATGTCACACACACAAATTGACACACACGGATACAACCTGGAGGCTTTCCTCACTGAAATGGGAACTCAGGGAAGTTTGAGAGCAGGGCCACATTCTGGTAGCTTAAAAGATCACTCTCACCTGGCTGGCATGGCTCAGTGGTTGAGCGTTGACCTATGAACCAAGAGGTCACAGTTAAATTCCCGGTTGGGGCACATGCTTGGGTTGTGGGCTTGGTCCCTGGTCAGGGTCGTGTAGGAGGCAGCCAATCAATGATTCTCTCTCATATCTCTCTCTCCCTCTTCTTACCACTCCAAAAACAACAACAACAACAATAATAATAAAAAAAGATCAAAGATCATTCTTGCTGCAGGCCAGTGCTACAAGATGATCTCAGGAGATGACAGGTCAGCTATGCTCCCAACAACCCTCAGAGGGTCTTACTGTCGGGAGGAGGGGAGTGAGGAGACGCACAGCGCAGGTAGCCTTGCAGTCCCCGCCATATTTGCCATCGGGACACTGAAAGCCATGGAGTATGTCTGGGCCATGCCTCCCACATGGAATCCCAAGAGGATGTGCAGAGTGTTTTGAGGAATAGGGGCCCACTGGGAACCACAGAACTTGGCTCCTTTCAGCACACTGGTTGACTCCTGACTCAGTCTAGCCAACCTGATTAGGAGGACTTGGAGATTCTGCAGCATGCCTTTATGAATGAGAGTCCCCAAAGCACCCCTAATGGGTGGTCCTCCAGGCTGGCTGCATGCATCCCCTGATAGGATGTTCTCTCCCTCAGGACTCTTCCTATTTCCCCAACTCCCTGACTCAGAGAAAGCTCTGGTGGTGAGGAGCTCTGGGCTAGTCGTGCCACCTATTTGGGCCTTAGCTTCCCATCTTTACAGTGGAAGTAATGATGGACAGTACTGACCTCACAGAGCTGTCAGAGGCTTGAGGAAGCCCAGGCTCATAGAAAGGTCCGCATGGGGCTGGGCACAGTAGGAGCCTCTGGAGGATGCTGTTTTCAAATGGTAACCAGTGTTTTATCCCCCCAATGGCTTGTGTTACCCCTTGGCCCTTTCCTGCCTTTTCCTCCCTGCCCTCAATTCAATGAGTAGGCATCATTCTGTGTTTTGAGTTTCAAAAGCCTGGACACCCTGGGAATGGAAGTTCTCATGGGAGGCCTTTAAAAAGGTAGTAAGGGTTTACTATGTGCTGAATACTGTTCTGATTGCTCTGCACACATCATCTGCTCAAATCCTAGTGCCAATCTGTGAGGCAGGTGCTCTCATTCCTTCAGTGCACAGATGAGAGAACCAAGACACAGAGAGGTTACCTGTGCTGCCCAGGGGTATACAGCTAGTGATGCAGAGGCAGTGTGGCTTTGGGCTCCAGGATTCTTCTCACTACCTTTCTGCTGTGCACTGCAGTGGGAGCCCCGCAGCCTCTCCCAACATCCAGGGAGAATTCCCAGGCTCCAGACCCTGACAGCAGGTGGGCTTGGCCTGCCACTCACTGGAGAAGCGGCTGCTGAAGTCTCCCCTGTCAGGTGAGTGCAGGAGTGGCAGGGGACTAGGAGAAGGCATGCAGAAGCTGCAGGGGAGTACAGAGAGATGCTGGCCAAGGGACTGGAGGAGGGCTGGAGAGGTCCTCCCAAACACAGAGCCAAATGAAAGGGTTCATATAGCCAGGGCTGCTGTGGAAAGGCAGGTGTACCCAAACTGACCGAGATTCAATTTCTGTTCAAATAGGACTCAAAAAATAAATGAGATATTTTTTAAAATCTTTAAAAAATTTTTTTGAACATTGAAGGTTGCGGATTGAGTGTGATATAGGCTTCATACTCAATATAAGTCCATTGTTATTGTCTTTTTACTGTTACTGCACAACTGTGGAGGCAAAAATGGAATTGTGTGTGTGTCTCTCAGGCATGTGTGTATTTAGATGTGTGTATGCCTTTCTGAGTGTGTGTGTGTTGCTTGCACCCAGCCTGGCTGTGCACAGATGCCCTCCGGATCCCCACCCCCCAACCTGTGTTGTTTCTCACCCTTTCATATTCAAATGCTAGCCTGGCTCCCAGCCCCTGCCCCTGGGGACTTATGGGCTGACTGTGTATTGTTGGAGAAGGGTGAGTGGGTGAGCTCATTGCTTGGTGATAATTCCTGCCTCAGCCTGGGGCCCCACTTCTGCTTCAAAGAGGGGCTCACCCCACCCCATGCCTGTCATTGCCTGGGTGCCCAAGCCGTTTATTCAACCTAGAAACATGGGAGAATACTGACAACAGCAACAGCAGCTGGCATTGGTTTATTGGGGACTCTGGTAGACACAATGCTAAGCCCTCTTTATGTTTTACCTCTTTGTAGTTCCATTTTAATGGAGGAAGAAACTGAGGCAGAGAAAAATGCCCACGGGCAGACAGCTACTAAGTAGAAGGATTTGAACTTAGGCATATAGTCCCCAGAGACCTCACCTCACCCACCACACTAGCTGCAATCTGCCTGGTTGGTGCCTAGCTAGTGGTGCTGTGTGTTGTTGGTGCCGTGGGTTGGTGGTGGTATGGGCTGGTAATACTGTGGGCTGGTAGTGGGTGGAAAGAGCAGAGCCCCTCTGGGAGGCTGGGTGCCTGCTCCCCGTCAACCCCATTTTCCTCATAGGCTCTGCCCCTTATCTGTGCCATTATTTCCCATGATGCTGCTGGCCTTAGTTCTGGCTGCATCCCCTGTGTCCTGGACCCTCCCTTAGCCTCGGGTCTGGCCTCCCTGCCTCCTGGAGGCTTCCCTATCATCAGCACAGCTGTGGGGATGTCCTTCCTAAAATTTCCACCTTTCCTTGGCCTCCCATGCCTTCCAATTGTGCTTGAGCCAAAACTCACATTTCCCTTGGCATTCATTCACCCATTGTAATCTAGTCCCAGTACCCGGCCTCAGTAATGCTATTTTGGGATGGGTGGAACAAGAGGAAGGCAGAGATGGGATCAATACTGAGCTCCCCAATATGAGAGGAATGTAATTGGGGATGCTGGATGCTTTGACTGAACTTGGACCTGAACCAGAGAACCTCGGTGGGTGGTGGCCATTCAGGCAGAAGCATCTGGGAACAGCTGCTCCCACCCTCAGCTGCAGAATGGCCCAGCTGAAGGCTGCTCAGGCACTGGCCCTCTACACCCTGGGCTTCTCAGATATCAGATTTCCTGCTCCAGCCCTGCTGGCAGAGGAGAGGAGAGGGGCTCTCCACAGATCTAGGCTGTGGGCCACACAGAGGAAGCCAAAGATTCATGGGCCCAAAGGGCTGGGTGGCATTTGCCTGTAGTAGCTTGTGGGTGGATGGAAAGATGGGGCAGGTGGAGCTTTGGAGTCAGGTACTTTGGGTTCTTCTCCCTTGTCTACCAACTGCGAAGTCAGCAAACTTCTTTTTTTAATATATTTTATTGATTTTTTACAGAGAGGAAGGGATAAGGATAGAGAGTTAGAAACATCGATGAGAAAGAAATATCGATCAGCTGCCTTCTGCACACTCCCCACTGGGGATGTGCCTGCAACCAAGGTACATGCCCTTGACCGGAATCGAACCTGGGACCCTTGAGTCCGCAGGCCGACGCTCTATCCACTGAGTCAAACTGGTTAGGGCGTCAGCAAACTTCTTGGCAACTCAGTTTCTGACATCTGAGGAGAGAAATGGGAGACACCACAGAATTGTCTCAGAGTTGCTGCTCATGTCAAGAGGTTCCTTTGGAGAAGAGCCTGCATTGAGCTTTATTTTTCCTTTAAATAAAAATAGCATTTCTATAAAAGGCCATTTGACTTCCTGTGCATTTGTGACTACCATTTTCTCAGCGGAGTTCTGGAACATCATCTCCTATGCCTGAATGGTCTCTCTGAGCCACTGTTTCCCAGTCATCAAAAGGGAGTGGAGATGACTCCTGCTTTGCATGGGGTCTGAGGAGTAAGCAGTGGAGCTGTGAGCACGCAGCAGGTGCTCCTCCTTCTGAGAGCTGCTTGCCACCAGCCAGCCCACCTGCCTGAGCCTGCTGTCCTGGGGCTTGGATGTCAGGAGGTACCTTCACTGCTCTGCTGGCCTAGAGGGAAGAGGGCTTAGGGATCATGTTACTGCTGGGCAGATCCACTTCCTTGACAATTGGAATCACATTAACTTCAGCCAGAGAGATCACCATCTGCCTAAACAGAGGGGAATGGTGGCCACTGCCACCATCAGAAGCACCCCACACTATCACATGCTCCTTCCCAAATACTCACCAACAGACTTGCCTTGCCAGGCCTTCCCTCTGGCCTCCTCTGTGCAAGGGTCTCAGTTTGTCTGCTCTAGGTCAAAAGCTCCAAACAGTTCCTCCCAAAGTGTGAGTTAAGGCCCAGATGGAACTGGAAAGACCACCCACACCCCAGCAACCCTGCTCCCTGCAGATATGGGAAAACTGAGGCCTGGCGAGGGAAGATGTTATTCAAGATGACTGGGCAAGCCTGTGGGGCTCGGACTTAGAGCCAGGCCTTTGAGCTCAGCAAGGAGTCTGGGTGCTGGTGAATGCTGTGAGGGTAGGTGAGATCCATGGCCACAGAGGACAGGGCCCGGGGCCCAGGAGCACCTGCCAGAGGAGGGGCCTTATGAGGAAGTCAGCCAGCTGGAGGAGAACCTCCTTGGCTTGCTCAGGCACCATCTGGCCCTGCCTGTGGGGCAGCCAGGCTTCTGGCTGGCAGCAGGGCTGTTAACAATCTGTTTGGCTCACCTTTCCATTGCTACCCCCAGATGTGCCTAGAGCTCCAGGCCCGAGCTGTGCACCACGCTTGAGCACACTCGGCATTGCCCCATCCTCAGCCTCCTCGCATGACATTCCCTGGTCTAAAAAGCCCCTTCTTCTTGACAACTTAATTCATCTTTTCCAATCTCATTTGCTACCCTGCTCTCTCCCTTGCCCACTCTGCCCCTTCCTCACTGTTCCTGGAAGCTGCCCAGCATAGCCTGCCTCCCCTTGGGCCTTGGCACTCAGTTGGCTCTTCCCCATGTATCCTCAGGGCTTGCTCCTTCATGTCTCTCAGACCTCCACTCAAATGTCCCCGTGCAGGAGGCCATCCACAACAGCCTCTACAGCCACCCTGTCCTTTTTTTTTTTTCTCGGTGCCCCTCCTCGCCTGCCCTTCCAGCGGCCCTCCCTCGTGCCCAGATCTCGCTCCCTCGGTCCACTTCTGGCCCCAGTTCTCTCGACCGGTTTAATCCCCCGGGGCTGAGGCCGCGGGGAGAAGGAGGGCACGCCGGCATGTGCTTCCCGCTCCCGACCCCCAGCCCCTTCTCTCCACCTCTCTCCCCTGTGCTGTGCTCCGGTTCCCGGGCGAGGGGGTGCTGCCGGCTCGCTTTGTGAAGCTGGGCACCCAGCTCACCTTAGGACACGGGCCCGCCACCTGGCAGGTGCTCCCCAGACAATAAAGGTCGGCCGCCCGGCCCTCCAGCGTGCTCCCGAGGGAGAAGGTTGTTTGCTACTCGCCACCCTGTCCTTTACTCGGCTTGCTTTTTCTCTGGTCTGTTTGTTCATCAATGTGTCAGCATGATCTGTCTTCCTAGTTGGAATGGAGGTCCGGGGACAGGGCCTACTCTTGTTAACAATGCATCCCAGTGCAGGTGCCCAGGAACCCCACTTGGAAAACAGCTATCGAATGAATGAATAACCTTCGAATGTGGCCCTCATTAAAATGCCCGTTGCCATTTTTTTATATAGTATTTCTCTCATCAAACAAACTGGGAACTTGAGGGGAGGAAAAGCATTGTCCCTCTGTGTTCCCAGGGCTGGGTCAGAGCACATGCCTTGCAGCCCCACCTCCACGCTCGTGGCGTGCTGCCCTCCAACTACCGTGGACTGAAGCTGACCTGTCCATTGAGGAGGGGACAGATGCTCTGGACAACAGCCAGCAGCATCTGCTCTGGAAACTTCCTAGCCAAGCTGAATGAAGCTGCATGAAGCTGCATGAGTGAGCCCCAGGCAAGACCAGCCAAGGACATACCTAGACTTGCCAACCCACAAA
>NW_005372150.1:1075797-1118024 GCF_000412655.1 Myotis brandtii
CCCTCTTCTGCCCCAGCTCCTCCCATTCCCCAAGACTTTATTTGGCCAACCTCTGCTGTTTAAGCTAAGTCATCTAATTCGCTGGTATGCAATTGTTCATAGAAGTCCATTTTACTTCTGTGAGGTCAGTAGTAATGTCTCCTCTTTCATTTTTTATTTTAATAATTTTTATTTTAATAATAATTTAATATTTTATTTTAAGTTCATTTTTTTTGGCCAATCAATCTAGCAGTTTATCAATTTTGCTGATCTTTTTCAAAGAATCAGCTTTTGATCTCATTGATTTTTCTCTATTGCCTTTCTATTCTCTATTTCATTTATTTCCTTTCTAATCTTTATTATTTCCTTCCTTCTGCTTGCTTTAGGGCTTACTATATACATCTTAACTTTTCAGAATAAGCTTCAGATTTATACTAGCTTAATTCCCATGAGAAATAGAAATGTTACTCTTTAGTTTGCTCTCCAGTATTCTAAGGTGAAAAATTTGGTTATTTATTTGAGATCTTTCTCCTTTTTGAATCTAGACATTTACAGCTATTAATTTCCTTCTAAGTATTGCTTTAGCTGCATTCCATTAAGTTTTGGAATCTTTATTTTTGTTCTTTCAAAGTGTTATCATTTTATTTAAAGTATTTTTAAAATACCCCCTGTAATTCCTTCTTTGACACATTGATTATTAAGTAGCGTGTTAATTTCTACATATTAGTGAGTTTTTCAATGTTTTTCTGTTATTGATATATAATTTCATTTCATTGTGATTTGAGAGCATACTTTGCATTATTTATGCCGTTTTAAATTTATGAGGTTTGCTTTGTGGCCTAACGTACAGTCTATCCTGAAGAACGCTCCATGTGCACTTGAGCAGAATATATATTCTGCTGTTGTTGGGTGGAATGTTCTATAAATGTGCCAGGTCTGGTTGGATTATAGTGCTATTCAAGTCATTTATTTCCTTTGTGATTTTATGCCTGGTTAATATAGCCATTACTGAAAATAAAGTATTGTAATTTCCAAGTTTTATTGTTGCATTATCTAATTTTCCCTTCAATTCTGTCACTTTTTACTTTACACTTTGGGGCTCTGTTGTTAGGTGCACATATATTTATATTTGCTATATCTTCCTGATGGATTGACTTTAGCTCCATCTTTATCTCTAGTAACATTTTTTTGTTTGATTTAAAGTCTGTTTTGTCTGATGTTAGTATAGCCATTGCAGCTTTTTTTATGGTTAATGTTTACATGATATTCCTTTCTTCATCCTTTTACTTTCAATCTTTTTATATCTTTAAATCTAAAGTGTTTTTCTCGTAGATTGCATTGAGCTTGATCTCATTTTTAAAGTCTAGTTTGATGATCTTTGCCCTTTGATTAGATTATTTAATTCAATTAATATTATTATTAATATGGTCAGACTTATATCTGCCACCTCATTTTTCATTTTTATATGTCTTTTCCGTTCCTCTATTCTTTTCCTGCTTTCTTTTGCATCTAGTAAATATTTTTTAATATTTTTTAATCATTTGAATCAAAACTTTTTTTTACTATATATATTTTAAATTATTTATTTAGTGGTTGCCCTAGGCCACTAAATAAATCTTAACTTTTCAGAATAAGCTTCAGATTTATACTAGCTTAGTTCCCATGAGAAATAGAAATGTTACTTCCAGGTAGCTCTATTCCATTTTCTCCTTTTTTTGTGATCTTATTTTATACATATTATATCTATAAATACTACATACACAACAATATATTGTTATCATTATTAAATTATATAATTTAATGTATTTTAAAGAAGTTTAAGAGAAGAAAAAATAACAAGTGAAGTCTTTGTGTTTTAAGTGCAGTTGATCCTTTGTATTTGCAGGGCCCACAGATTCCACCATCTGCAGATAGAGAACAGTATTTTTGATATGCAGTTAGGAATCTACAGATGTGAAGGGATGACTGTATGCATTTTATGCTACTTTATGTAAGGTACTTGAGTATCTATGGATTTTGGTATCCTGGAACCAATCCCCCATGATACTGTGGGATGACTGTACATGTTTATAGTTTTGTTATGTTAACTTTCTAATTTATCATTGCTGTTTATTGTCATTGTTCCTGTGGATTTGATTTACCATCTGGATTCAATTTCTTAGCCCAATATAGCTTTCCTCTCACCCACCTTTTTGTGCTATTATTGACAAATATATTACATTTTTATACGTTTTGGTCTAACAACACCTCATATACATATTAATAAGTATATACGTAAGGCAATAAAATAAGTTAATAGAAAAAAGGAGAAGAAACATGCACTTACACTGTCCTTTATATTTACCTAGTTCCTTTTAGAAATATTTTTTATTTTTTCATGTGGATTCAATAATTGTCTGGCCTTTCATCCTGAAGAACATCCTTTAGTCCTGACTGGTGTGATTCATCTTATGCACCAAAAGGTTGCCAGTTTGATTCCCGGTTTGGGCATGTGCCCAGGTAGAGGGTGTGTGTCAGGCAGCTGATTGATGTTGTTCTCTCACATTGATGTTTCTTTCTCTCCCTTCCTCTCTCTCTAAAAATCAATTAAAAATTTTTTTAAAAAAAGAACATCCTTTAGTGTTACTTATAAAGCAGGTCTGTTAACAGCAAATTCTCTGAGTTTTTGTTTATCTTCTAATGTTTTAAATTCATTTTTTAATCAATGAAATATACACATACTTTATTTTAGCACAGATAGATAATCATTGATAAGTTAGACTAGGAGTTCTAGAGCTTCTGGTTATTCTCATGTTTTCCTCATTTTTTAAAATCTTTAGCACATTTTCAAGGGTAATTCTAATAAAACGTGCAGTTAGCATTACTGCTGTTGCGCCCATCTTGCTTCAACTGTGTTCTTGGTCCAAGTTTTCTTTTCATAGACTCTAAATAACCTTTTTAAAAATGTATATTTATTGTTGAGAATATTACAGATGTTCACCTCCCCCCCCACTCTTCATTCCCCCTGGTGCCCCCTTCCACCCGGTTCCTACCCTGTCCCAGGCTTTCACCACCCTACTGTCTGTGTCCATAGGGCATATCTTTGGTTAACCTTTTCCCACTCCCACTCCCCCTTCCCTCTGAGATTCATAAGTCTGTTCCATGTTTCCATACCTCTGATTCTGTTTTATTCACCAGTTTATTATATTTCTTGATTATTTTGATTTTTAGATCCCATTGTTGCTAGATATTTATTCATATTTTGTATCCCTTCTCCTCCTCCTCCTTCTCCTTTTCCTCCTCTTCCTCCTTCATCTTAAATAATACCTTTCAACATTTCATATAGTACTGGTTTGGTGGTAATTAACTCCTTTAGCTTTTACTTGTTTATGAAGCTTGTTATCTGACTCAATTCTGAATGATAGCTTTTCTGGGTAGAGTAATCTTGGTTGTAGGTCCTTGCTATTCGTCACTTTGAATATTTCTTGCCACTCCCTTCTGGCCTGCAAAGTTTCTGTTGAGAAATCAGCTGATTTCTTCTGAGGTCCAGACACATATGAGGACACATATCAGGGCAGGAACTCAGGGGTGGCTTTCTCCCAGACGGGGATGCTCACAAGGGTCAGTCTTCCTGTGTTGGGACCTCCCCGTCACAGGGCTGATTGGCAGCCATATCGGAGTCTCAATCAGCCTGGAGCACGTTGTTTGCTCCACACTGGTGAATCCCTGAGACCCCGCCCCATCCAATTTGCAGCCCCACCCAACCTGTTTGCAGCAGCTTTTCCATATGAATGGCCTGTCCTTGTTCAGGCTTCAGACTTTGCTAAAATCTTTCAAACAAGCTGCAGCTGGCAACAGTGTGCCCCAAACCTATCAATAAAAATCCCAAGATCTTCACTAGCACCCTCCTGCCTTGCTTCACAGCTAGGCCTTGCTTCCTGCACAGCAGCTATCTCACTGTAGTCACAGCCGGTCCTCACAGCCAATTGGACTGGAAGTCAACTCCTCCCAGAGACACCAAAAGCAATCAAGACTCAACTACAAGGAGTCTGCCAACATTGGAAATGATGGGCAGCCGCCTGGCCTGCAGCCTGTGCCCGGAGGAAGGGGAGAGACCAAGATGGCGGCATAGGTAAACACCGGAGACTGCTGCCGCAAACAACCACTTCAAAAATACAACTAAAAGACGGAACGGACATCACCCAGAACCACAGGAAGGCTGGCTGAGGAGAGACTCTTCAACTAGAAGGAAAAATAACAGCACACCGAGGCTCAGAGGAGGCGCAGTGTGGAAAAAACTCAGGTGCGGAGGTGCGCGCGCAAAGCGGGCTGGTGGCTGAGAGCGCGGTTGTCGTTTTCGGTCAGGGGGGAGTCTCAGACTCTGAGCTCCAGATACGGGCGAATCGCTGGGGACTCGGACCCAAACGGGAGAAGCGGGAGTGTCTGGCATCAGTTGGAAGGCAGCTTTCCCTCCGAGGTTTGCAGCGGTTCCGGGGGTTCTGAGAAGCAGAGCCTCTGGGAACGGGACTGAGAGGGGCCATAACCGCTCCCCGCCTCCCTCCTGTTGAGCCCGCCCCGCCCAAGCCCTGCGCAGAGCCATTTGCCGGATCGCCTCAGGCAAAGGCTAGATTGCTAGATTACCAGAGGACAGAAGCTTTCCGCGGCAGACTCAGCTGATTCACACAGCCAGTCGGCCTGGTGGTCAAATCCCTCTAGTATTAACTACAACAATCAAGGCTCAACTAGAACAAGACTGCGCACAAAGACCACTAGGGGGTGCACCAAGAAAGCATAAAAAATGCGGAGACAAAAAAACATGACAGAAATGGAGGATATAGAGCTAAAAAACGCAATTTTGAGGGCTTGCAATAAACTTTTGGAGAGCTTCACGAAAACTAATGAGACCCTCGATGCTATGATAAAGAAACTAGAAATTAAGCATACACGCTCTGAAATAAAGAATATTACACCCAATAGCAGACCAGAGGAGCGCAAGAATCAAGCCAAAGATTTGAAATGCGAAGAAGCAAAAAACACCCAACCGGAAAAGCAAAATGAAAAAAGAATCCGAAAATACGAAGATAGTGTAAGGAGCCTCTGGGACAGCTTCAAGCGTACCAACATCAGAATAATAGGGGTGCCAGAAGATGAGAGACAGCAAGATATTGAAAACCTATTTGAAGAAATAATGGCAGAAAACTTCCCCCACCTGGTGAAAGAAATGGACTTACAGGTCCAAGAAGCGCAGAGAACCCCAAACAAAAGGAATCCAAAGAGGACCACACCAAGACACATCATAATTAAAATGCCAAGAGCAAAAGACAAAGAGAGAATCTTAAAAGCAGCAAGAGAAAGAGACTCAATTACCTACAAGGGAATACCCATACGACTGTCAGCTGATTTCTCAACAGAAACTTGGCAGGCCAGAAGGGAATGGCAAGAAATATTCAAAGTGCTGAATACCAAGAACCTACAACCAAGAATACTTTATCCAGCAAAGCTATCATTCAGAATTGAAGGTCAGATAAAGAGCTTCACAGATAAGGAAAAGCTAAAGGAGTTCATCACCACTAAACCAGTATTATACGAAATGCTGAAAGGTATCCTTTAAGAAGAGGAAGAAGAAAAAGGTAAAGATACAAATTGTGAACAACAAACATGCATCTATCAACAAGTGAATCTAAGAATCAAGTGAATAAATAATCTGATGTACAGAATGAACTGGTGATTATAATGAATCAGGGACATAGAAAGGGAATGGACTGACTATTCTTGGCGGGGAAAGGGGAATGGGAGATGCGGGAAGAAACTGGACAAAAATCGTGCACCTATGGATGAGGACAGTGGGTGGGGAGTGAGGGCGGAGGGTGGGGTGGGAACTGGGAGGAGGGGAGTTATGGGGGGGAAAAAAAGAGGAACAAATGTAACCTGAACAATAAAGATTTAATTAAAAAAAAAAAAAAAAAAAAAAAAAAAGACTCAACTACAAGACTGTGCACACAGCCCACACAGGGATGCACAGTGCCCAGCTCAGGTGACTGGGGAGGATGAGCCTCTGGGCCATTGCTGCATACAGGATTCTCAGTTGACAGCTTTTTTTCTCCTTTGAGCAGTTTAAAGATGTTATACCATTGCCTTCTGGCCTCCATTGTTTCTGATGAGAAGTCAGGTGTTAATCTTTTTGGGACTCCCTTGTATATAATGTCATTTTTCTCTTGCTACTTTCAATATTTTCCATTTTTCTTTTGATTTCAGTATTTTTACAATGATGTGTCTGTGGATCTTTTTGTGTTTATTCTGCTTGGAATTATTGAGTTTCTTGAATGCATAGATTCATGTTTTTCCCCCAGTAAATTTGGGTAGTTTTCAGCTATTGCTTTTTTTCAGTATTTTCCTGTTGTTGTTGTTTTTCTTACTTTTCTTTCCTTCTAATACTTTCCTTCATATACTGGGATATGAGGCATATTTAGGGTATCTAGTTTCAAGAAAAAAATATGACACATACAAAGAAACAAGAAAGTATGTCTCATATCCCAGAGAGGGAGAAAATCAGTAACTGCCTGTGAGAGTGACCAGATGTTGAACTTAAAACACAGACTTCAAAATAGCAATTGTAAATATGTTCAAAGAATTAAAAGAAACCAAAAGTAAACAACTATAGAAAGGTATGATGACAATGCCACATCAAATTGACAATATCAATAGAAATTATTTTAAAAGGACAAAATGGAACTGCTGGAGTTGAAAAGTACAATAATTAAAATAAAAATTGACTGAAGGGGTTCAACAGTATATTTGATCTGGCATAAGAAAGAATTAGTAAACTTGAAGATAGAGATCATAACATTTAAAGGGCAGAGAGGAAAACAATGACAAAACAATTAACAGAGCCTCAAAGAATTGTGGGATATAATTAAGCATATGTATAATAGGAATATGCCTCATATCCATCAAGAATACACTGAAAGGGGGACTCCAAGATGGCAATGGATTCAGTGGAAGCTACACCGACATTTTCCCAAGACCAAACTGGAATTACAATTAAAATATTAAAAAATCATCTTGAATGACCAACTGAGGACTGGCTGGAGTGAACCCTCATAACAAAAGATGTAAAGAGGAGGCCACATCAAAGCAGTAGGAAGTACAGAGACATGAGAGGGTTGGCCAGGTTCCCACAGGCAGCAGATGAAGTTCCAGAGGGATATCTCAGCTGCAGCTGCAGGGGGTTCCCCTAGATAAGTCTGGGATCTAAACCCCAAACTTGGCTCCCCAGCCCAAAGCACCAGAACTGAGAAAGGTGTCCATATAACATCTGGCTCTGTAAAGCATTGAGGTTTCTGTCTGCCAGGGAGAGACAGCTAGAAATGCACGCACCCTTTTAAAGGGCCAACTCACAAAATTTCATGTGCAGCCTCTCATCTTGGGCTCTTGCAGAAGGAGGTCAGAGTAGACCAGAGCTGTGTGAGAAGAATCAGGAGTTGGTGGCTCTGGAGAGAGATCTTGAGGGGACAGCCACCAGGATCCCAGTGCTGAGTCATTCCCCCATGCTACAGTAGCCATTTTCTCAGGCAGACCTTTCCCATCAATGAAGCTTTAGTCTCAGGGAAGAAATTGCTCCACATGTTTGTTTCTATGTATTATATAGATCTGTTATAATTCCCAGTCTTCATGGTGTGGGCTTTATGCAATACAGTGGGACCTTGACTTACGAGTTTAATTCGTTCCATGACGGAGCTCGTAACTCAAATTACTCGTATGTCAAATCAACAGTGAACGAGTGAGACACATGATGCTGGGCTGATGTTGTGGCGTTCACTGTGACGTTCGCTGCACCAACTAGCGGTGGGGTATCTGAAGCTGGCTCGTAACCCGAATTTTAGCTCGCAACTCAAAGCAAAAAATCGGCCGAGAGACAGCTCATATCTCGAAAAACTCGTTAGTCGGGACACTCGTAAGTCAAGGCCCCACTGTAGGTGTCCTGGGGGACCCAGTGGCATAGTCTATGTGTTGGGATCAACCCTCAGGCTGTATGATTGTGAGACTCACCTTAACTATACACGTGAGTTGCTGCTGTGTAGGTGCTGACCACCTGAAGTGGAATTCACCTCAGCAGGGTTTGGTGCCTACTGAGATCTATCTGTGGATATGCTATTTGTGAAGCTTATTGTATCCTGCTTTGATGTTGTCTGAAGTTGGTCACTGGAGGTGTTGTTTCTGGGGCCTCTCGGGAGTGACTCTGGTGCAGGCCAATGTCAGATGCTGTCTGTGCCTAGCCTTGGGCAACCTGTCTGGAGCTACAAGTTATCCACAGTTTGTGGTTGCCTCTGCTTGGCTTGGGTGCATGGGGGAAGACCAAGCTATTCACCAAAACTCTCTATTACCAGCACCAGGCCTAGGGGCAGGTCAACAATGTCTGAAGGCACACCAACAAGATCTGTCTGCACCTGTCTCTGCCTTCCAGCTGCTTGTTCAGCTCAATCACTGAAAGAGCCTCTGTCAGAGTCATGATGATCTGGGTCTAGGGGCTAGTGGATCTTTTATGAGATGGAGGTGTCATTATGGCTTCATGCAAGGTGGTGGGTGTGGTCCTCTATCCAGAGCCACAGGACTGAGACTCTTCTGGATTTTGCCCTAACTTTAGCAGGGCAGAGCCACTAGGAGTCAGGTGGTTCAGGCTGCTGGCACCTAGAGGTTGGGTCTGCCAGAAGCTGGGAGGTGGTTCTGTCAGATGTTCTGCGAAGAAGAATTGCCAGTAAGGTTCATGGGAAAGTGGGAGGAATGGCTCCTGCCCCAATGCCTGATAACTCAGTCACTCACACCCTAAGTGTGCCCAGAACTCTACACCGTGGTCAAGGCAGCTGACTCCTCAGCAGGGCCTAAGCTCTGCAGAGTGGGGCCTGAGGAAGTCCAGAGTGTGGGGCAGTTGCTTCCCTCCAGGCTGATGCTGCTTGGAGGGGAGTGCTCCACCCAAGAAATATGGCGGCTGTGGTATTGCAGAATGACTCAACACAGGAATCCTGGCAGCTGTCCCCCCAGGTCCCTCCCCAAAGCCACAAACTCCAGACTCTCCTCAAATAACTCTAGTCAGCTCAACAATCCTTTGTCAGAGCCCAGGGTGAGTAGCTATGAATTAAATTTTGTGCTTTTTCCCTTTAAGATGGTGCCTGTGTCTCCAGTGGTCTCTGTCTCTCCGTGACAAACAGAAACCCTGCTGCTTTTCATAGGTGGATGTTATGTGGGCACCTCTTCCTGGCTCTGGTGCTCTGGGATGAGGAGTCTGGCTTGGGGTTTAGGCCCCATGCTTCTCAGGAGGGATCCCCCACAGTTGAGATATCTGATACTTCAGCTGTCACCTGTGGGACTCAGGTTCGTGTTTGTGCCCTTCCTACCATCTCAATGTGGCTTCTTCTGTAAATCTTTGGTTATAAGACTTCTCTTCAGCTAGTCTTCAATTGGTAATTCAGGATGATTGTTCTTTAATTTACTTTTAATTCCAGTTTGGTCCTGGGAGGAGATAAGTGTATCTTTTACCTACTTCTTTGCTATCACAACTGTGGTAAAATTATTGTCTAGTCATTTCTTTCCAGTTAATCTGTAGTTCCCATCATTGACCCTGGTCTCCTTTCATGCTTTCTCCCCAGTGTGCCCACATGATGAACTTTGCTGGACTATCAGAATGCTCCTATTCTGTGTCTTTTGATTGGATCATTTAATCATTTACATTTAAGATTATTATTGCTAGGTATTTATTTATTGCTATTTTATTTTTTATACTCACATTCCTCTCCCTCTTCATTTCTTTTATTTTTAATTTCCTTTGTAAAACAGGTCCTTTAATATTTTTTTGCAATACTGGTTTCATGGTAATAAACTCCCTTAGATTTTTGGGGAGTCTGGGAAGCTATTTTGCCTTCAAGTTTAAATGATGGCCTTGCTGGATTTGTAGGCCCTTGCTTTTCATCCCTTTGAATACTTCATGCCAATCTCTTCTGGCCTGACGTGTTTCTGTTGAGAAATCAACTGACAGTCTTATGGGAGCTTCTTGATAGGTAACTAATTACTTTTATCTTACTGCTTTTAAGATTCTCTCTTTGTCTTTAACCTTTACCATTTTAATGATGATATGTCTTGGTGTGGGCCTCTTTAGGTTCATCTTGATTGGGATTCTCTATGCTTTTTTCACCAGGTTAGGGAAGTTTACAGCCATTATTTCTATGCTTTGCTCACTCTCTTCTTCTGGTATCTCTATAATGTGGATGTTGTTATACTTGATGCCTATCCAGAGGTGCCTTAGATTTTCCTCATTTCAAAAAATTATTTTTTTCTTTTTGGTGCTCTGCTTGGGTGCATACTGTTCTATTGTCCTATAAATCATTGATTTGATTCTCTGCTTTATTTAACCTGCTGTTGATTCCTTCTAGCGTCTTCTTAATTTCAGAATTCTTCATTTCTGACTTTTATTTTTATGGCTTCTATGTTCTTTCTAATGTTTACTGTCTTTTAGTTTATGTTTTTACTGAGATTATCTATTCTTTTTCTAAGGTCCTTAAGCATCATTATAACCATTGTTTCAAACTCTGCATGTGATATTTTGGTTGCTTCCATTTCATTTAATTTTTTTCTTGGAATTTCTCTTATTTCATTTGAGACATATTTCTTTGTCTCCCCATTTTGTTTGCCCTTTGTGTTTGTCTTTGTATTTTAGGTAAATCTGCTATGACTCCCAACCTCATTATGGTGGCTTTATGATGTACATTCCTTTTGGGTCTCAATGGCACAATCTTCTAGATCAATTGAGTTAGGTGCTCTAGAAATAATTCTTGTGTGGTTTATTTTTCCTCTCCTATTGTAGTTGAGTCTTGAATGCTGTTGGCCCATTCATGGATAGAGTTAACCCTAAGGTGACTGACTATAAGGATAGACCTCAGTCTCCATGTGTGAATCATTGTTCAGAGGCTGCCCCCTGAAGCAGAGTTGTTTTTGGCAGGGTCTGGTGACTTCCAGAGTCCCCGTTTGGGTCAAGCTCTGATGTGATTTGAATCCCACCATTGGTTGTGTTGGTTTGGGGCTCCTTTGACCAGGACTCTGGTGCAGGTTGATGTAGGACATTGTGTGTAAAAGGCCCTGGGCTACTTGTTTAGAGCTGCCCCACTATTCATTGTTTGTGGCTGTGTCTACTGGGCATGGGTGTATATGGGAGGGGCCAGGCTGTGTACCAGGATCAGCCTTTTGAAGCTCTAAGCTGAGGGTAGATCATGTAAGTCCAAGGCTACTTGAGGTTGGCATCCACCTGTCAACTACTTTGCCCTCCCCCTGAGATTGCCTGAACTTCTTCCAGAATCTTATGAAGAAAGACTATAAAATAGGCCCATGCTAGCTGTGCCCCACTGACCCTTCTACACAGATCAAGCTCAGTACGGCAGGGTGATTGGTTCTGGAGGATGAGTCTAGTGGGTCCCTTACTTTCAGGAAGCATGGTAAAGCACTCAATGGGGAGAATGTGGCCCCTACTTCAGAGCCATACCATATATTTTTTGCTAGAGTCTCCAACTCTAATTCCCCCAAGAGGAGTGCACACAGGTTCAAGTTGGGTGCAGCTAGCTGTTCCCACTTCAGAAGGAAGCTCAGTAGGACAGGCCCACCAGGACTTGTGCAAACAGATAAAAAAGCCTTCTGTTGGGGGTTGCACTGGCTATGAGAGGGGGCAAGCTGAATTTATCCCCTTATCTCTGTCCTGGAGGGCAAGTACTGGACTGGAGCCTCTGAGGGAGATGCACTCTGAATGTCCCAGCTCTGAGCCAACCCACCTTTCTTCTGCGGAACTGAGCACAGCAGGACTTATAGAAACAGATTTAGGCATTCTTCTGTTGGGGGTGGTGCTGGTCCATGGGAAGAGAGCAAGCTTCAAGTTTTTTCCTAAGTCTGCAGCCACATCCTCAGAGACCCTAAAAGGGTTGCATTTGAAGATCATAGCTCTAAGCTGTGCTTTCTTCCCCTCAGGCAACTGAGTTCAGCAGGATGGGCCAATGGGACGTGGAGGAACTGATTAAGGTAGCCCTTTGTTGGGAATGGCACCTGCCCTCAGGAGTGGAGTGAACTGCATGCCTCCCCCTAGCTCTGCAGCAATGCACCAGGGATCCTGACAAGGGTTTCTTCTTTTGGAGGTGGTGCCTGCCAAACCTGTAGGAAGGGGAAAAGATTGGCACTCATTTTAAAGCCACACAGTTCAATGACCATCTTAGAGTCAGCCTAAAGTTTCTCCAGGAAAAGAGCACACCTTAGGTTCCTGTTGGATGCAGCCAATAGTCCTTTCTACTGGACTTGAGCTTGGCAGGGTGGTGTTGGCAGTATTTGGAGGACCGGGTTACTGCACTCCCCCAGCTGGTTCTGTAAGAATAGGAGTGATTGACCCTGGAACATGGCACCTGAGGGGGTGTGGGATGTTGATTCAGGACTGGGACCTAAGTAGCCGACCCTCCAGATCTCTCTCTGGAGCCACACCACCCTGATCTTCTCTTCATGGTTTCTGTATGTCCTGCCTTGCTTTCCTTCTACTAGAGCCCTGGTGAATGCCCAAGAACGAGCTCCTGTGCATTTGCTCTTTAGGAGAGCACCTGGGATTCTAGCAGACTCCATCCTCTTTCCAGTGACAGAGTCCCCACTGGTTTTTACTGCCAGATGCCATGCAGGCTCCTCTTTCAGGCCCAGGTGCTCTGATTTGGGAGTCTCGGCATGAGGTTGAGAATCCATATTCCATTTTGTAGCTGAGCTATCCCTTCAGTTTCTCAGTTGCTGCACATGGGTGCCGGGGCCAGCCTTCTTCTCATCTCTGTCTTTCTTACTAGTCTCTGTATAACTTCTATAAATACTCTTGTTCAGCTGTATTTCAGTTGGTCAGTCAGGTCATTCAGGTTATTTATAATTTAGCTGTAAATCCAGTATGGTGCCAAGGAGGAAGTGTGCGTAGCTTCCACCAACTCCACAGCCATTTGGATCCCCTCGTCTTTTGCCCATTTTTAAACTGGATTGCTTATTTTTCTTTGATTTTTTTAATGTGGAGATTCGAGAATTCTTTATACATTCTAGACATGATCCTTTACCATATATGTGATTGGCAAATATTTTTTTCCCAATCTATTGATTTTTTTATCCTTAATAAGGTGTTGAAGAGTAAAAATTTTAAAATTCAAAGTTCAGTTTATTGATTTTTTTCTTTTATGGATTGTGCTTTTAGTATCATATTTAAGAACTATGCACCAATCCAAAGCTTTCTCTTAGGTTTCTTCTATAAGCTTTATAATATACATTTAAACCTGTGATCCATTTTTTGCATAAGATGTGAGGTTTAGGTCTAGGTCCATTTTTTGCCTACTTATATCTAACTAGCGGCCCAGTGCATGAAATTCGTGCATGGATGCAGTCCCTAGGCCTGGCCGGCGATTGAAGCATGAGCATCTGGCATGGAAGGGCAGGTCCCAGCTGACCTCGGGGCCTTGGGCAGCACCTGGGCCCCTGGGGCCCCCGTGCACCCCCCTCTGCCTGAGTCATGGCACCTGAGTCCCCACTCGGAGATGCAGTGAGTGTGGCCAGACACCATGGGCCAGGGTGCAGCATGGGCCTCTGGGCCATCCAGTGGCGCCACATGGAAGACGGCGGGCAGCACGCTCTCTCCTGGCCAGCCTCACAGACCAGCTCCTGTGCGAACTCATGGGGAGCCTAACCAGCCCCTGTGGTCCCAGCGGCTGTGGCCCGGCTCATCCAAAAGATGCTGCGCGGGTGCGGGGTGGGCTCCTCGGGGGATGCCCGACACCTGAGCACGAGGGCTTCCCTGGTGTGTGAGCCCTGGTGTCCCAGGAGAGGGTAGCAGGCAGAGTGAGAGCAAGCTTGGCAGACATCCTGCATTCTCACCGCACCTCTGTCTCCATCACCCCCACCCCCAGGTAGCCAGTGAGAGGTTGCAGCTCCCAGCGTGGGTGCTGCGGGAGGTTGGTCGCCACCACCCACCTCCAGTTCCCCATCCCAGCCCGGGCCCAAACCCGATTGGACGATCAGGGCCTGATGACCGCTGGTCACCATCTGCAGGGTAATCGGGCCCCCACTCACACCTGCCTTGGCCTGGCACCACCTGCTCACCTGCTCCAACATCCCCCTGCAGTACCGCTCTCGTCGGGGCCCATTGGGGCCAGCAGCTCCTCCACTGCCACCTGCTGCCAGCACCACATTGCCGACACCCGCCATGTTTTGCGCCGCCCTCTGGTGGTCAGTGTACGTCATAGCGAGCAGTGGAACTCCCGGTCACCCAGTTGAACTCCCGATGGAACGACCACCTGAGGGGACAATTTGCATATTAGGCTTTTATTATATAGGATTGCTCTAGCATCATTTGTTGAGAAGACACCTTCATTCACTGAATTGCTTTCTGCATATTTGTCAAAAACCAGTTAACAATACTTCTGTGTGTCTATTTATGAGTATCATATTCTGTTTCATTGATTTATGTGTCCATCTCTCCACCAAGTACCACACAATCTAGATTACTATAGTTATACCATACCTGCTTTCTTTCAATTAGTGTCTTTCCTCCCCTTTTACTCTAAGGCTACATATGACTTTAGTAGGTAGAAAGCATATAGATGGGTTATGTTTATATCCACTCTGTTTTTAAATATACATTCAATTTGATGGTATTTACATTTAATAGAATTAATTATTGATATTTAGGGGCTTAGGTCTGCCTTTTTTCTGTTGATTCCCTCTGTTTTTTCTTTTTCTTTTTCCTGACTTCTTGGGTTAATTAAACAACTGTTAGAATTCCATTTTGATTTATATATAATGTGCTTGTGTTTCCTTGTATAGATTTTTAATAGTTGCTATAGATATTAAACTTTACGTATGTAACTTCACTTTTTGGTTTGACAATTTACCATTTTACATTTTTTTATCCTCCCTTATTTATACCATAATGGTCTTAAATATTTTCTTATATACATTGATAACTGCAACAGACAATATTACAGGTTTTTCTTCAACCATGTAACATAATTCAGAAAGCTCAAGAGGAGAAAAAATGTATATTGTATTTACTCATATCGTTACTCTTTTTGTTCTTCCTTTCTGATGTTACCAAATTTCTTCTTTCATTATTTATTTTCTCTTTTATGAACTTCCTTGCCCATTCTTTTAGATATGCTGGTGACAATTTCTCTTAGTTTTTCTTCATCTGAGAATGCCTTGATTTTGACTTTATTTTTGAAGGATCATTTTACTGGGAATAGGATTCAGACTTAGAGTTCTGTTCTCTCATTTGAAAAATGTGCTACTTACTTCTGATCTCCATGGTTTCTGATAAAAAATATGCTGTTGTTTGCATTGTTTTTCTCTTATAGGAAAGTTATTACTAGTATGTGTTTCTTGCTATTTTCAAGATTTTTTTCTTTGTCTTTAGGTTTCAGAAATATAATTGTGATGTTTCTTGGTGTGAATATCTTTGAGGTTATTCTGTTTGAGTTTATTTAGCTTCTTGAATCTGTCAGTATGTCTTTGCTAAATGTGGGGATTTTTCAGCCATTATTTCTTTTAATTTTTCAGCCCCACCTTTTTCTTTTCTCCTGACTTCAGTGAATGGATATTAGATTTTTTTAAAAAATAATCCCACAGGTCTGTGAGGCTTTGCTCATTTTTTTCCAGTTTATTTTTTCTTTGTTGCTCATAGTGATGTCTATCATTCTTCAAATCATCTCCATTTTTCTGTTAAGCCTAAAAATATAATTTTTATTTCAGTTATTTATTTTTAATTTTAAAATTCTCATTTTGTGCTTCTATATATATTCTATTTCTTTGTCAAGACTTTATACTCTTTCATTTCTTTCAAGCATGTTTTAATTGCTTATTAAAACATTTTTGTTATTATTTTTATTCTATTTTTAGAGTATAATGTAATTTTTCTTTTTAAAGATTATAAAAGTAAAGCATACTAGTTGTTGAAATATTTTTATGATGGTTGCTTTAAAACCCTAACATCAAAGGGGGGAGAAGATGGCAGCCAAATAGGCAGACATTTCTTGCACCTCCTCCCAGGGCTAGACTGAAAATTACCAACTGAGGTCCAGTTGAGGAAGAGACTTATATCAAGGAAGGACCGGTAGGAAGGGTGAGGTTGTGAGAGGGGCTGACACAGCTTCCATGGGCAGCAGGCTAAGGGTGAAGAGGGAGCTCCTGGTTACAGGAAGGTTATTCCTCTGAGAAGATCAAGCCCTGGAACCCAGGCTGGACTCCACAGCCCAGAGCAACAGAGTCAAGAATAGCAGCCCTTGTAACATCTAGTTGTGAAAGGTGGCAGGGCTTCTGGCCACCAAGGAGACCAGAACTGGTTGGAGATAAAGCTTCAGTTTTGTTGTTGTCTTTAAACCCAGAGCTCAGGATTTTTGTTTGCAGCTACTCACCCAAGGCTTTGATGAAGGGAGGGTGGTGTAGATTTGATGTGCCTAAGGAGAGGCTGGGGTAAGAAGCACTGCGGGGAGACATGGAAAAGCGGGGGCCAAGAGACCTGCATTTGGTCATATCCCTCAAAATCAAAATGGCCATTTTTCCTGAGAGGTGCTGGCCCCTCCCAGAAGCCTCAGCTCAGGAAAAGGAAAAAACCCTGCCCTAGGTGATACAGCCCATCCCACCCTCAGGAGCCCTACCTGCCACTCCCTGCATCTTGACCTTTGCTGAAGAGACAGCAGCAGAAGCCAAGTCTACAGGTGTGAACAGTCTTAGATAGTGTCAGTGACTGGCTTGGGGGGTGGGGCTGTACACCACATTATGCCAGGAACCTGACTGGTGCTTCCTCATCACAGGGAAGCTGATAGAAACTCCCATTATCCAGCTAATCCCATTGGACTGCATACAAGGTTCTCCACCCAGCCGAGGGCAGGGAAATATTCTGGGACACTCTCAGGGATGTGGAAACTGTTTTCCCTGAAATCTGAACAGCATGCGCCCCTCATGGGAGACACAGAGGTCTATACTCCTGATCCTGTGTAAAGCCCTTTTAGAAACAGATTTTTGAGTGATTAAGATTGGCAGCTGGCTGGCAGGTGCAGGTAGGTGAAGGTGAAGCCTGGGGAACCTGGGGAAATCTACTTACCTATCCTTGGGTCTTGTGCTGCTAACAAATTGGCCTTAGAGTCTAGCTTGGATCTTAAGTCCTGTGGAGACAAACACAAACTGTGGATCACTTGAACCTTTAAACAGGTTACTGAGAGCCAAAGGAGGACAGTTTCCAACAGTAGTTAGCACCTAAGTACCTCCTGGAAGCTCAGAATTGGCAGAGAAAACAGTTGCAGTCATCAGAAGAGTAGGATCAAAAGTGAGCTCCCAGGAGGCACTAAACTCTGCTAAAACAAATATGCCACTCCACTTTTTTCCTTTTTTCTTTATCTTCTTTATTTTTCTTCTTGATTGATTTATAATTATTTTAGTCTCTAGTTTTACTTGCATATATTTAATATTTCTCTTCCATTTTCTTACTTTATTTTTTATTCTTTTGCCTGCTTTCTCAAATATTTTCCTTTTCTTATTTCTTATGTATCTGTTTTCTCATGTATTTTCTTTTCAAAAATTTTTCTTCCTTTTTTCTTTTATACCATTTTCCTCCTCCTATTCTTTACTTTTATATTATTTATTTCATCTCTGCCCTTTCATATTCTGTTTTATTTCTGTCTTTGTTTCTCCTCCTACTTTTTTCCTTTCTTTTCTTCTATCATTCTTTTTCTCTTTTGTCTTTTCTAATGATCTCTTCTTTTGTGGTTGCTTTTGTTGTTGTAGGGGTCTTGTTTATGTTTTTGTTTAGTTTCTTTTGGTTTTTGTTTTGTTGTGATTTGTTTTGTTCTGACAGGACGAGCACAACAGCTTGCATGATGTAGTTGGGGGTGAGCCTCACAGACAGCCAGCTTGACAGTAGATTCCATCCACTAAGAGGGCAACAGCATTCAAGACACAATTACAACAGGAGAGCCCAAATAACTCACAAAGAACATTCCTAGGGCACCCATATCAGGAGATCTAAAAGACTACACCAGTGGATCCCACAAAACACCATATAAGTTAATCAAACAAAGGCTGGGAGGCATACAGTTTCATCTGATACATAGAAACAAATACAAAAGGACAGAAAAATGGAGAGACAAAGAAATAGTGGCCAAATGAAAGAAAATTTAAAAATCGCCAGAAAAAAAACTAACTGAAATGGACTCAAGCAATTTGTCAGATAAATTCAAAGTAATGGTTATAAGGGTCCTCAGCAACTTAGTGAGAACTACAGGCAACTTAATGAGAACTACACCAGAATGAAAAAAAGAGGTAGAAACCATGAATAAGAATCCATTGAAAATGAAGAATGACATAGCTTAAATAAAGAATACCCTGGAAGGAATCAACAGTAAACTAGAAGAAGTTGTGTGTGTGTGTGTGTGTGTGTGTGTGTGTGTGTGTATGTGTGTGTGTGTCAAATCAGTGCATTAGAAGACAAGGTAGGGAAAAAAAAACCCCACTCGAAACAGCAATTGGAAAAAAAAAATTAAAAAGCAGGAGGAGAGTTTAAGGGAGCTTTGGGACAACATGAAAGATAACATCCACGTCATAAGGGTAACAGAAGGAAAAGAATTTGAGCAAGGAATACAGAACCTCTTTGAAAAAAAATGACAGAAAACTTCCTTGACCTGGTGAAGGAAAAAGTCACACAAGTCCAGAAAACAGAGTCCCAATCAAGATAAACCCCAAAAGACCCACACCAAGAAGCATCATAATTAAAATGGCAAAAGTTAAAGACAAAGAAAGAACCTTAAAGGCTGCAAGAGAGAGACAGAAAGTTACCTACAAGGGAGCTCCCATTAGACTGTCATCTGATTTCTCAATAGAAACACTCCAGGCCAGAAGGAAGTGGCATGAAGTATACAAAGTAAGGAAAAGCAAGGGACTGAATCCAAGACTACTCTATCCAGCAAGGTTATCATTCAAAATTGAAGGTGAAATAAAGAGCTTTGCAGGCTAAAGAAGCTTATTACCACCAAAGCAGCAGTGTAAGAAATGCTAAATCGACTGTTAGAAGAAGAAGAAGAAGAAGAAGAAGAAGAAGAAGAAGAAGAAGAAGAAGAAGAAGAAGAAGAAGAAGAAGAAGAAGTAGGAGAAGGAGAAGGAGAAGAAGAAGAGGAATAAAAGCAAAAGATTAAAATTGGCAACAAATAAGTATCTATCAATAATATCCTTAAATGAAATGGCTTAAGTACTCCAATCAAAAGACATAGGGTAGCTGAATGGATAATAAAACATGACCCATATATGTGCTATCTACAAGAGACCCATCTCAGAACAAAAGACTCACACAGGATGAAAGTGAAAGGATGGGAAAAAAATTTCCATGCAAATGCAAATGAAATAAAAGCTGGGGTAGCAATACTCTTATCTGACAAAATAGACTTCAAAATGAAGGCCATAACAAGAAACAATGAAGGCCACTTCATAATACTAAAGGGATTGATACAACAAGAGGATATAATCCTGATAAACATAT
Organism: Myotis brandtii; assembly: GCF_000412655.1. Classification (NCBI taxonomy): domain Eukaryota; kingdom Metazoa; phylum Chordata; class Mammalia; order Chiroptera; family Vespertilionidae; genus Myotis; species Myotis brandtii. The sequence goes on from NW_005372150.1 coordinate 1,095,314, forward strand.
ATGCACCCAATATAGGAGCATCCACATATATGAAAGAAAACTTTGGGAAAATTTTAAGGGAGAGATCAACAGCAATACAATCAATCATACTAGGGGACTTTAACACACCACTGACATCACTGGATAGAATTTCTAGACAAAAAATCAACAAGGAAATAGCGACCCTAAATGACACACTTGATCAAATGGATTTAATTTGCATTTACAGAATATTTCACCCCCAGGCTGCAGAATATACATTCACCTCAAGTACAAATGGAATATTCTCAAAGATAGGCCACATGTTAGGACACAAACTAAGTCTCTACAAATTCAAGAAGATTGAAATCATATCAAGCATCTTCTCAGATCACAGTGGCAAGAAACTAGAAATCAACTATAATAAAACCATTCAAAAACATTAAACAATAAATGGGTTACCAATGAGATAAATGAAGAAATAAAAAAAACCTTCCTGGAAACAAATTAAAATGAACACACAACAACCCCAAATCTATGGGACACAGCAAAAGCAGTCCTGAGAGGGAAGTTCATAGCACTATAGGCCTACTTCAAGGCATAAGAAAATTTTCTAGTAAACTATCTAACCCTACAACTTAAAGAATTAGAAATAAAACAAGAATAAAATCCTAGAGAAGTAGAAGAAAGAAATACAGGTCAGAGTGGAAATAAATGACATAAAGACTAAAAAACAATACCAAAGATCAATGAAACCAAGATGTAGTTCTTTGAAAAGATAACATGATTGATGAACTTTAGCCAGACACATCAAGAAACAGAAAGAGGACCCAAGTAAATATAACCAGAAACAGAAGTGGTGAAGTAGTATCTGACACCACAGAAATACAAAGGATTGTAAGAAAATACTATAAACCAGCTGGACAACCTGGCTGAAATTTTCAAATTCCTAGAAAAATACAATGTTTCACTATTCAATCATGAAGAATCAGAAAACCTGAATAGTACAATAACAAATGATGAAATTGAAGCAGCACTTAAAAGAACCCCCAGCAAACAAAAGTTCTGGCCAGAAGGGCTTCATAGGGGAGTTTTAACAAACATTCAAGGAAGAAGTAACACATATCCTCCTCAAACTATTCAAGAAAAACCCAAGAGGAAGGAACACTTCTAACCTCTTTTCATGAAACCACTATTATCCTAATTCCAAAACCAGATAAAGACACTACAAAGAAAGTAAATTATAGGCCACTTTCCCTGGTAAACATAGATGCCAAAATCCTCAACAAAATATTAGCAAACAGGATCCGACAATATATTAAAAAGATTATACACCATTACCAAATAGGATTTATTCCAGGATGCAAGTCTGGTACAATATTTGCAAATCAATAAAGGTGATGCATCACATAAACCAATTGAAAGACAAAAATCATATGATTATATTAGTAGATGCAGAAACAGCATTAAAAATTCTAACACCTATTTTTGATAATTGTCCTTCATTGATACTCCCAAGGCTTATGCCTTGTTACTGCTGGGCATGGGAGTTTTCTACTAGGATTCTATTGACATAATATGTCTGCAAGAAAGAGGGACACTTCGTTATTGCTCCTCACATGGCCTCCACTGACATTATGGAGCAGGTTTCTCATGATGATTAGGCGATGGTGAAAATCCTGATTTCCATCTGCCTCCTCTGACACTACCCCAGCAGGGTGAAGAAGGGGCACTTTATTACCACTGGGTAAGAATGAATGTCCTGGCTACCCACACAACATTTGGTAGTAGAAATGGGGTGAGGCCCACATTTTTTGCATGTAGGGTGGTTTTCCTGGAGTAGGAGAGTTATTATATAAAAGTTTTTGTATTACTAGGTTTGCCCTTTTCTGGTTCTTTGGCTAGAGAAATTAGGCTTTTTGGATAACTTGTGGATTTCTACACCCACTGGTGTTTCTGCCAGTTTGAGATCTACCTAGTCTGAGATCTATGAGTCAAAAAGAAAACTCAGAATCTCACTGCCATGTTGTTTCTTTCTCTCCCTTCTTTAATTTATTTTGTCATTTTTTTTCTGTTACAATTTATCCCCCATATTCCATCTTCCACCTCCACCCCCACCCCCTGTACTCACCACACTGTTGTCCATGTCCATGGGTTCTTTTTTTTCTCTCTCTTTTTTTTATTGCTTAAAGTATTACAAAGAGTATTACATATGTCTCCTTTTTTTCCCCCCCGCCCTTGACAATCCCCCGGCCTCCCCTTTTTATCTCTCAATTTGTTTATGTGATGTATCATGTTTATTGATTTGCAGATATTGTACCATCCTTGCATACCTGGGATAAATCCTACTTGGTCATGGTGTATGATCTTTCTGATGTACTGCTGGATCAGTTTTGCTAGCATTTTGTTGAGGATTTTGGCATCTATGTTCATGAGGGATATTGGCCTGTAATTCTCTTTCATTGTGTTGTCTTTACCTGGTTTTGGTATTAGGGTGATGCTGGCTTCATAGAATGAGCTTGGAAGTGTTCCTTCCTCTTGAATTTTTTGTAGTAGTCTGAGGAGGATAGGTTTTAGTTCTTCCTTGAATGTTTGGTAAAACTCCCCTGTGAAGCCATCTGGTCCTGGGCTTTTGTTTGCTGGAAGCTTTCTGATGACTGCTTCAATTTCTTCCATAGTTATTGGCCTATTGAGATTTTTAGATTCTTCCTGATTAAGTTTTGGAATGTTGTATTTTTCTAGGAATTTGTCCATTTCCTCCAGGTTGTCTAGTTTGTTGGAGTAGAGCTGTCCATAGTATTGTTTAACAATCATTTGTATTTCTGTGGGGTCTGTTGTTATTTCGCCTCTATCGTTTCTGATTTGGTTTATTTGGGACCTCTCTCTTTGCTTCTTGGTGAGCCTGGCTAGAGGTTTGTCAATCTTGTTTATCCTTTCAAAGAACCAGCTCTTGGTTTCATTGATTTTCTGTATTGTTTTTTTGGTCTCTATGTCATTTATTTCTGCTCTAATCTTTATTATCTCCTTCCTTCTGCTCACTCTGGGCTTTTCTTGTTGCTCTCTTTCTAATTCTTTGAGCTGTAGATTTAGATGATTTACTACCATTTTTTCTTGTTTTTTGAGATAGGCCTGTAGAGCTATAAACTTCCCTCTCAGGACTGCTTTCATTGTGTCCCAAAGGTTTTGGATTGTTGTGTTTTCATTGTCATTAATGTCCAGGATGTTTTTAATTTCTTCTTTGATCTCATTGGTAACCCAATCAATATTTAATAACATGCTATTCAGCTTCCAAGTGTTTGAGTATTTTGGGTTGTTTTTATTGTAGTTTATTTCTAACATTATGCCATCGTGGTCTGAGAAGAAGCTTTTTATGATTTCAATCTTCTTGAATTTGGGGAGACTTTGTTTGTGACCCAATATGTGGTCTATTTTTGAATATGTCCCATGAGCACCTGAGAGGAATGTATATTCCATGGCTTTGGGGTGAAGTGTTCTGAAGATGTCAATTAAGTCCATCTGATCTAGTGAGTCATTTAGGATTGCTGTTTCTTTGCTGATTGTTTGTCTAGAGGACTTATCCAGTGATGTCAGTGGTGTATTAAAGTCCCCTACTATGATTGTATTGTTGTCGATCTCTCCTTTGATATCTTCCAGGAGTTTTTTTATGAATTTGGGTGCTCCTGCATTGGGTGCATATATGTTTACCAGGGTTATATCTTCTTGTTGTATTGATCCCTTTAGTATTATGAAGTGGCCTTCCTTATCTCTGGTTATGGCCTTCACTTTGAGATGTATTTTGTCCGATATAAGTATTGCTACCCCAGCTTTCTTTTCCTTTCCATTTGCGTGAAAGATATTTTTCCATCCCTTCACTTTCAGTCTGTGTGAGTCCCTTCTAATGAGGTGGGTCTCTTGTAGACAGCAGATGTATGGGTCATGTTTTTTTATCCATTCAGCCACTCGATGTCTTTTGGTTGGAGCATTTAGTCCGTTTACATTTAAAGTTATTATTGAAAGGTACTTGTTTGTAGCCATTTCTTTTTTTGTGTGTGGCTGTTTTCTTTCTGAGCTTGTTATTTCTTCTTTTTACACCAGTCCCTTTAGCATTTCTTGCATGGCTGGCTTGGTGGTGATAAACTCCCTTAGCCTTTTTTTGTCTGTGAAGCTTCTTATTTCCCCTTCAATTTTGAATGATAGCCTTGCTGGATAGAGTATTCTTGGATTCAGTCCTTTGCTTTGCATCACTTTGTAGATTTCTGTCCATTCTTTTCTGGCCTGATGTGTTTCTGTTGAGAAATCATTTGATAATCTAATGGGAGATCCCTTGTATGTAACTTTCCGTCTCTCTCTTGCAGCCTGTAAGATTCTCTCTTTGTCCTGAACATTTGCCATGGTAATTATGATGTGTCTTGGTGTGGGTCTTTTCGGATTCACCTTGTTTGGGACTCTCTGGGCTTGTGTGACTTTTTTCTTCCCCACCTCAGGGAAGTTTTCTGATATTATTTCTTCGAATAGGTTTTCTAATCCATGTTCATCTTTCTGTTGTTCTGGCACCCCTATTATTCGTATGTTGTTTCGTTTCATGTTGTCCCAAAGCTCCCTTAGGCTCTCCTCCTGTCTTTTAATTTTTTTCTCCATTTGCAGTATAGTTTGGGTGTGTTTTGCTTCCTTGTCTTCTAATTCACTAATTCGGTCCTCCGCTTCTCCTAGTCTACTGTTGATACTTTCAATGGAGTTTTTTATGGCAGCTATATCACTCTTCATTTCTTCTTGGGCCTTACTTAAGTTGTTGATTTTTTCATCTGTTTCTTCTAGCTTCTTGCATATGGTATTGAATTTTTCATCTGATTCTTCTAGCTTCTTGCATATGGTATTGAATTTTTCATCTGATTCTTCTAGCTTCTTGCATATGGTATTGAATTTTTCATCTGATTCTTCTAGCTTCTTGCATATGGTATTGAATTTTTCATCTGATTCTTCTAGCTTCTTGCATATGGTATTGAATTTTTCATCTGATTCTTCTAGCTTCTTGCATATGGTATTGAATTTTTCATCTGATTCTTCTAGCTTCTTGCATATGGTATTGAATTTTTCATCTGATTCTTCTAGCTTCTTGCATATGGTATTGAATTTTTCATCTGATTCTTCTAGCTTCTTGCATATGGTATTGAATTTTTCATCTGATTCTTCTAGCTTCTTGCATATGGTATTGAATTTTTCATCTGATTCTTCTAGCTTCTTGCATATGGTATTGAATTTTTCATCTGATTCTTCTAGCTTCTTGCATATGGTATTGAATTTTTCATCTGATTCTTCTAGCTTCTTGCATATGGTATTGAATTTTTCATCTGATTCTTCTAGCTTCTTGCATATGGTATTGAATTTTTCATCTGATTCTTCTAGCTTCTTGCATATGGTATTGAATTTTTCATCTGATTCTTCTAGCTTCTTGCATATGGTATTGAATTTTTCATCTGATTCTTCTAGCTTCTTGCATATGGTATTGAATTTTTCATCTGATTCTTCTAGCTTCTTGCATATGGTATTGAATTTTTCATCTGATTCTTCTAGCTTCTTGCATATGGTATTGAATTTTTCATCTGATTCTTCTAGCTTCTTGCATATGGTATTGAATTTTTCATCTGATTCTTCTAGCTTCTTGCATATGGTATTGAATTTTTCATCTGATTCTTCTAGCTTCTTGCATATGGTATTGAATTTTTCATCTGATTCTTCTAGCTTCTTGCATATGGTATTGAATTTTTCATCTGATTCTTCTAGCTTCTTGCATATGGTATTGAATTTTTCATCTGATTCTTCTAGCTTCTTGCATATGGTATTGAATTTTTCATCTGATTCTTCTAGCTTCTTGCATATGGTATTGAATTTTTCATCTGATTCTTCTAGCTTCTTGCATATGGTATTGAATTTTTCATCTGATTCTTCTAGCTTCTTGCATATGGTATTGAATTTTTCATCTGATTCTTCTAGCTTCTTGCATATGGTATTGAATTTTTCATCTGATTCTTCTAGCTTCTTGCATATGGTATTGAATTTTTCATCTGATTCTTCTAGCTTCTTGCATATGGTATTGAATTTTTCATCTGATTCTTCTAGCTTCTTGCATATGGTATTGAATTTTTCATCTGATTCTTCTAGCTTCTTGCATATGGTATTGAATTTTTCATCTGATTCTTCTAGCTTCTTGCATATGGTATTGAATTTTTCATCTGATTCTTCTAGCTTCTTGCATATGGTATTGAATTTTTCATCTGATTCTTCTAGCTTCTTGCATATGGTATTGAATTTTTCATCTGATTCTTCTAGCTTCTTGCATATGGTATTGAATTTTTCATCTGATTCTTCTAGCTTCTTGCATATGGTATTGAATTTTTCATCTGATTCTTCTAGCTTCTTGCATATGGTATTGAATTTTTCATCTGATTCTTCTAGCTTCTTGCATATGGTATTGAATTTTTCATCTGATTCTTCTAGCTTCTTGCATATGGTATTGAATTTTTCATCTGATTCTTCTAGCTTCTTGCATATGGTATTGAATTTTTCATCTGATTCTTCTAGCTTCTTGCATATGGTATTGAATTTTTCATCTGATTCTTCTAGCTTCTTGCATATGGTATTGAATTTTTCATCTGATTCTTCTAGCTTCTTGCATATGGTATTGAATTTTTCATCTGATTCTTCTAGCTTCTTGCATATGGTATTGAATTTTTCATCTGATTCTTCTAGCTTCTTGCATATGGTATTGAATTTTTCATCTGATTCTTCTAGCTTCTTGCATATGGTATTGAATTTTTCATCTGATTCTTCTAGCTTCTTGCATATGGTATTGAATTTTTCATCTGATTCTTCTAGCTTCTTGCATATGGTATTGAATTTTTCATCTGATTCTTCTAGCTTCTTGCATATGGTATTGAATTTTTCATCTGATTCTTCTAGCTTCTTGCATATGGTATTGAATTTTTCATCTGATTCTTCTAGCTTCTTGCATATGGTATTGAATTTTTCATCTGATTCTTCTAGCTTCTTGCATATGGTATTGAATTTTTCATCTGATTCTTCTAGCTTCTTGCATATGGTATTGAATTTTTCATCTGATTCTTCTAGCTTCTTGCATATGGTATTGAATTTTTCATCTGATTCTTCTAGCTTCTTGCATATGGTATTGAATTTTTCATCTGATTCTTCTAGCTTCTTGCATATGGTATTGAATTTTTCATCTGATTCTTCTAGCTTCTTGCATATGGTATTGAATTTTTCATCTGATTCTTCTAGCTTCTTGCATATGGTATTGAATTTTTCATCTGATTCTTCTAGCTTCTTGCATATGGTATTGAATTTTTCATCTGATTCTTCTAGCTTCTTGCATATGGTATTGAATTTTTCATCTGATTCTTCTAGCTTCTTGCATATGGTATTGAATTTTTCATCTGATTCTTCTAGCTTCTTGCATATGGTATTGAATTTTTCATCTGATTCTTCTAGCTTCTTGCATATGGTATTGAATTTTTCATCTGATTCTTCTAGCTTCTTGCATATGGTATTGAATTTTTCATCTGATTCTTCTAGCTTCTTGCATATGGTATTGAATTTTTCATCTGATTCTTCTAGCTTCTTGCATATGGTATTGAATTTTTCATCTGATTCTTCTAGCTTCTTGCATATGGTATTGAATTTTTCATCTGATTCTTCTAGCTTCTTGCATATGGTATTGAATTTTTCATCTGATTCTTCTAGCTTCTTGCATATGGTATTGAATTTTTCATCTGATTCTTCTAGCTTCTTGCATATGGTATTGAATTTTTCATCTGATTCTTCTAGCTTCTTGCATATGGTATTGAATTTTTCATCTGATTCTAGCGGGGCTCCGCCGCCTAAGACTGCCCAGTTTAGCAGCCCCTTAGAAGACCTGCAGAATCTAACTGTCCCTAGCTCATACACACACACACACCACACACAGCCACACACTCTATCACTTCCTTGCACTCTCACACTCTCTCCCTCTCTACCTTCCTGCTGGTCACCATTTTCGAAAGCTCTCTTCCTTTTTTTTTCCCCCATGGGTTCTTTCTTTCTCTTTTTTTCTTCTCAATCCCTTCACCCTCCCACCACCAGAGCTGTCTGCCTGCTCTCTATCTATGACTCTGTATTTTGCTTGTTAGTTCAATTTGTTCATTAGATTTCACATATGAGTGAAGTCATATGGTTCTTGTCTTCTCTGACTGGCTTATTTCACTTAGTATAATGTTTTCCAGATTCATCTATGTTGTTGCAAAGGGTAAGATTTCCTTTATTTTTACAGTTTCATAGTATTCCATTGTGTAAATGTACCATAGCTGTTTAATCCACTCATCTACTGATGGGCTTATTCCAAATCTTGGCTATTGTAAATAATGCTGCAATGGACAGAAGTGTATATATTCTTTCAAATTCATGTTTTGGGTTTCTTTGAGTAAACTCCCAGAAGTGGAATCTTTGGATCAAAAAGGCAGCTCCAATATTAATTTTTTTATATAACTCTATGCTGCTTTCCACAGTGGCTGTACCAATCTGCATTCCTACCAACAGTGTACAAGGTTTCTCTCTTCTCCACATCCTTGCCAATACCAGTTCCATTTGTTCATTTTTTTCTTTTGTTTCCTTGCTCAAAGAGATATAGCAGTAAAAATATAGCTACAAGAGATGTCCAAGATTTTACTGCCTATGTTTTCTTTTAGGGTTTTTGAGTCTAACATTTAGACCTTTAATCCATTTTGAGTTTATTCTTGTGTGCAGTGTAAGAAGGTGGACTAGTTTCATTTTTTATGAAATGAACTTTATGAACGTTATAAAACTCAACACCAAAAGAACAAACAATCCAACTTTAAAATGGGCAAAGGACCTGTATCGATAATTCTCCAGAAAGGATATACAGATGGCCAATAGGCACATGAAAAGTTGTTCAACATCTGTAATCATCAGAGAAATGCAAATTAAAGCCACAATTAAATATCACCTCACACCTGTCAGAATGGCTATCATCAGGGATTGATATCAGTTCCAGGCTGTTTTGATTACTATGGCCTTATAGGATAGTTTGATATCAGGTAACAATATCCCTCCAACTTTGTTCTTTCTCAAGATCACTTTTGCTATTCAGGGTATTTTTTGGTTCTATATAAATTTTTGGAATATTTGTTCTAGTTCTGTGAAATGTGCCATTGGTATCTTGATAGGAATTACATTGAATCTGTAGATTGCTTTGAGTGGTATGGACATTTTAATGTTGTTAATGCTTCCGACCCATGAACATGGTATATGCTTCCACTTATTTGTATCTTCTTTAAATTCTTTCTTCAGTGCCTTACAATTTTCTGAATACAGGTTTTTTACATCCTTGATTAATTTATTCCTAAGGAACTTATTCTTTTTGAAGCAATTGTGAGTGGGATTGTTTTTTTTAGTCTTCCTTTCTGATAGTTCATTATCTATAATAATAAAAGCATAATATACAAATTAGACAGGATGTCCTTCCGGACAACCTTCCTGATGAAGCCGGGGCTGCAAGGGAAGCTCAGGTCCTGGGTGCCTGTTGCAGCCAGAGGCAAGCCTGGGTCCTGAGTGCCAGAGGGAAGCCGGTGCTGGCAGCCGGGGGAAGGAAGGCCTATTCTTGCATATCCTTCTGAACGACCTTCCAGACGAAGCCAAGGCTGCGAGGGCCAAGCCCCTTGCACGAATTTCGTGCATCGGGCCTCTAGTTGATGTATAAAAATGCAACTGATTTCTGAATATTTATTTTGTATCCTGCTACTTTACGGAATTCATTGATCAGTTCTAGTAGTTTTTTGATAGCATCTTTAGTTTTTTCTATGTACAGTATCATGTCATCTGCAAATAATGACAGTTTTACTTCTTCCTTTCCTATTTGGATGCCTTTTATTTCTTCTTCTTGTCTGAATGCTGTGTCTAGGACTTCCAGTTATATGCTGAACAAGAGTGGTGAAAGCTGACATTTCTGTATTCTTCCTAATCTTAAAAGGAACATTTGTAGTTTCTGTCCATTGAGTATAATATTGGCTGTGGATTTGTCATTGATGGTCTTTACTATATGGTGGTATGTTCCCTTTATTCACACTTTGCTGAGAATTTTTTTTTGTAAATGGGTACTTGATTTTGTCAAATGCCTTTTCTGCATCTCTCAATATGATCATGTGTTTTTATCCTTCATTTTGTTTATGTGGTATATTATGTTTATTGTTTTGTTAATATTATACCAACCTTGCAACTCTAGAATAAATCCCACTTGATCATGGTGTATGATTTTTTACATTATACAAAAGAATGTATAATGTAGTGGTGAATAGGGTTTGCTAATATTTTGTTGAGGATTTTGCCATCTATGTTCATCAGGAATATCGGCCTATAATTTTCTTTCTTTGTATGTCTTTTTATAATTTTGGAATTAGGATAATGCTGGCTTCATAAAATGAGCTTGAGAGTCTTCCCTCTACTTATATTTTTGGAATAATTTGAGAAGGATAGGTGTTATTTCTTTTTTGAATGTTTGATAAAATTCATCTGCAAATCCATCTGTTCTAGGGCTTTTATTTGTTGGAAGTTTTGGGGTTACTGCTTCAATTTCACTAGCTGTGATATGTCTATTCAGATTCTCTGATTCTTCCTGATTCAGCTTTGGAGGATTGTATGTTTTTAGGAATTTATCCATTTTATCCAGATTGTCCAATTTGTTGGCATATAGTTGTTCATAATATTTTCTTATAATAATTTGCATTTCTCTGGTGTCAGTTGTTATTTCTCTTGTTCATTTCTGAGTTTATTTGGGTCCTCTCTCTTTTCTCTTGACGAGTCTGGTTAAAGGTCTACAATTCTGTTTATCTTTTTAAGGAACCAGCTCTTATTTTCATTGATCTTTTGTAATTTTTAGACTAATTTATTTCTGCTCTGATCTTTATTATTTCCATTCTTATACTCATGTTGAGCTCCATTTGCTTTTCTTTTTCAAGTTCCTTTTAAGTGTAAAGTTAGATTGTTTATTTGAGGGTTTTTTTTCCTTGAGATAGGCCTGTAATGCTATGAATTTCCCTTGTAGGACTGCTTTTTTCTGTGTTTCACAAATTTTGGGTTGTTGTGTTCTCATTTGTTTCAAGGCATTTTTTTAAAAATTTTTTCCTTGATCTTATTGTTAACCCATTTATTGTTTAGTAGAATGTTATTTAGCCTCCGTGCCTTTGTGTGTTTTTCAGTTTTCTTCTTGTGATTGATTTCTAGTTTCATAGCATTATGGTCAGAGAAGATTCTTGATGTTATTTCAATCTTCTTATATTAATTAAGACTTGTTATGTGTCCTAACATGTGACCTATCCTAGAAAGCATGACATGGGCACTTGAAAGGAATTGCTGCTTTTGGTTGAAATGCTCTGAAAATATTAATTAAATCCATTTGATCTAGTGTGCCATTTAAGGCCACCATCTTTTTTTTAATGTTCTATCTGTAAGATCCAGCTATTGATGTCAATGAGGTGTTAAATTCCCCTACTATGACTGTATTATTGTCAGTCTCTCCCTTTATGTCCATCAAGATTTGCTTTACATATTTATGTGCTCCTATGTTGTATGTATAAATGTTTACAAGGGTTATGTCCTCTTCTTGGATTGCTCTTTTATCATTATGTAGTGTCCTTTTTCGTCTCTTACTATAGCCTTTGTTTTAAGTTCCACTTTGTCAGATATAAGTATTGCTGCCTCAGCTTTTATTTTCCTTTTCTATTTTCATGAAATATTTCTTTCCATCGCTCTAATCTTAGTCTGTGTGTATCTTTCATTCTGAGGTGGGTCTCTTAAGGACAGCATATACACGGATCTTGTTTTCTTATCCATTCAGCTACCTATGTCTTTTGATTGGAACATATAAGCCATTTACATTTAAAGTGATTAATGATAGGTACATATTAATGCCATTTTTAAAAGTGTTCCTCTGTTTTTCTCCTCCTCTTCTTCCTCCTCCTCCTCCTCCTCCTTCTTCTTTGCCCCTTAACATTTCTTGTAATACTAATTTGTTGGTAACAAACTCCTTTAGCTTTTTCTTGTATGGGAAGCTCTTTATTTCTCTTTTAATTTTAAATGATAGCCTTGGTTGTGGGTCCTCCTTTTCATCACTTTGAATATTTCATGTCAATCCTTTCAGGCCCAAAATGTTTTTATTGAGAAATCAGCTGTCAGTCTTATGGGAGCTCCCTTGTTGGTAACTGACTGACATTTTCTTGCGGCTTTTAAGATTCTTTCTTTACCTTTAACTTTTGCCACTTTAATTATGATGTATCTTGGTGTGGCCTCTTTGGGATTCTTTGTGCTTCCTGGACTTGTATGTCTTTCTCTTTACCAGGTTAGGGAAGTTTTCAGTCATTATTTCTTCAAATAGTTTCTTGATCCTTTGCTCTCTCTTCTCTTTCTGGTACCCCTATGATGCATATGTTGTTCTACTTCATGTTGTCTCAAAGGTCCTTTAAACTATCCTAATTGTTGTAATTTCTTTTTTCTTTTAGATGTTTTAATTGGGTGGTTTTTTTTCTTCCCTGTCTTCCAAATTACTGATTCAATCATTGGCTTCATAGAGACTTCTTTTCTTTCTTCTTATGTGTTCTTTATTTCAGATATGGCATTCTTCATTTCTGACTGATCCTTTTGTATGGTTTCTATGTCCTTTTTCATGCTGTTGAGCATCCTTATAATCATTATTCTGAACTCTATATCTGATAAACTACTTACATTTAGTTCTTCTTCTGGAGAATTCTCTTATCTTTATTTCAGGCCTGTTTCTTTTTCTCCCCACTTGGCTTCCTCTTTGTGTTTGTTTTTATGTATTAGATAGATCTGCTGGCCACTGGCTGTACTGTTCTGTGCTTCTTAGGAGTGACTCTGGTGTATGCCTATGTCAAACACTGTCTGTGACTGGCCCTGGGCAACCTGTTTGGAGCTTTCAGAGAACAGGTTGCCTCTGCTGGGCCTGGATGCATGTAGAAAGGACCAAGTTGTGCACCAAGGTCTGCTTTTACTAGCACCAGGCCCAGGGGCAGGTCATCAAAAGTCTCAAATTACCCAGAGGTCCACATCTGCCTGCAGGTTATCTGTTAGGCTTATTCACTTAAAGAGCCTCAGGCTGTACTCATCAGATGCGTGTAAGCTCCATCCAGTGCAGCAAGAGGGATTCCAACATGTGGGGCTAATGCTGCCCCGCAGGCTGAATGCTGCATAGAGGTGCATGCTCTGCCTGAGAAAGATGGCTTCTGCAGTATGGGGGAATGACTCAGCACATGGACCCTGGCAGCTGGCTGACCTCTCAGCTTCCCCTCCTCAGAGCCATCAACCTTAACCTCTCTTCATGCAGCTCTGGTCTGCTCTGCTGTCCCTCTGTTTGAATCCAGGGTGAGTAGTTGCTAAGAAAATTTTGTGTGTTGGCTCTTTAAGAGGGTGCCTTCATTTCCATCCATCTCTCCCTGGCAGATAGCAACCCTGCTGCTTTTCACAGCCAGATGTTATGTGGGCACCTTTCCTGGTTTGGGTGCTCTGGGCTGGGGAGCCTGATTTGGAGTTTAGATCCTACACTTCTCAGGGGGAACCCCCCTGTAGCTGACACATCCTTCTGGAACTTCAGTTGCTCTCCATGGGAGCCTGGTCAGCCCTCTCGTGCCTCTGTACTTCCTACCAGTCTTGATGTGGCCTCCTCTGTAGATCTTTGGTTATAAGGCTTCTCTCCAGCTAGTCTTCAGTTGGTATTTAGGATGATTTTTCTATTCTTTATTTGTAATTCCTGTTTGGGAGGAGCTGAACGAAGCTTTCACCTAATCCACCACCATCTTGGTTCTCAAGTATATTTTTATATGTGTTTTCCCTTTGCATGTTGTATATTGCATGTTGTATATTGCCTGTTTATATTTTTTCCCTAATTTTCTTCTTTTCTCCCTAATTTTCTTTTTTTGTATATTATCGAGATTCTTTACCAAATGTGGCATTTGTTTCTTGGTTTGTGTGTGATATCTTCCATTACATACATGCAAATATATTTAAAAATATTTTCCCTTAAAACTGTTATGGTTCTTTCTTGTCTTAAATAAGAGTTTATCACACCAAATTATCAGTATCTTGAGCATATTTTTCTATGTCAATTGGCCATCTGTGTGTCCTCTTTGGAGAAGTGTATATTTAGGTCCTCTGCCCATTTTAAAAATCGAATTATTGTTTTATTGGTGTTGGATGGTAACCCCTTATCAGTTGTATCATTGACAAATAATCTTACTATTTTCTTTCTTCTATTTGATTTACATTTAGCATGCTCTTTATTTCCTATTTGCTTAAGTGGAAACTTAAGTTATTAATTTGAGATCTTTATGTTTTAATGATATAAGTATTTAAAGCTTTAAATTTCCTTGTAAGCCCTGGCTTAATTGTGTGCCATAATTTTTGATATGCTTTGTTCTTATTTTAATTCAGGTCAAATATTTTGTAGCTTCCTTTTTTATTTCTTCTTTGGCTCATGGGTTATTTAGAAGTGTGTGATTAATATCCCAATAGTTGGGGATTTCCTAAATTTATTTCTTGTGGTCAATTTTTTATTTAATTTCTTAGTGGTTGGAGAATATACTTTGTATGACTTCAATTTTTAGAAAAGTATTAAGACATTACAGTATTAAGTATTAAGATGTAACATATGGTCTATCCATATGTTATTTCATGTGCACTTGAGAAGAAAGCATATTCTGCTGCTGTTGAGTGGAGTGTTATAAAGAAGTATGTTAAGGTAGTTGTTCTAATTCCTTTTTTATTTTCCTAGTTCTATTCATTATTGAAAGTTGGTGTGTTGAAGTCCAATTATTATTGTTGAATGTCTATTTATCTCTTTATTTCGTTTAGTATTTACATTTGATTTGTGTATTTTAGGGTTCTAATGTTAGGTACAAATGTCTTTTAATTATTATGGCTTCCTGATGGATTAACCCTTCTGCCATATTAAAATCTATTCTTTTCCTCTAGTAACAAGTTTTGTCTCTGACTATTTTTTGTTTTTTGATTTATTGGAGGGAGAGAGAGAGAAGGAGAGAAGGAGAGAGAGAGAGAGAGATTTGATTTGTGTATTTTAGGGTTCTAATGTTAGGTACAAATGTCTTTTAATTATTATGGCTTCCTGATGGATTAACCCTTCTGCCATATTAAAATCTATTCTTTTCCTCTAGTAACAAGTTTTGTCTCTGACTATTTTTTGTTTTTTGATTTATTGGAGGGAGAGAGAGAGAAGGAGAGAAGGAGAGAGAGAGAGAGAGAGAGAGAGAGAGAGAGAGAGAGAGAGAGAGAGAGGAGGAGAGAGAGAGAGAGATGTTCTACTTATTTATATGCATTCATTGGTTAATTCTTGTATATTCTCTGACCAGGGATCAAACACGCAATCTTGGCATATTGTAATGATGTACTAGCTGAGCTACCCGGCCAGGACTCCAACTATTATTGAATTATCTATCTTTTCTTTCAATTTTGTCAGTTTTTTCTTTAAACATTTTGAAACAATATTTGATATGTTTTGTACTTATTTTAATTCAGATTCTTATTGAAGTTCTTATTAGGAATTTGTAATTATTATAGCTTTCTGATATATTTAGCCATTTTATTATTCTGACATGCTTCTATTTGTCTCTAGTAATATTTCTTCACTTAAAGTCTATTTTGTCTGATATTAATATAGCCTTTTTAGCTGTCTATGGTTATTTGTATAGTATATATTTTCCTATAATTTTGCTTTCAACTTATTTGTGCCTTTCTATCAAAGGTTTGTCTCCCATCAACAGTTTATAGTTGGATGTCTCCTTTTTATCCAGTTTGACAATCACTATCCTGATTTTATTTATTTATTAAATTTAAAAAATTTCAATTATAATTAACATTCAATATTATAATAGTTGCAGGTGCATAGCATAGTGGCCAGACATTCATATAACTCACAAAATGACCCTCCCTGACAAGTCTAGTACCCACCTGCCACCATACATAGTTACTACAATATTATTGACTATATTCCTTATGCTGTACTTTAGATCCCCATGACTATTTTGTAACTGCCAATTTTAGCTTTTTAATTCCTTCAGCTTTTCCTTCTAGCACCCATTCCCTCCAACCTGGCAACCATCAGTTAGTTTTCTGTTTCTATGAGTTTATTTCTGTGTGTGTGTATGTGTGTGTGTTATCAGATTCCACATGTAAGTGAAATCATATGGCATTTGTTGTTCTCTGTCTGGCTTATTTTACTCAGTATAATACCTTGTATGTCTACCCATTTGTCACAAATGGGAAAATTTCATTATTTTTATGGCTGAGTAATATTTTATTGCATAAATGTACCACCTCTTCTTTATCCACTTGTCTACCAATGGACAGTTAGGTTGCTTTCATAGCTTGGCAATTGTAAATAATGCTTTAATAAACCATACAGTTTATTAGAGATGGATATTTCTTTTCAAATTAATGTTTTGGATTTTTTTGGATAAATACCCAGAAGTGAAATTTCTGGGTCATATGGTAGTTCTGTTTTTATTTCTTTGAGGAACCTCCATACTGTTTTCCATAGTGACTGAACCAATTTACAATCGCACCAACAGTGCAAGGGGGTTTTCTTTTGTCCACCTGATCCCCAACACTTGCTTGTTGATTTATTGATGGTTGCCATTCTGGCAGGTTGGAGGTGATACCTCATTGTGGTTTTAATTTGAATTTCTCTGATGATTAGTTATGTTCAGCAACTTTTAATATATCTATTGGCCACGTGTATGTCCTCTTTGGAGAAATGTCTATTTAGGTCCTCTGACCATATTTTAATTGACTGTTTGCTTTTTTTGGTGTTAAATTGTATAAATTCCTTATATATTTTGGATATTAATCCCTTATTGGATGTATCATAGGCAAGTATCTTCTCCCATTGAGTAGGTTGTCTTTTAGTTTTGTGGATGGTTACCTTCATTGTGCAAAAACTTTTTAGTTTAATGTAGTCCCATTTGTTTTTTGTTTGTTTGTTCCCCTTGCACTAAGAAACATATTCAAAAAATATTACTAAAAGCAATGTCAGAGAGTTTACTGCCTATGTTTTCTCCTAGGAACTTTGTGGTTTCAGGTTTTATCTTTAAGTTTTTAATCTATTTTGAGATTATTTTTGTATATGGTGTAAAAAACGTGGTTTAGTTTCATTATTTTTTGCATGTATCTGTCCAGTTTTACCAACACCATTTATTGAAGGGACTATCTTACTCCATTGTGTAATCTATTGTCATAGATTAATTGACCATTAATAGGCATGGGTTTATTTCTGGGCTCTCTATTCTGTTCTATTGATCTATGTGTGCATTTTTATTCCAGTACTATGCTATTTTATTACTATAGCCTCATAGTATTGTTTGATATCAGGTAGTGTGATAGCTCCAACTTTTTTCTTCTTTGTCAAAATTTCTTTGGAAATCTGATGTCTTTTGTGGTTCCATATAAATTTTAGAATTATTTGTTCTAATTCTGTGAAAAATGCCATTGATCTTTTGATAGGAATTGCAGTAAATCCATAAATTGCTTTGGGTAGTACAGACATTTTAAGGATATGTTTTCTTCTTATCCATGAGCACAGTATATACTTCCATTTACTTGTATCTTCTTTAATTTATTTCTACAATGTCTTATAATCTTCTGAGTGCAGGTCTTATGCCTCCTTGTTTAAATTTGTTTCTAGGGTGTATTTTATTTTTTGGTGCAATTTTAATGGGATTGTTTTCTTAATTTCTCTTTCTGATAGTTAATTATCTCTCTATATAAAAGACTAATATGCAAAGTGTCCCCTCGGGAGTTTGATTGGGAGACTGGAAGTTCAATCACTCACCAGGGGGCGGCGCGGAGCAAAGGAAGGCCCTGGCCAGTGCTGGCAGCCAGCAGCAAGGAAGGGAGACCCCACCTGGTAGCCAGAAGGCCCCGACCAGCCCTGATTGCCGGCCAGGCCTAGGGACCCTACCCATGCACGAATTTCATGCACTGGGCCTCTAATTGGTGTATCAAAATGCAGCTGATTTCTAGATATTTATTTTGTATCTTGCTACTTTACTGAATTCATTTATCAGTTTTAATAGTTTTTGGTGAACTACATATAGTTCTCTCTCTATAGTATTAAGTCATCTACTACAATCGCTGTCTTTATATTAGGATGTTGAAACCATTTACATTTTTCACAATTTTTATATGATTGGATTTATAATTTCATTTTATTATTTGTTTTTTGTCTTCTATCTTTTTTTTGTTTCTCTGTTCCTCCTTGACTGTTTTTCTTTGTGTTAAGTAAATATATTTTTAGTTTGCCATTTTAATGTTTCTATAGGTTTCCCCAACATTTTTTAGCTATTTTCTTAATGCATCTTAATACAGTTCAATATGTATCTTCACTTATAACAATGTATTTCAAATTAATCCTATATAATAAAAGCCTGATATGCAAATTGTCCCCTCGGGCAGTCATTGGACTTGGAGTTAGACCAGGAGACCAGGAGTTTGACTGCTCACTATGACGTGCGCTGAACACCAGGGGGCGGCGCGGAACATGGCAGGAGTTGGCAATGTGGCACTGGCAGCGGGTGGCAGTGGAGGCACTGCCAGCTCCGATGGGCCCTGACGAGAGCAGGGCCGACCCAGGTGGGATGGTGGAGCAGGTGAGGGGGGTGGTGCCAGGCAAAGGTGGGGTGCCAGGTGGGGCTGCAGGGCTGTGAAGCTTGGGGGCATGAGCTGGGGCTGCGAGGCTGGGCATGTGATCTGGGGCTCAATCTCCGCAGGCCACCCTGAGGGACCCCATTCATGCACGAATTCGTGTACTGGGCCTCTAGTACTAACATAATACTAATAAAATAAAAGAAACTTTACTCCCCTATAGCTTTATCTCCTTCCCTAGTATTTGTGCTGATATTTTTCACACATATATCTAGATAAATTATAAACCTAGCAACACAGTGTTATAATTATTGCTTTATGCAATATTATGTATTTTAAAGATGTTAACAGAAAAAATGAGAAATATATAGTTACATAGTGTTTTATATTCAATCATATATTTACTACATCTGGTATTTTTTATTTCTTTCTGTGGATTTGAATTAGTGTCTGGAGTAGTTTCCTTTCAACCTGGAAGATTTCATTTTGAATTTCTGTTAAGGCAGGCCAGTCAACAATAAAAGCTGGACTTTTGCTATCTGGGACTGTTTTAATTTTGCCTTAATTTTTGAAGGTAAGTTTTGCTGGATGTAATAATTTTGTTTGACAGCATTTTCTTTTCATCACTTGCAATGTGGCATACCATTGCCTTATGGTTTCTGTTGTTTCTGATGAGACATTAGCCATTAATCCCATTGTTGCCTACTGTATATAATGAGTGATTTTTCTTTTGTTGCTTTCAAGGTTTTAGCTTTCTCTTTGGCTTTCAATAATTTTACTATGATGTGTCTGTGTGTGTATCTCTGTATATTTCCAATTTTGGATTTGTTGAGCTTCTTGGATGTGTAGTGTAATTTTTTCATCAAATTTGGAAAGCTTGGGCTATCATTAACGTTTTTTACTGTCTCTTTTTCTTTCTTTGCTTTCATTGGTATGCTCGATGCTGTCTCCTAGGCCTCTAAAGCCTTCTTTATTTTTTTCCCAATCATTTTTTTACTCTGAGTTCTTCAGATTGGTTACTTTCTCAATATTTTCTTTATGTTTTCCATCTCAAATTTGATGTTGAATCCTTCTAGTGATTTTTTTTTCATTTCAGCTATTGTGTTCTTTACTCCAAAATTTAATTTTGATTATCTTTTATAATTTATATCTCCTAATCAATAATCCGTTTGTGCTGGTTAGTGCCTCAAGCAGGTGACCCTCATGGTGAGAACTGTGAACTGGACAGGAGCATGCCAGGCCCAAAAAGGTGCAAAGGCCCTAATGTGCAGGGAGCAAAGAAAGGGATATGGGGTGTAAACGGATGGGGGAGAGGCTGCAGGCATCACCCATGCCTTAGTGGAATGCCAGGGTAGGAGAGGTATCTACTCTTCTTATGAATTAGAGATGTTGAGTCAGAGAACTTGACGCTGAGGTGGTTGTTGGCCTGGGAGAGCAATATACAGGATTCTAGTTTCATGCGTTCCACTCAGAAATTCTTTTCTTTGCACTAAGTTAGTTTCAGTTTCTACAGTTATGGCTTCTGTCCCAAAGGTACACAAATGGAATTTGTAGTCCCAAGGGGCATCCTGAGGGACCTTCTAGCCAAATCACATGGAATTATTTCTGCCAGGAGGGCAGAATCACATAGGCCTTTAAGGGAATCTAGTTCCCTACCTCTGGTACCCCCATTCAATTCCCAAACGCCAAGAAGCTCTTATGCTTCAAAACTGCTGAATTCAGATAAGAACAGTGGAAGGCTATGGCTTTTGGGCCTAGGCTGTTTCCAGTCTCCCCAACTCAGCTTGCACAGAGTTCCCCCAAGGTGGAGCCTTGAGGACCAGCAGCTAAGCCACCATGATTAAAGGTAGCTCATTCAGGTTGGAGCAGTGGGTGATGCCCATGGCAACATTGCAGCGGCAGTGATAGTCTCAGAATTGGGAAAACAAAGAGGGTCAATGAATCTATTATTCTGAGTTGTTGTTATTGGGCAAAGATATTCCTAGCTGAGGCTGCATAGTAAAGCAAAAGATGGAGAAGGTCCACGCTATTCACAAACTCCTTGTCAACCCTGAGTCTATGTGCAGTTACATAAAAGACTTGAACATTGCCAAAAGAAAGCGAAAGTAAGGGCAGGCTTAAAAATATCCTGAACTTTGCATGTACTCTCCCTCACAAACATATACCCCAGGAGAAGACAGAAGCCTTACTGGTCTAAGTGTTCGAGCACAGCCTTTGTCTAATAATTCGATTACTATCAAACTATTCAGACACAGAAATGATCCACAGGAAGTTAGGCTTAAAAGTAATAACAAGAATTCTGCCCTGGCTGGGTAGCTCACTAGGTTGGGGCATGGTCTCATACACCAAAAGGTTATGGGTTTGATCCTAGGTCAGGGCACATACTGGTATGGGAGGCAACTGATCAATTTTTCTCTCTCACATGGATGCTTCTCTCTTAAAAAAATAAAAATCAAAAAAGAAAAAAGAAAAATAATAATAGCAAAAACAAGAATTAAATAAAATAAAGACAGCAAGACAGCAGCCACACTGTATGTGGGGAGACAGATTTCAGTTTTAGCCAGGGAAGTTACTTAATAAACAAAAAGATTATTAACTTTCAGGTGAAAATATCAGAACCCAGAATTACTACAATATATTATCCAAATTTTCAATTTTTAGCAAAATTATGAGATAAGAAAAACAAAACAGTAGAGTTTGACCCCTACTAAGAAGAAAGAGCACTCAATAGAAACTGTTGCTGAGTTGCTGGATGTTGGATTTACAAGAAATACTTCAAAGAAACTTTTACGAAAATGTTCAGATAACTAAAGAAATCATATTTAAAGAGCTAAAAGAATGTATAAAACCAGTAAATGCACAAAAGGATTCATTATCCGCCACAAATCTGTTTTTTTCTTCTTTTTTATTTCTCTAATCTCATAATCTATAATTATGTGAAATATTTAAATATCTGTTTCTTTTTAAAAAAATATATTTTATTGATTTTTTACAGAGAGGAAGGGAGAGGGATAGAGAGTTAGAAACATCGATGAGAGAGAAACATCGATCAGCTGCCTCCTGCACATGCCCTACTGGGGATGTGCCTGCAACCAAGGTACATGCCTTTGACTGGAATCGAACTGGGGACCCTTCAGTCCGCAGGCCGATGCTCTATCCACTGAGCCAAACTGGTCAGGGCTTAAGTATTTGTTTCTCATTTGCCTCTCCAAGCTCAAAGGTCTCCAAGCTCAGGGACCTGTATGTCTTTCATATCTGAGTCCCAAGAACTGGGGCTGGTGTGGAGACAACAGACACACCAGTGAATGGGGAGTGAAAAGCTAAATAGAGGAATGATTAAGTGAGTGAATGAGTGTGAGTCAGTAAATGATCTCCGAACACCTTTATTATTGACTACTCTGTGAGGGGTCAATTATGATGTGGCATGAGGACAGGATGGGGCATCGGTGCCTCAACCCTGCTGAGAACTCTTGAGATCCACGTGTGTGTATAAACACAGGCTTTGTTTAATTACCCATCAAAGCTTTATTGGGAGCCTATTCTGTTCCAGGAGTGAACAAAATGACTAAATATCCTGCTGTTCTGGGTAAACAGGATAAATAACTCCATTATGTAATATCACTTAATATTCTATATGGTAATAACTGTTAGAAATAAAACAGGGAGAGGGAGAAAGTGCTGCAGGGACCAGCTAAGTTTAAAATAATGTACATACAATAGAATACTATTGAGCTATGAGAAAGAAGGAGATCCTGCTGTTTACAAACACATGGGCAGTCCTAAAAGGACATTATGCTAAGTGAAATAAGTGAACTGTTGTACAGTGCAATATGTTATGTGATATTATGTAAATATAATATATAATTATATCATACTAGAGGCCCAGTGCAGGAATTCGTGCATGGGTGGGGTCCAGCTGGCCTGGCCCCAATAGGGACAGATCGGGGCTGGGCCTGTAGGGAGAAGGAGATGGTGGGAGCTTGGCCAGCAGGCCCCATCCCAATTGGGGTTGGGGGGGCAGATT
>NW_005372150.1:1118254-1125283 GCF_000412655.1 Myotis brandtii
GCGGAACTGGTGGGGGGGAGGGGCTGCAGGCCGATCAGGAGTGTGGGGGACCATAGGGAAAAGGGCTGACCTGGGGGAGGGACTGCGGGAGGTTGGCTGGCCAGCCCCACCCCCTGTTGAGGTGGGGTGGCAATCAGTGGTGGGGCTGGCCAGGGAGAGGGGCTGTGGGCCAATCAGGGTGGTGGGGGTCCATCAGGGGCATGGCTGACCGGAGGGAGGGGCTGCAGGAGGTTGGCTGGCCAGCCCCACCCCCTATTAGGATGCGGGGTGCAATCAGGGGTGGGACGGCCAGGGGGAGGGGCTGCAGGAGGTTGGCCACCCGCCCCGCCCCCATTGGGCCAGTCGGGGAGAGGGGCTGTGGGCCTATGTGGTGGGGTGGGCTGATTGGGGGTGGGGCTGGCTGGGGGGAAGTAAGGGGTGTTTGGCCAGCCCTGCTCTTGATCGGGGGTGGGAGAGTCCAATCAGGGGCAGGCCAGAAGGGGGAAGGGGCTGCAAGGTTGGCCAGCTGGTCCCACCCCCAGATCGGGCAGGTTCGGTTCGCTGGCCACAGTGGGCCTCATAATGACCAGTCGTTAAGGTTGTTATGGCTGTTATGGTCGCTGACTTTTTATATATCCTATATAATAAAGAGCTAATATGCAAATGGTTGTCACGCCCTCATGCTGTAATGGCTCAGATGCTCAACACTGGGGAGAGAGGAATGGGGACCAGCCAGGCACAAATGAGCTGGCAAGAGAGGAATGGGGACCAGCAGGCTACGGCCTGGAAGAGGGACAAGCCCCCTGCCCTGTGGTCCTGGGCACCAGCACCTACAGCTGCAGCCCAGAAGCTGCCTGCCCATGATCCCCTGTGGCTGCGGCCAGCCCAGGCAAAGCCGGCCCGGGTCCTGGGTACCTGCAGCCAGCCAGAGGGAGAGAAGCCCAGGTCCCGGATGCCTGGGACCAGCCAGAGGAGGGAATCCTGGGTCCCGGATGTGGGGCAAGGCAGAGGCGGTTAGGGGCAACCAGGCCAGCAGAGGAACAATTAGGGGCAATCAGGCTGGTAGGGGAGCAGTTAGGGGCGATCAGGCAGGCAGGCGAGCGGTTAGGAGTCAGCAGTCCTGGACTGCGAGAGGTAGTCGGACATCCCGCAAGGGATCCTGGATTGGAAAGGATGCAGGCTGGGCTGAGGGACAACCCCCCCTCCCCGTGCACGAATTTTGTGCACCGGGCCTCTAGTATAGATAATAAACTGTATGGTGATTATTCCTACAGGGTGGGGCAAAAATAGGTTTATAGTTATATCCAATTTTAAATACAATAATTAACGAATAAAAATATAAGAATAAACTTGAGTATGTGAAACACAGAGGATATTCTTGTATTATTTACTAATTAAGTATTTGAAAGTGGATACAACTATAAACCTACTTTTGCCACATTCTGCATATGATGATTTTATATAACAATATATGGTATTGTGTGTTCTATTATATATTCATACAAAGTTCTGACCTCCACCAGGCAGGTTCAGGGCTGACTTCAGTATGAAAATGGATGTGCCATGGATGCCATGGAGCCCCAGCGCCCAGCCACAGCTGTCAGTTCTATGGTGGCTGCACGTCCCTGAGTCTCAGCTCCTTACCTGCACAGAGGAGGTAAAGTACCTACCTTCAGGGCTGTGGGGATGATGGCATGAAATGGGATCCAGGGAGTAACAAGTCCCTACTGTGTGCCATTTAATTCTCACAACCAGCAGAGTAAGCTCAGCTAGCAGTCTACATTGTCGAAGCCACTATTCTTTTTAACTTAAAAAAATTACGGACATTAAAAAAGCATTCAGAATTATAGAGCATTACACAATAGTGCACGCTCCCATACCTCTCACTTGAGTCAACCATCATCAAACTCTGTTGATCTTGTTTTACCCCAAAGTCCCTACTGGTGTGTGTTGGGGGGCACAAGGGAGAGAAGAAGGTTGCGTGAAACAATTATAAGAAAATCCCAGACTTCACAATACAGATTTTTTAAAAGTAACCACAGCCAGCCAGTGTGGCTCAGTGTTTGAGCATTAGCCCATGAGCCAGGAGGTCTAACCCATTCGGTTCCCAGTCAGGGCACATGCACAGGTTGCGGGCACATCCCCAGTAGGGAGCATGCAAGAGGAGCCAATCAATGTTTCTCTCTCATCGATGTTTCTCTCTCTCTATCCCTCTCCCTTCCTCTCTCTAAAATCAATAAAAAAATATTTTTTAAAAAGTAACTACAAAACCATGATTGTGTCTAAAAAAATTGGATAATAATCACTTACTATTTTCTAAATCGAAATGTATTCAATTATTTCTGTTCAAGAATGTTGTTGTTTTGAACACCAGATTTAATCAATTCAGGATCCAAGCATATTGCATTTGGTTTATAAGTCTCTTAAGTATCTTTTCATCTATAATATGCCCCCCCTTTTTATATTCATGCCATTTATTTCTTGAACAAAGCAGATCATTTGTCCTGTAGACTAATACATGCTTTAGAATAAATGAATGAATTAATGACAGCTCATGTACACCTCTCAGGGCATTTTTGCAGAAGAAGTGGGAGACTATTGAATTTAATCTTAGGTCTTAGACAGTGTGTACACCCTGTGGTACTTCAATTTACTTATTGATCCTCCCTACTCCACCCCCCCCCCCCCCCCCCCCCCCTATTTCCTAAAACTCACCTAAGCAACTGACCTCTGGCAGGAAACGTGGAAATGGCAGCGCCTTTCTCAAGCATCTGCAACTCTCTATCCTGAGTGGGAGTTTTCAGAGAGGCTGGGCATTATTTATGGAGACATCCTAGTGACAGGGAGAACTTCTGGCCCGGAACTGCCTGTGGTGTCACATCCTTAACCTGGCTGACATCGGAACGCCTTGGGGATGGGGGGAGTTCTCCGGGAAAAAATGCTGGGTCAGCAGCCCCAATGGCATCTTTTCAAAACAATAATAAAGATATCAGAAAGGCAATCTGTCAGAGGCAGACACATTGGTGGCGAGTGCTGAGGCTGGGCAGATGGTGCAGAGAAGGACAGGGCTCAGAACCAGATGTTGCATTTCCTGAAAATAGACATGTTAGGTCTTTGGGGCTGTCAGGTGCCCCCTCATTAGCCCTTCAGCCTAAATGGAGCCACTGAACATGACATCTCACTCAGACCTGGCATCTGGCTGGGGACCCCAGTCCAGACAGGGACCCAGGCCTGGGAGGAGGGAAGGATACACTGGCCAGTCCTTTCCCCTTGGGGGAAACTGAGGCCCAGAGGCCTCTGCAGGAGGCATTGCAGGGAATGGCAGGGGTTCAGTGACAGAGACTTACTGGACCAGGTTTTAGCTCGAGGGTCTGTAGCATGATGGTTCTCTATGTGACAAGGAACCCATATGGGAAGGTTTCTGTGTTCCAGGTTCTCCTGAGTTGTCTGAGAGCTGTGGCTCATCCCCATTTTTGCCTTATCATTGAGCACTGGTCCTTGGACTGATCTTTCTTTAAGTACATTCACTGTTTTTCACTTAAACAAGTGGAAACTTGATAGATTACCTTAAAAAACAACCAACCCAGTATCACACCTATACTAGTAAGTGAAAGGTAAGAGTAGAAAGACTCAGTGACTTCTAGGTGATGGTGGTACCTGGACACAATTGGGTCCGTCTCAGGGGGCCTGTCCTAGGTCTGTTCCCTCGGTGAATGAGAGCAGAAGGCTAATGACAGGCACCAGGTAGAGACTTTCCCCAGGTAGCCATGTGGAAAGAAAAGACCATGGAAACAACCAGCTCATCATGCATGCTGCCAACATTGCCCACCATCCAGGTCCCAATGTCATCTTACAGGTGGGAAACTGTAAGGTCAGTGAGGAGACTCAGACCCAGTGAGGAAGGACTCGCTCAAGGTCATCAGCAGGTCACTGCTTCTGAGAGCCGCACATTCAGGAAGGTCACTCTGCTTCCCTAAAACCTGTGAGACTCACACATACCTGCTCGTGTGTGGTCATGACCGGGGAGAGCCGCCGCCCTCTGCCTGGCCTTTCTCTTCTGTGCAGCAGGAACAATAACTCACTCTTTTCCAGGTTGGTTGTGAGATGTTGTTAAAAGGAGACCATTCATTCAGTGGATACTTACTGAACATTGTATGTCCAGCACATAGTAGGTGCTCAACACAGGAAATCTCTTTCACCTCTAAAAAGTTTGTGGCATAATAAGCACCAGGTATTAGTACCCACATCAGCACCTGTGTTGAAGCATTTATCCACAGTTCAGGCAATTGATATTATATAACTATTTAACCAATCAGAAAACTGAGGCTCTGAGATATGAAGTCATTTGCTCAAACATCAAGAGATGCTCTGGACAGTGCATGAGACAGAGGATCCCGGCTGCTCAGAGCAGTGCTGGGACTTGGCCCTGGGACACAGGCCTAAGGAGATAAGGCTTGCCTAGGGCCTTGATTGCCAACCTGCCTGCTGCAATTTCAGATTCAGGATACTAAATCTCCAGCCCTGGGAGAACAGCAAAGCCTGTCTCCGAGCCTCTGGGGGGGAGAAGTGTAATTATTTCAGGCAGATTGAATGCCTCTGACAAAAAGAAGGAGGGAGCGGGGAACAATTAGCCTCACTTTGCAGGCCGCCGGTATTTCTCTTGCAATGAGCATTGCAGCCCGACACACTGTAATTAGGCCTTGGTTAATAACAGGCTCAGTATCTCCCGCACCCTGTCAGGGAGAAGAATCCATCTTACAGGTAATTGCAGGGTTGGTGGTTTCTGAATGTCTCTTTCCGCTAGCCTGGGTTTTCCCCGGGGGTTAGCTGGCAGGACTTTCTGAGCAAACACTGCCTGTGCTGGGATGCAGGTTGGGGTTGGGGGGCATGGAGTCTAGGTGAGCCTTCCTTGGAGCTGAGATGATGGGCCTGGATCAGTGATCCAGCCTCCCAGTCCATCTTCCTGCTCTCCCACCCCCTTCAATCCATTCTTCCACAGGCAGCCAGAAAGCATGGAGTTAAACTGGAAGTCATATCATGTCCCTGCTCTGCTCCGCACCCTCCATTGACGCTTGTGGTCCTCAGAGGCAGAGACCTCCTGATGGTCTGCAGCGCTGCATTGTCCCTCTTTGCCTCCTTCTGCCTTTCCCTTGCTCACTCTGTCCAGGCCCACTGGACTGTTTCATAAGTGCATGCCCCTACACTCCTGCCTCAGGGCCTTTACACTGGCTGTCTCTTCCTCCTGGAATGCTTTTCTTTCACATGCTGGCTCCCTCTCCTCATCCTGACTCAATGCTCCCTTCTCAGAACATCCCCACCAGGACCTCCAGCACTTTCTGATTCCCTGCCCCACTTTATTTTTCTTCTTAGCTTATCTTGCCTCTTACTCTCCATATATTTTACTCGTTACTTTGTTTTCCCCACAAGGCTGTTTGTTCCACAAGGTCAGAGAATTTTGTCTGGCTGGTTCATAGTTGTACCCCAAATGACTAGACAAGTACCTATCACATAGTAGGTACTCAATAAATGACACACAGCTGGCTTGGCTTGCAGGTGCATGTTCTCTGCTTCATGTGAGTTCTGGCCATCACCAAGGCTTCACTAAGAGGTCCCCTCTTCTAGGAAGGCTCCCTGGAATCTCTGGTGGACCACACCCTCCCCTCTCAAGGCCTGTTGAAGAAACTTGATCTCCCTCCACTTATTCACCATCTGTTCCTGAAACTGTCTCTGTGGACTCCTCCAAACCCAGGGCCCACGGCTGAGTGTCCTCTGGCTCTCTAGGGAATGGCTGTGGCTCTGGATCCTAGCAGGTGCTACATACATATTTCTGGAGAAATGTTGGCATGAAGGAGACTGGGGAGGTGGATAAGCAAGGGAGAGCAAACAATAATGGCCACTCAAATTAATCTAGAGTGTCCCACAGCCAGGTGCGGCACACCCTGCTTGTGCCTGCTCACTCCATCTCAAAATAGCTCTGTGAAGAAATAGCCTTATTATTATCATCATACCCCCTTTACCAAAAACAGAAGTTGTGTTAAACAATGGGGTTCAAACTGTTTTGGTAGCACACCCTATTGGTAAAAAAAAAAAGTGTTGAGTATAGATCCGCATTTCCTATCTATTAATTTATAAATTACATATATGTGCTAATATCTCTACAACAAATGTGCACAAAAGTAGAGATTTAAAGAGTTGGATGAAGATAAAGAACTGTGGATCTTATATGCCCTCAGGGACTGCACGTCCCATTTGGAATCCAGTCCTCATGGATGAGGAAATGAGTGAGTGCTCACGACTCATGGTGTTCAGAGCAGAGGCTTTGGGACCATATTTTGTGGTTGCTCTTCATTTATTAGCTGGGCAAGTTCACTTGGCAACATGAGCAAGTTGCTTATTGTCTCTGAGTCACAGTTTTCTTATCTGTAAAGTGGAAATTGAAATAGTCTCAACTTTATAGGGCTATGGTGAGGAGTGAATTAGACTGTTTCTATAAAGTCTTATAACAGGGCCTTATGCCTGTTTGCTATTCCTATTAGGAAAATGCTTCTTTCTGGAAATAAAGCTAAAAAAGTGGCCAGGGTCAGAATACCAGAGTGAGGACTCTGGTGAGAAAGCATGTCATCATCTCCTCTGCTCTGTGTCAACGCTGACACGATTTGGAGCTGAAACCGCTCTCTGCAGTTAGCATGTGACAAGAGTGGGTGGAAAATGGGGCCGTCTGAACACTGCCTCTAACTCGTGTGACCAGATTGGGTTCCCTGTCTGTCCAACAGGATCAGAGCAGCGTTGGGGTCAGAGGCTTGGATGACTCAATGGGAGAAAATGTGTTTTGTCTGTTGGAAAAGGAGGCTCAGGGTTCCAGGGCCCAGAACTGCAAACCTGAGCAGCTTTTGGGCAAGGACATTACTTGTCAGGGTCATAATTCATTCATCCTCTGCCCAAATTGGTAGCTTCAGCTCCTGGCTTGCAGAATAATCCCTCCCCCCCCCGCCCCGCTCCACTCCAAGTGATTTGTGGACAGACTACATCAGAATCACCTGGAAATATATA
>NW_005372150.1:1126253-1128030 GCF_000412655.1 Myotis brandtii
TGCCCCTACCCACCCTTCAAATCCCTTCCACCATGCATTTCTGTTTCCCTTTTTGTTTGTTGGATTGTTCTGCTGCTCCTTCTCCTCACCCCACCACCCTTGGATCGTAATGTAAAATTCTTTTACCATGTCAAGAAATTATTAAAAATACAGGTACTTTGAAAAAAAATACAGATACTTCTTCGAACACCGGCCGGCAGGGGGGTGGGGGGTGGCAGGGAAGAGGCGGCCACCAGCAGCCACCTCTTCCCTGCCCCCCGCCCCCCGGCCGGTGTTCGGAGAAGTACCTGTATTTTTTTTTCAAAGTACCTGTATTTTTAATAATTTCTTGACATGGTAACAGAATTTTACATTATGATCCAAGGGTGGTGGGGTGAGGAGAAGGAGCAGGAGAATAATCCAACAAACAAAAAGGGAAACAGAAATGCGTGGTGGAAGGGATTTGAAGAGGTGGCATGGGCACCTCTGGTGGGGTCTGGGCTGCCCTCCACCTCCAAATCTGCCCTCCACCTGAGTGTGCACCCCAATGTGCAGGAGATGTGATGAGGCCCAGCCCTCTGTATTCAGAACCGGGCTCTGGCCATGTAGAAATGTCTCATTTATACCTCTGGCTACAGCCAGCTGCTCACAAAAGGTTAGGAGTCCTGAAGCCTGTCCTGCCAAGGAGAAAGGGTGCGGCCCTCTGTCCCCCCAGCACCCACATGCCCACGGCCTCAGGCGTAGAAGATGAGCTCGGGGATCTTCCCGCCCTGCACCCCGGTGCGGTTGGTGCTATTGGAGGAACACTGGAACTGGAGGTCACCTTCCCGCACTGCACCTCCGTCAGGCCCTCCTGCCCGAAGTAGCAGAGCTCACTGCCGTCCAGCATGGCGCTGGCCGTGTAGAAGGTGTCCTGCTCCACCTGCACCGGGTGCTCGAACCAGACCGGGAAGGTGCTGCTGGAGCCGTCGGACACGAACCTGGTCAGGTTCTGGGCGAGGACCACCCCCAGGCGCTTGAGCTCGATCTTCACACTGTACTCGGCTTTCCCAGAGCTGGACCCGTACAAGCCCAGCCCTGCCACAAACACCCTCCTGTCCACCGCAAACTGGATGCTGTCGCAGCGCCCCTGGTAGCGCCACTGGTTGCTGCGGTAGGCCAAGGCCTGGAAGCAGTGGCACCTCTGCGGGGCCAGGCCTCGCCTCTTGTTCAGCGGGAAGTCAAGCGGGGGCTTGCTGGCCACCGTGTACCACAGGAAGATGTTGTGGGTCTCCTCCAGCATCAGGATGTCCGACTGGGCAGCGCCGTTGGCAAACTCCTCCAGGGTCATGGCCGGAATGCGGACCAGGTAGAGGGCCAGCCCCAGGACGTGCCTCTTGTTGCGTGGGGTGGTGAGCAGGCCCTGCCGCTTGCACTCGGCCTCGGCCCAGTTGAGCACGGCCTTGAAGATCACCGCCTCCTTGGTGTTGAGGGCCTCCCGGGTGACGACGATCTCCAGGGTCTGCCAGTCGATCTCGCAGAAGCCCTCGGACTGCAGGGCCATCTCTGCCTGCTCGTCAATGACCTCCCAGCAGCGCTGGGTTAGCTCGGGCTCCTCAAACAGCCGGCTCTGCGACAGCAGGACACAGGCCTTCTTGGCTTCCAGGCTCGTCTCCAGGAAGTGCACACAGGCTTTCGCCGGCGGCCACTTCTTCCCTGCCCTGCCGGCTTCTCTGATCACTGGCAGGGGGGGGGGGGAGGCTGCCCAGTTCTCCTGGTTCTCTGATCACTGGCTGGGGGGGGGGGGGAAAGGGGCGCC
>NW_005372150.1:1128281-1135740 GCF_000412655.1 Myotis brandtii
CCCCATGTGGTCACAAGATGGCCACCACAAGATGGCCGGCAGGGGAGGGCAGTTGTGGGTGATCAGGCCAGCAGGGGAGGGCAGTTGGGGGCAATCAGGCCTGCAAGGGAGGGAAGTTGGGGGCAATCAGGCAGGCAGAGAGGCAAGCAGTTGGGAACCAGCAGTCCAAGATTGTGAGAGGGATGTCTGACTGCCAGTTTAGACAGTCAGACACCCCCCGAGGCGTCCCAGATTGGAGAGGGTGCAGGCTGGGCTGAGAGACACCCCTCCAGTGCACAAATTTTGTGCACCAGGCCATATATATATATGTGTGTGTGTGTGTGTGTGTGTGTGTGTGTGTGTGTGTGTGTGCTGCATAATGACATTCTGGTCAACCATAGGCTGCTTATATGAGACAGTGGTCCCATAAGAGTAAAATGGAGCTGGAAAATCTCTATCACCTAGTGATGTAGCCATTGTAAAGTCCAGAGTGCAGCACATCACTCACATGTATGGTGATGCTGCTATAAACACACCTGCAGCTGCCAGTCGGATAAAAGCATAGACATACAATTATGTGCACTACATAATATTGATGATGATAGTAAAAGACTACATTACTGGTTTGGAGCTACTATTCTGTACTCTTTATTGTTATTTTAGGGTGTGCTCTTTCTGTTTATGAAGGGAGTTTGCTGTGAAAGGTGCGCTATGCTACATTGGCCAAGCTGTCCATGTTGTGCTCACCATGGCTCTTGGTTTCATCGATTTCTCTTGTTCTCAATGTAATCTCATGCTGTTTTGTACAGTAACATGTTTATACTATAGGCTTGTTCCTTGTAATACAGGCCTGTTGTCTGAGATCAAGAGGCAATCCCATACTGCCTGGGTGTGTAGTAGGCTAGAGCATCTAGGTGTGTGTACTGCAATGCACTCTGCAGTGTTCGCACAAGGATGAAATCACCTAGTAACACACTTCTCAGAATGCATCCTGATCATTACACAGCACATGACTATATATATATATATATATGTATGTATGTATATATATTCAGAACCCCTGGACCTACTTCAACCTGGTGCCCTGGGATCACAGGGGATGGGATTAAGAAATCTATATTTGAAAAAAGCTGCTCAGGGCCCTACAGCATGGTTGTACTACCTGCTTTATAATTTTTAAGGGACTCAGCATCTCTCTCTGTGACTATTACACACCAGTGGGCAGGATCAAGTGGGGCTGGGGTTCAAGCAGGATTATTTGCTTTATTGCTGAGCCTCCGTTTTCTCATCCATAAACAGGAATAGCAAGAGCACCTGCTTTTCTTAAAAATGAGGCCTGAATTCTCTGGGAGAGGCCAGGCTGGTAAGTGCTCAATAAGTAGGAAGCATGGTTATTACTATAATATTAAAAATAGCTAATAATTAGTAGTTGTTATTATTATAGTACATATAAAATATTTTATGCAGGAATTTAAGTTCATTTTAAAAAGGATCTTAAATGCCACGGAAAAGAAACCCCTGATTCACCAGATCAGAGAAAAAGAGCATGCAAGTCATTTGCCAATTCTGTTCAAAGGAGCCTCAAAGCAAAACAGAGCCCCTGCTCTGGCTTCACACATCCCTGAAAGGGAGCATGCTCTGCCAGTGCCACACCTGCCCAGTAATCCCACCGTCCTTCTGTTCAATGAAAGAATGACTATACAAACAAATCAGAAGCTGAAAAAATGATGCAGCAATATGTTAAAATAGACACTACTTCAATGCAAACACATTTAAAGTTTTCACATTAACTTTTTTCTTTAATTACTTTAATATAAAAGATAGCAATATTCCATATTTTAAATGATATACTAGTAACAACAGTTTTAAAACCCTCTAATAAGTATTTAATTAATATAAAGTTATTGAAGGGTATCAATGACTACCAAATAAATACTACCAAGTCTTTACTGGTGTCTTTTGCATATTTGGAGGTAGGTAGAGAAAATATCAGATAGGAATATGGACGTTTTATTTTTTTAAATATATTTTATTGATTTTTTAGAGAGGAAGGGAGAGGGATAGAGAGTTAGAAACATCGATGAGAGAGAAACATCGATCAGCTGCCTCCTGCACACCCCCTATTGGGGATGTGCCCGCAACCAAGGTACATGCCCTTGACTGAAATCGAACCTGGGACCCTTGAGTCCACAGGCTGACGCTCTATCCACTGAGCCAAACCGGTTAGGGCAGGAATATGGATGTTTTAAAGCTACATTTTTTCCAGCCTTTATCTTTTTATTAAATCTTGTGCCTGTTAGAAGATTTACTCAAGATGGTTGTAAAGATATTCAGCTAAAATCACACTTCAAATGCCAGATGGGTTTTGGCCCCATTTGATGTCAGCAAAGCTATTGATTGACACATATAGAAACTCTTAGGTTTTCAGGTTTTTTAGAGTCTCTGAGCTGAATAGTTTGGCCTTGTAAACCATTTTTTTTTGGCCTTCAGTGTGTTATACATAATTCCTAATTAGGTGAAAGGGCACCCTGTGGTAGGTGGTATGATGGGAATTGTCAATAATTAAATAACACACGAGAAAAATTGGGATGTATGCCTTAGTATCATGAGAGCACTGTAATGTTTTGAAGTTTCTCCATGTGATTTTTAACATATTTCAGACAGAGCAGTCATTGCATTTGTAATGATACTGACAGTTCATTTGAAAAATTTCTGGTGCTTTCAAAGTTAACATGATTGGAATAAAACTGCAAAAGAATACTCAGCCTTTGCAATCTTGTTCTAATTAGTGTATTTACAAAGTCCAACACTCAGTGAAAAGTGAATTGAAAAATCAGCCAAGACCAGGGACTTGGATCCAGGCTTCCCCAGGTTAATGGGCAGAATTAGATGATGCAAGAAAATTCTGTGACATTATCAGTGCCCATTAAAATTCTTTCCAAGGGAATCTGGAATGTAGAAAATATAAATTTAAAAGGTGTTTTTATGTATTTCTTAGAAAGACAATTATATTTTTCTCTAGCTATCAATCCATGATTCCACAAAGTCCATCATTTTTGCCAATGTCTTGTCTAACTGATGTCAACATCTGTGAATCAGTCTGTCTTTTCGGATATTTTAAAAAGGTTCTAATTGGTGTGAGATGGTATCTCATTGTTATTTTGATTTGCACCCTAAACCACAAGTGCTGCCGAGGATGTGAAGAAAAAGAAACCCTCGTGCACTGCTGGTGGGAATGCAGACTGGTGTAGCTACCGTGGAAGACAGTATGGAGTTTCCTCAAAAAGTTAAAAATGGAACTCCCATTTGACCCTGTGATCCCACTTCTAGAACTATGTCCCAAGAAACCAGAAACACCAATCAGAAAGGATATATGCACCCTTATGTTCACAGCAGCACAATTTACAATAGCTAAGATTTGGAAACAGCCTAAGGGCCTATCAACAGATGAGTGGATTAGAAAACTGTGGTACATCTACACAATGGAATACTATGCTGCTGTAAAAAAGAAGGAACTCTTACCATTTGCAACAGCATGGATGGAACTGGAGAGCATTATGCTAAGTGAAATAAGCCAGTCAATGAAGGAAAAATACCACATGATCTCACCCATTTATGGATAATAAAGACCATAATAAACTTTTGAAAAAAAATAGATACAGACACAAATGGTATGGGAGGGGGTGGTTAGAGAGCAACCAAAGGACTTGTATGCATGCATATTAGCATAACCAATGGACACAGACACTGGGGTGGTGGGGGCTTGCCCAAGATAGGAATCGCTGGGGAGGGGGAGTGTCAATCCGGGAAAAAGGAGACATATATAAAACTTCAGACAATAAAAAAAGGTTCTAAATTCTTTAGGCCTTCAACAAGCTGAAGAAGTACACATGCCAACTCTTTGCATCTTAAAGAACTTCAGGCAAGCTATTCTGTTCTTGAATGATCTTCCAAGGAGGTAAAATTTGGGACTGAGTAGGTGAACTTGGCCAGTGCAGTATGCACTGTCATAACCTCACAGCATTGTCCTGGAACCTCACGCAGCAGGAGAATCTTAGGGTGAGCCTGTACACTTTGGTGCAGGAGATGTGGAGTGGGGCCCAGGAATCTGCTGCACTGGTGGTTCCAGTGCAGGAGGCCTTTGGACCACACTTTGAGAAACAACTATTTGCAGCTTCTTTCTGTTTTCCTTCACTGCTAGGTGCACCACTGACAGGGAGATTTATTACTTTGTGGGTCACTGGAATGAGATGCACACAGACATTTGTGGAATGTCATCAATGGTATTTTCATGGAGGCCCATCATGGAATGAAAATATGCACACGTGGTAACTAGCACAAGGTTTTAATGCAACCCCAGGCATCCCTGTCTTGATTACTGGAGTTTTAAAACACATCCTGCTGTCTGATAAGGTAAGCCTTCTTCTTTAGGTGTGTCCTGGTTCTTGTATAATTTTTGTGTGTGCTATTTATTCTTCTCTTATGTTGATATATAATTCCCATAAAATAAAATCTATAATTTTAAAGTGTACAATTCAGGTATGTTTAGTATTTTCAAGGTTCGCACCACCATTTATCACTATCTACTTCCAGAATATTATAATCCCCCCAATAAATTCTGGACTTTTTAGCAGTAACTTCCCATTGCTCCTTCCCCTAGGCAACCACTAATCAACTTTCAATCTCTATGGATTTACCTAGTCTGGAAATTTCATATAAATGGAATCAGGCAATATGTGGCCTTTGTGACTGGCTTATTTCATTTAGCTTAGTGTTTTCTTTTCTTTTTATTTTTTTATGTTTTTTAATTCTTTATTGTTTAAAGTATTACATATGTCTCCTTCCCCGCCCCCCCCATTGACCTCTCCCCAGCCGTTCCCAGCCCCCAGCACATGCCTCACCCCCCTACTGTCTGTGTCCATTGGTTATGCTTATATGCATGCATACAAGTCCTTGGTTGCTCTCTTACCCATCCCCTCCTCTGCCTTCCCTCTGAGGTTGGACAGTCAAGCTTAGTGTTTTCAAGGTCCATCCATGTAGCAGTATGTGTCAGTACTTAATTCCTTTCTATGGCCGAATAATATTTCATTTATGGATAGACCACATTCAGTTTATCTACTCATTATGTAAATTTGGGTTGATTCCATCTTTTGGCTACTGTGAGTAATGCTGCTGTGAAGACTCGTGTACAAGTCTGTGTGGACATAGGTTTTCACTTATCTTGGGTATGTACCTAGGAGTGGAATTGCTGGGTAATATGATAAATTATGTTTAATTTTGGGAGGACCATCCAAACTGTTTTCCACAGCATTTGCACCATTTTGCATTCCCACTAGAAATGTATAAAATTTTCAATTTCTTCACATCCTCTCCAGGACTCCTATTGTTTGTCTTCTTTTATTAAAGCTGTGCCAGTGGGTGTGTAGTGGAATCCTATTGCAGTTTTGATTTACTTCACCTTATGATTGATGGTCTTGAATATCTTCTCATATGCTGATTGACCATTTGTACGTATTTGGAGAAACGTTACTCAAATTCTTTGCACATTTTTAATGCAGTTATTTGTCTTTTGATTGTTAGAGTTCTTTTTATATTCTGACTACTAGACCCTTATCAGATATATGATTTGCAAATATTTTATTCCATTTTGTGCATTGTCTTCACTTTCTCAACAGTGTCCTTTGAGGCACGAAAGTGTTTAATTCAGATGAAGTTCAGTTTATCTGATTTTCCTTTGGCTTCGTGTGCTTTAGCTGTCATTAAGAAACTGCTGCCTAAGTTAAAGTCACAAAGTTTACACCTGTATTCTCTTCTAAGCATTTTATAGTCTCAACTCTCACATTTAGATTGTTGATCCATTTTGAGTTAATTTTTGTGTAAGAGATGAGGTAAGGGTCCCAATTTATAGATTTTCTGTGGGCACATGCCTGGGTTAGGGATTGATCCCCAGTAGGAGGCAGCAGATAGATGATTCTCATCATTGATGCTTCTATCTCTCTCTCCCTCTCCTTCTCTCTCTCTGAAATCAATAAAAACATATTTTAAAAATATGTTGAAATTTTGATTGGGATTTCACTGAATCTGTAGATCAAAATGTTGGGAAGTATTGTCATCTTACCATTACTAAGTTTTCATCTAGGAGCATGGGTCATTTTACCCAATTGTCTAAAATCATTTGTTGAAAAGACTATTATTTCTTCATTGAGTTGTCTTAGCATCCTTGTCACAATAACTGGTAGTAGGCACATGGGTCTGCTAGTATTTCTGGACTCTCAGTGCTTTCCCACTGACCTATATGTCTGTCATGGTGCCAATAACACATTGTCTTCATTACTGTAGTTTTGTAGTAAGTCTTGAAATTGAAAAGTGTGACCCCCACCTACCTTTTTTTTAAAATTAACGATTGTTTTAGCTGGCTATTCAGGGTCCCTTGCACTTCCACATAGATGTTAAATTTCTCTTAAAAAAGCAGTTGATGCTTTGGTGAGTGTGGCTCAGTGGTTGAATGTCGACCTATGAACCAGAAAGTCACAGTTCGATTTCTTGTCAGGGCACATGCCTGGGTTAGGGCTCGATCCCCAGTAGGGGGCATGTAGGAGGCAGCAGATAGATAATTCTCATCATTGATGCATCTATCTCTCTCTCTCCCTCTCCTTCTCTCTCTCTGAAATCAATAAAAACATATTTTAAAAATATGTTGAAATTTTGATTGGGATTTCACTGAATCTGTAGATCAAAATGTTGGGAAGTATTGTCATCTTACCATTACTAAGTTTTCATCTAGGAGCATGGGTCATTTTCCATTTATTTAAATTCTT
The DNA here is from genome assembly GCF_000412655.1 of Myotis brandtii. Taxonomy (NCBI): domain Eukaryota; kingdom Metazoa; phylum Chordata; class Mammalia; order Chiroptera; family Vespertilionidae; genus Myotis; species Myotis brandtii. The sequence continues at coordinate 1,135,079 of NW_005372150.1, forward strand.
CTTTCTTCCAACAATGTTTTATAACTTCCAGTATATAAGCACTTATTTTGTTAAATTTATTCCTAAGTGTTATATTCTTCTTGATGCTAATGTAAATTAAATTGTTTTCTTTATTTCCTCTTTGGATTGTTTATTGCTAGTGTGTAGAAACATAACCTATCTTTGTACATTGATATTTTTTCTATTAATCTTGCTAAACTCATTTATTAGTTCTAATGGGTCTTATTTTATAACTAGAGGCCCCGTGCACAAAAATTTGTGCACTCGGGGGGCGGGGGGAGGGGGGTCCCCCAGCCCGGCCTGTGCCCTCTCACAGTCTGGGACCCCTCGGGAGATAACGACCTGCTGGCTTAGGCCTGCTCCCGGGTGGCAGAGGGCAGGCCCAATCCCTAAGTGCAGCCCCTGGTCAGGCTCAGAGCAGGGCCGATTGGGGAGTTGGGGCGCCGCCCCGTCATGCACAGAGCAGGGCGGATCGGGAGGTTGCAATGCCACCCTCAGTCACGCTCAGGGTAGGGCCGATTGGGGGGTTGGGCCCCCGCCCCCTGTCACACTCAAGGCAGGGTCGATGGGGAGGTTGCGGCACCACCCCCTGTCACGCACAGAGCAGGGCCAATCAGGGGGTTGGGCACTGCCCCCTGTCATGCACAGAGCAGGGCCGATCA
>NW_005372150.1:1136540-1137613 GCF_000412655.1 Myotis brandtii
CCTGGCTGCCGGCCGCCATCTTGGCTGACAGTTAATTTGCATATACTCACTGATTAGCCAATGAAAAGGGTAGCAGTCGTACGCCAATTACCATGTTTCTCTTTTATTAGTGTAGATCATCTTGTCAGGGTCCCCAAAGAAAACTATTGAAATTTCTATTGGAATTGGCTTGAATACAGACAATTTGGAGTTGAATTGACACTTTGCAAGGTTTAAATTTTCTTATAAGATATCTCCCTATTTCTTTAGGTCACCTTTAAAGCGTTTCAGTTCCATTTTAATTTTCTATGTACAAATCTTGCACATGTATACTTGATTTTATTCCTAAGTAGTTTTAATTTTTTTCTTGATATTACAAATGTGTCTTTAAAAATAATGCTCTGAAATGGTTTTTGTTGGTGTATAATGTACAGTTGCCTTTTATATATTATTTTTATACTGTAGTCAGTTACCTTTCTAAACTTTCCCATTGTGTTTAGTAATTTTTCTATAGGTTTTTTTTGTTTTTTTATTGCTTAAAATATTACAAAGAGTAGTACATTTGTTTCCCTTTTCCCCCCTTTGACCTTCCCCCAGCCTCCCCTACCCCCCAGTGTCTTGTGTCCATGGTTATGCTTATATGCATGCATACAAGTCCTTTGGTTAATCTCTTACCGCCCCCTCCCCGCCAACCCTCCCCAGCCTTCCTGCTGTAGTTTGACAGTCTGTTTAATGCTGCTCTGCCTCTGTATCTATTTTTGTTCATCAGTTTATAATGGTCTTTATTATCCATAAATGAGTGAGATCATGTGGTATTTTTCTTTCACTGACTGGCTTATTTCGCTTAGCATAATGCTCTCCAGTTCCATTCATGCTGTTGCAAATGGTAAGAATTCTTTCTTTTTGACAGCAGCATAGTATTCCATGTGTATATGTACCACAGTTTTCTAATCCATTAGTCCGTTGATGGGCACTTAGGCTGTTTCCAGATCTTAGCTATGGTAAATTGTGCTGCTATGAACATAGGGATGCATATATCCTTTCTGATTGGTGTTTCTGGTTTCTTGGGATATATGCCTAGCAGTGGGATCACT
>NW_005372150.1:1142630-1148834 GCF_000412655.1 Myotis brandtii
TTCTATTTGCCTGAAAAACCTTTTTCCATCCCTTCACCATCAGTCTGTGTGCGTCTTTTTTTCTGAGGTGGGTTTCTTGTAGATAGCAGATATATGGGTCATGTTTTCTCTATAGGTTCTTTGAGTTCCCATTATTTAAAGATTAAATCTGGGCATTTGAGGACTGAAACAAGGGAAAGAGCCAAAGATGATATCAGTCTAAGTAAAATGTTGTTTGCCGATGGTATCACACTGAACTTTAAACACAGTCAGCTGTGTAACAATATGGTTCATGCTATTGAAGCCTCCCTCTCTATTGGTTCTTTCATTGATCATGAGCTTGAATATAATCAATAGATGCAAAGGCTTATCTTCACCATGGGTGGAGATGGAGCCCATAAAGGGCTGAACAGGAAGAAATGAAGCATTAGTGACATTGGAGCTTCTCCCAGTTAAAGTTGCAGGGGGACAGTGAATGGTGTTGGATGGGAAGTTTCCTGGTGCCATGCAACAGGGGACTCATTTTCTGTTTGTACTCAACCAGGAAGAGATTCGTCCTCAAAGCAGTTAAAGATCCCTATCTTCAGGTGCAGCAATTTCAGGGGCCATAGACACCAGCCATGGGTGATTTTGTGTGAGGAGACATCATCCTTCCCTCTTCAAGCCAAGACCCAGAACTCCTGAATCTGGAATCAGGACCTGGAAGGAAGGGTGGGGCACTGCCTTGCACAGCTCCAGGATACACCGTCCGTATAGCATTCCGGAATTGCTATTTATTGGGCACTTACTCTGGGCACAACACTATCCTAAGCACTGCCCTCTAAGAGTTTATTTAATCCTCCACACAACTCTCTAAATTCTTATTATTCCTGTTTGGATGATTAGGAACATGAAACTTGGAGAGATGGAACAGGGTAAAAGTCACCGGCAGTGCGAAAGCAGATCCCCAGCCCGCAGCTCTCAGGACCTCAGCTCTGTTATGCTATCTGTGCCTTCCCAGCCCACAACAGAGAACATGCGACAACACATGCTCCAGAGAGAAGAAAGAGAGAATCTGGAGATTCTCTCTAAATCTGGTCTTGGCTCCTTTTATTTATCTTTTTACTTATCAATCTTTCCAATAAATGACTTTAAATTGTATTTTTTAATTTTTTTCTGTTTTGCTTAGGCTCCTTCAAAGGGGTTTCTATGACCTTGGTCAAGATGTTATATATGTGAGCTGAAGGTCAAGGGTGGAATTCCTCTCTATCTCTGTAGCCCTGTGCAGGGCTTGGTAATGGTTGAGCCTGACAATATTTATTAGAAGAATGAGTTACCAGTTTTCACAGGGTGACTTCTGAGATAAAACTAGCTTACATTTATTAACAGTTTACTGCCAGGGATCATTGGTATTTAAAATGCAATAAGCCATTTAATCATCACAACAACCTCATGAACTGGGTGCATTATGATTCCCACTTCAGAGTCAAGGAGGCTATGTCTCAGAGAAGTCAGGTCCTTGCCTGAGTTCCCAGCATATTACGTGGGGGCTAAGCCAGAATTGAACTTGCACAATTGAATCCAAACCTGTCTCTTAGCCTCTACATGTGGGCACAAACTGTATGACTCTGTGTGGCCTGAATCTCCATCTTCAACAGGTCAACCAGCCACTGCTTGGAGACCTACAGTGATGATGTCTCAGTGCAGCACTGCTCCTGCCTCTCCCCTTCCACCCTGGCTGCTCTGCTCCCGGCCCCTTCTCTACCACACTGAACTGAGTGAAGCTTCTTGAGGAAGAACCTCTCCAATCCTTCCCTGTACATCCTTCTTGGTGGTGCTGTTTCCTTGGAAATGTCAGGCCACATTTTTCTGAGTGGAAAAAACTTTTCAAAATCTGGTGTATCTCACTGAATTGAAAATGTTACTGGTTGTAAGATTGACCTTTATTTTACATACACTTGAGAAAGAAAAATTCTGCCAGTTAAACTTTGACTTAATGCTTTCTTATCACTTGGAATTTTTAGTTCATTGTCATTGGAAGAATCTTTAACAGAGTTTATCATTTATTACTCTTGTGCATAAAGCATAAGAGAAATAAGTTGTTTAAGTGAGCGTAAAACTTGTTCACAGAGTTTGACTGAATAATTTTTGACTCAGTTGAAGATGTCTACGGTTTTTCAAATAATATTATTCTCTGTGTCATTAAAACTGTTGAGGTTGCAGCATTTCTAACAAGAGCACTCCACTGTTATCTCTGGGGCTCTCTTCCAGACGGGATGCTCATTCTGCAAATTGTGATGCTGGTATTGTCTTGCTTGGTGTGTCATGGTCAGCCACCTTGCATGTATCAGGAACAAAGTGAAAGCTACATCTCTGTGTGCACATCTTCTCTTTTTGGAAATGGTAAAGCATTTGGTGGTTGTTCTGCAAGAAGATGCAGCTATTCCTACTATGACAGGCATTTGCTTTACACAGATGTCATTTTTATATTCTGTTACCTCTTTTTGCATATACAATAACTTTTCACTTCAATGCCAGATCATAATGTAATCTGTTGAAGACATTTTAAGTGGCAATTAAATGCAACACGTGTTATTCCAATAATGCACAAGCCTCAAGAGTGATGACAAATGAATGAACAGCCATGACCAAGCTCACACAAGCATGGCAGTGACAGCTGCACCCCCACTGCCCTCTGCTGACCAGGATGGAGAGTTGCTATTCCTTCTCAGAGAGCTCCCTGAGGGCAGGCAGTATGCCTCATTCCTCTCTGTTCCCCTAGTTCCTGGAAATGGGGGAAATGATTTTTGAGTGAATAGATGAATTGAGACACACTGTAGCTAGTGAGAGTGATGGTATAGAAGGATTCAGGAAAACAATAAAAATCAGTGTAAGAGCTCAAATCACAGAAGGCTGGGGTAAGGTAGCTTAGGGGCAAAGTGCCCACCTCGCCAAAAGTAGACCATGAAAATATCACAGCTTCATGTCACAGGAACAGTTGTAAATGATAGAATATCAGACCTGAGAGGGTTCTAAGAGACCTTGTTCAATCTCCAACAGCTAATTTATGGAGAAGCCAAGAGTCAAACTTGAGGGTTCAACCGTGATGCTCACTGCATTGCCTCTTGCTAGGATGGGCTGCCTTGTGCAGCACGGAGCTCCCTGACACTTGAGGTTTAGAATTAGAAGCAGGAGAATTGGAAACCAGACCCTGGTCCACCTTTGCAGTAGAAAAGCATGCTGTGAGATGGCCAACACTGAGGAGATTTGTCCAATAGCCTTAGTTCACCCAGGGTGTTTTATGGATGAGGAAATGAGGGCCACACATCGCCTCCTTTAGGAAGCCTCTCCTCCGAACACCCCTCCATTTCCTAAGCACTTGCCACTGTGCTAGTGGTCTCCCTGTTCTTCTGCCACCACCTGTCAGCTATTTGTGTCTGAATTTATCTCCCTGACCACATAAGCTTCAGTAAAGATACCATCTCCTTAGAGTGGCCACAGGGAGGGTCGACTTTGAACCACTTCTGTAGCTTTGGAATACTGGGAAAGTTACTTACATCTGTGTCTCAGCTTTCCCATTTGTAAAATGAAGATGATTCCAATAATACCTCCCCCAACTGTGGTTGAGAGGAGTAAATGACACAAGGAATGTGAAAATATCTAGAAGAGTACATAGCACGTGGCGAATTCTTAATAGCTGTCAACTTTGTGCTGTCCTCCTCCTCATTATCATCATCACTACCATCATTTAGGCCTTCTCCATTATGGGAAACATGTTTGTGAGTTAAATGAGCTTGTGTCTGTATAGTGGACACTTGTTTGTTTCTACAGCGCCCCTTCGTGAGTGCTCCATTCATTTGTGAATTCACTCCTCTCCAATGGTTAGCCCCGGGGTCCTGTTGGCCTCTACCCTAGTCTATGACCTTGGTGCATTCCAACCTGTGCATCACCTTCCCAGCCTGTAATTCATTCCTCGGTGATCACATGAATGAGGTCTGGACAATCAGAAATAACAAGACTTAATTCTAGATCTTTGCCCTCTTTTGCCTCAAGGACCTCAAGCTGAGAGGTGGAGTGCTGACACCTCTCCAGCCCTTGCTCACACAGGCAGGGGAGCCTTCCTGAGACCAGACCAGTGCAGAGGGCTGGGTCCCATAGAGAAAGTCAGAGAAATCGGTGCCCGTGACATAATTTAACCTCTGTGTTAAGTTTCACTTGAAGGTAAATTTACTCTGCCTTTTTAATTAGTGAGAAAAATATTCTCGTTATGCTTAAGCCAACTTGGACAAGGTTATACCAAACTTGTGTAACATACACATTTCCATATATTTCTAATTTAATTTTTAAAAATAACTTATTCTACAAATGTAAAATACAGCAGTTGATGCTGAAATCACAGGATACTTGCTTTTGACTAGCTTATACATATCACTCCCTAACTCCACATCCTCCTTCTGAAAACTGGGTTATCTGCCTCCCTTCACATCCCCCACATAGTCTGAGCTGCAACCAAGCTGTCTCATGCCAGCACTGTCATCTGATGGCCACTTAGTGTCTGACTGCTTCCCCAGGAGGGAGTTATTGTCCCCTCTTCCTGTGTATCTCCTTTCATTTATCATCAGCTCAGCTCAATCCAGGTCATTTCCTTCTGACCCACACATGTTGCCCTCTCTTCACTCCCTTCAGGAAATCTTCCTCTCCAAACCCTCACACGGTCCCTTCTGTTTCTCTGCCCAGTCATGTGTCTCTCCTTGCCCCAAAGAAGCCCCTCTCTCCTCATGACTGAGCGACTTTCAAAATGCCAGTGGTGTTGGCAGAGCTGTGATCTGTTTTAGGAGCTCAAGTCACCTCCCAGTCCTAGGCTCTACCCTCCTTGTCTCATAGATATTGATACCCTGAGGGTAAATGAGCCATCTGTACCTCCCTTCCAGGGCTAACAGAGACCTGACCCAGAGGAGGCCCTCAGAGAGCCCCCCTCCCCCCCAAAAAAAGAGTTTCTTGAGGGAACACACCTGAGAACTTGGTTTCTGGGCCCTGACTGATGCATGTACAGTGAGCCATCTTCTGGACCAAGGCCCCATGGCTTGGAACTCAGACCTATTGTCCCCACTTTCACTAACATATATGGCAATGGTTCTTTTTCTCTCCTGATGTCAAATTCACAGAAAATATTACCTACTTGAAACCCATAATTTAAATAAATGCATACAATGCCCTAGTTGTAATATTAAAGAGAAATAAAAGGAAAATAATTTGTAACAAAATATATATTTTAATACATGAATGCTTGGGCCAAACTATACCAGAAGAGAGGATAAAGTTATCAAATGATTGTGCCTATTTATAATGAACTAAAAGCCCAGTGCACGAAAATTCATGCACAGGGGGGGTGTCCCTCAGCCCAGTCTGTGCCCTCTCACAGTCCGGGACCCCTCGGGGGATGTCCACCTGCCAGCTTAGACCCACTCCCTGTGCAGTTGGACATCCTAGCGCTGCGGAGGAGGCAGGAGAGGTTCCCACCACCACCGCTCCTCTTGCAGCCATCAGCCTGGCTTGTGGCTGAGTGGAGCTCCTCCTGTGGGAGTGCACTGACCACCAGGGGACAGCTCCTGCATTGAGCATCTGCCCCCTGGTGGTCAGTGCACATCATAGTGACCAGTCATTCCCAGTTGTTCTGCCATTAGGGTCAATTTGCATATTACCCTTTTATTATATAGGATGCATTTAAATTTAAGAAAAATAAGACACTCTTTAACTGACTAATTTTAACACTTTGAGATAAGGGTAAACTGTGTGTTTACATACATGCATTGGATGTACCACATGCTCAACAGCTGCAAATGCAGACTGACACAGGTCTGCTTTATGGTGACTTGGGGCTACAGGGGATGTTCTGAAGGGTGAAAAGCTCTTAGTAAAATCTTGGGAGATAAGAAAGCATCACTTTCCCTTGAGCTACATAGTGAGTCCTTCCCTAGCAAGTTCATGTGTATTAAACAACTTTGCAAAAAATAATGAAACCACTTTGGGTTTAAGTGCAAAATAGAGTGAGGTTCTAGACTCCGGTAATGACAAAGAGGGTTGCCACGTCATGGTCGGTGTGGCTCAGTGGTTAGACCGTGAGCTCCCCCCATACACCAAAGGGTCTTGGGTTTAATTCCCAGTCAGGGGCACGTACTTGGGTTGCAAGTTCAATCCCCATGTGGGAGGCAACCAATTGATGTGTCTCTCTCACATCAATGTTTC
>NW_005372150.1:1148939-1168952 GCF_000412655.1 Myotis brandtii
CCCTTCCCTTTCTCCCTCCCTTCCACTCTCAAAATCAATGCAAAAAATATCCTGGGGGAAGGATTAATGACAACAACAACAAAAGAGCAGAGCCACCACTTCTGCCTGAGTGGGACAATCATGCATATTGAAATTCTAGATTCCTGTCTGCTAAATGGGAGTATCCAGCCATGCCCCCCTCCCCCCAGACTACTTTTAAACACCCCATAAAAGTTCACATGTCTCTAGGATGATAAAACTTCCTTTGAAAAACCCTAGTTTAGAAAATAGTCTGGCAGCTGCAGAGACCGGGGTTGACTCTGTATGGCCATGGCTAAACTGCTTCCTGAGCCTCAGTTTTCTGCTCTGTTAAATGAGGCTTTTTGATATTGGGCAAAATGGTGTGGTGACACATGGCAGGTACTCAGTGGGAAGGAGCCCTCTCCTTCCTTACCCTATGGTCTTCAGTCAGGCCTCAGGCCCTTACCCTTACTCTCACTTCAGGCCCACATAGTCCTGTGTGCTTCCAGAAGCTTCGTTGAGCTGGTCTTGAGTTGCATCTGAGCTCCCTTGCCTTCCTAAAGCCTGTGCCATCCAGAAACACGAATTTCTATTAGTCTTTAATTCTTTCACTCAAAACTTGCTTGTGCACTTGCTGTGCACACTGAAAGCTCCATGAAGATGTGAAAGGCATTAGAGACTGGGACTCAGATCCAAGGCTTGACATATACCCTGTGCTATCTGAAGACGGCATAGGGGCCTTCCTGGAGGAAGGGGTACCTGAGAAGAGCTCTGAGGGTTTGGACATGTAGTTCTGAGGAGAAGATCATCCTGGGTAGAAGAAGAGTTGGGGTCAACATCTGAAAGGTTAGGACATGGAAAGTAATCAGAAAATCATTGTTTGTTACTAGCCTAGTTCAGTTCCCATTTGCTCTGGCCTGCACCATTGCACCAAGACCTCCCTGGTCTCCTGGCCTCCAGCTATGCTCCTCCAATCCATCCCTTCTGCCAAGAGGAAATCTCCCCCAAATTGACCTTTAACCTGTCTAGCCCTACTTAAACTCTTCACGGCTCCCGTCTCCTACAAGGCATTCAGGTCCTTGGTGACTGGAACCTCTGTTCCTGCTTCTACCCTTTACTTCCTGATCACACCCTCTAGTTTATTCATTTCTTCATCCAACATATATTTACTGAGCACCTACTATGTGCCAGATCCTGCTCTAGAGGCCAGGCAATTAATAAAACCCAAACAGAGAAGTTCCTGAAATCATGGTACTGACATTTTGGTGGGAGACAGACAATAAAGAAAACATGAAGCTATAACAGTTGGAGTTAAGAGAAGATAAGAAAAATGTGGCAGGGGCAGAGAACAAAGAGTGAGAAGGGTGTTTTTTTAAGTAAACATTTAAAAATTTTAAGGTTTGCCATTTTGTTCTTTCTGGCTTAAAAAAAAATCAGATGTTGTTCCTGTGGCAATTTGGTGCCAAATTCTGATGATAAATTCTGATTGGATTTGGCAGTCCCAGTCCCCTTTGCCAGGGATTTATCCAGGGATGGGCATGTGACTCCATTTTGGCAATAGTGTTTAAAAGGAAGACTTCCAGGAGCTTCTGGGAAGAGTTTGCCTGGAAATGCACATATATAGAGAAAGCTATTTTTCCCATAGCTCCCCTTACTTTTTGCTTGAGCTACTTCATGAGGGGATGTGACATTAGGAGCTGTGGCAACCATCTTGTAACCATGAGGGGAAATATCATGGCACACAAATAGTGGCAGAGTAGGAAATTAGAAAAACTTGTGTGTTCAGTGACATCATTAAACTGCTGAACCAGTTCAGAGCCTTTCCTTAGAGCATCATGTTCAGTCAACATAATGATTTTAGATAAAACTTTCTATTAGTGTGTGTTACTGGTTACAGGTGTGCTGATCAATGACTTTCCTCAGAACTCAGGCAGCTAGAGTGGTTGAGTGACTGGAGCTCCCAGGCTGGTAGCCTCTGACCTCAAGCAGTGCCTACTATTTTTCACAGTAGCCAACTTATGCCATCATCTCTATGTGCTCCAGTCATTTGGAATTACTCGCTGTTACCCCAGACCCTATCTAGCTCTATGCTTTTGCACTTGCTCTTCTCTCTGCCTGAATGCCCTATCTGCTTATTTCTTTCTGACAAAACTCCTATTCATCACTCAAAGCCCAGTTAGAGATCAAATGTTGCCTCTTCTGTGAAACTTCAAGCCTCCAAGCCTTTGCTCCAGTGTCTCTTTTGTTCTTTCTTCTGCCCTGCCACTCACTTCCATTAGCTATTGGTCTGTCTTGCCACAGATGGACATTCCACAAGCCCAGGCCCAGGGATTCATTTATATCTGTGGTCCCTGTTCCCAATGCAAGGACTCAGACCAGGGCTAACAGTTTTTGTTGGTTAGCTAAATGAGTAAAGTGAGTGGCTGAATGCATTACTTTTCTCAGCTGCCATACTGAAGGCAGAGGCTGAGTTGGTCTCTCCTCAATTCAGGGTACAGGGCAGAGATGGTGCTGACACAATGGTTGTCCCAATGATCTGAAGCTGACTCTCTGAGAAGGTAGACCAGGCAGCCCTGCTGCTTGTTGGGGTGGGAGGAGGGGCAGGTGGAGACCTGCCTGCTCCCAGGCCTCCGACTTCCTCTAATCACTTCTCTCCACAAATGGAATGGAATCAGGCTGGCAGCCTCCCAGGGGCCAGGCCCACCCTTGTTTCTCCCTGAGGCCTCTGCCAGCTGAGTGTCCCCTCTGCCATCCAGGACCCCAGGTCAGTCTGTGTGTGCTTGGTGGCTGGAGTGGGACTCTGAGAGTGAGATAGGCGACAGTCTCGCTGCTCTGGGGGAAAATTAATCACCCTGCGTTCCACAAATTATTTGGAGATTAAAAAGGAGAGGGAATGCATGCACTAGTCCCTTACTGGGATGACACCAGAGGCTTACTCCCACCTTCACTAGGGCAGGGTCTTTCCCCATTGCACTCCATACCTGTTTTTCTAGAAAATCTAATCTGAAACCAAGTTACTTCTGTGCCTGGTGTGAGGAAAGGCACATACAGGTCCTCTCTGGCCAGGGCCTTAACTGCTAAAAACTGCTTCCAGGTTGCTGCTGGGTTCCAGGCTTCAGATGTGGGTTAGGATTCTGAGACAGTGGCCCCTGGCTGGGACCTAGTCTCTCTGAGCTTCCATAGTTCAACGAAATGAAGATAGCAATGCTTCCCTTGGGAACAGCATACAACAGGTGCTCAATAAACATAGGGCCCAGCTTCTCATGACTGCCTTGGGACAGAGCAGACAGAGCCCACATAGCCCCCAGGTAAAGACTGGGCCTGCTGTCTGGGCTTGGTTCCCCAGGGACCACCCAGTCAGCCTGCCTGCTACAGGGCAGACTCCAGATTAGAACCGCAGAAACAGCGGGCAGCTGTGAGGATGCCAGCTTCCTCCCGCAGGTGGAAGGGCCATTCGGGGCCAGGCCAGGGGCGGGCAACATAGTTGACCCTTGATGTCACACCCCCAGACTGGAATGTTCCCGTGCCCTTTTCTGAAATGGAAACTGAGGCTCAGAGAGCTCTATTCTCTAGTTAATGGATATCCAACTGGGCTTCCCAGCTTCACACCCCAGCTGGGCTGGGGGAGGGGGGGGTTGACAAGAAGGCAAGTGGTTTGGCAGAGGGAAGGTCTGTAAGCTTTTATTGGTATGGTTTGGTATGGTTCAGCTAAAGATGGGTCATGCTTCCTCCTGGGAGACCTCTCCCCCTCTCAAGTCCTGGCATACCTGCCAGGCAACATGTGGGCCTCACAACAGCTCATTTAGGGCTCCAGGTGAGTGATTGTGGGCCCCCCACTAAGGCATGGGGGAGGGCCTCAGGTTCCAGATGAAAGGCCAGAGGTGCCTCCCCATCTTCACTCCTCCTTACCTGAGGCCCTCTTCCCAACCTGTGCCATCACCTGGAGCTCCAGGCCCTGAGCACATTTGGGAAACCAAAGTGTTTCTCTTTTATTTAACTCCCCCATGCAGGCCCCGCCCGCTCCAGCGAGGTCCCTCTGCCTAGAAAGATGTGTTACAAGTGCCTAGTGAGTATCAGGCCTGCAAAAGGCATCCTGGGCCCCTGATAATGTGGGGATAGGAATGTGCTCCCCTCAGGGTTGCTGAGGGATTAGATGAGACAGAGTAATAGCTGAGATCAGGAGCTCCTAGGGCTCGGTTCACAGCAGCCACCGACCCATCTTGTACAAGGCACAGGGGGTCGGAGGGGAATGAGCTTGGGAATGCCATCTCCTAAGAGCCACAGGACAGCGGGTGTTGGTGTCTATCTGCTGACAGACTCTGAACAGGTCTTTGCCCTTAAGGAATTCTAAAGTAATACGGGAGATTTATTAATTGAACACCTACCATGTTCCAGCCCCTGTTTTAAATGCTTTACATGTTTTAATTCCTCTAGACCAGCGGTTCTCAACCTGTGGGTCGCGACCCCTTTGGGGGTCGAACGACCCTTTCACAGGGGTTGCCTAAGACCATCGGAAAACACATATATAATTACATATTGTTTTTGTGATTAATCACTATGCTTTAATTATGGTCAATTAGTAACAATGAAAAAACATCCTGCATATCAGATATTTACATTATGATTCATAACAGTAGCAAAATTACAGTTATGAAGTAGCAACGAAAATAATTTTATGGTTGGGGTCACCACAACATGAGGAGCTGTATTAAAGGGTCGCGGCATTAGGAAGGTTGAGAACCACTGCTCTAGACAGTTCCAGGAGTTTGGTGTTTGATGGCCATTCACAGTTTTGAGATGAGGAACTGAGCACAGAGAGGTCAGGTCATAGCCGGAGGACACACACATAGCAAGAGAGTGGCAGGCTGAGGATCCGAACCCAGACTGCCAGGCTCTTAAAGCCACTACTTTCAACCACTGAAGCATGCTGCTCATTGCACTCCATACCTGTTATCCCACAAAGAACAGGTCAATATCATAAAGAAGAATGGAAGAGGAATCTGGGAGATGCTGCATTGTTGTCTCTAAACCTCAGTTTTCTCCTGCTCACATTCCATCAGTGGCTCCCCAGTGCTCACCAGACCGATGCAGGGCCCTGAGTCCCCTAACCCCTATGTCATCTTCACCCTCCTCCACCTGCTGCTAGCCACTTGTCCAGCCTAATGTTTCTGAATGCCTTACTCCCCCCCACACTGCTCTCTCTACTCAGCCTTTTCTCCCTCCCACAAGCCCAGCTCCTGATCCACAGCTGCCCAGCACTCACACTGCCAGGCCACCCCAGGCAGGAGTGAGCAGTTGCCCCATCCCTCCCCAGGCTGGTGAGTTCTGGCTCTGACATCAGACACAGTCACTCCCAAAGGTCTAAGAGGTGCTGGCTTCTAATATTGTGATTGTTTTATCACATTTTTTTCCTTTTTAAACCCTTGTAGATATGTATATATTGTAGAAAGTCTGGAAAACAGAAAAGCAGAATGCAAACAAAAGCTCTTAGAATCCTGCACCCTTCCCCAAGAGATAGCTGCTATTAATATATATGGGGTCTGCTCGGCAGGCTTATTCTCTCTTTTTTGCCCTAGTATGCATAGTTTCAAAGCACTTATTTAAACTTCCATGGGCAATAGAAAGTCCCATCCAGGTACCTCTGCCTTGTTTGACTCCTGTATCCCCATGGCCTACAGCAGAGCCTGGCCTAGAGCAGGTGCTCACTTTTATAGGATGAAGGAGGGAGTGTGGTATGCAGTGTGCAGAGGTGGGGAGATTGCACAGACCAGAGAGGAGAAGGCCTTGCCCACCATCCAAGGCTTGAACCTCAGAGGTTGTGCTGTCCCCACAGGGCCAGGGAGGGGAGCCCTGGAGCCAGGATAGGGTGGAGAGGTGTCCTAGAGGGGTCAGGAGGCCCTGCCCAGCCGCCTGCCCACCATTGGGCAGAGGAAGTGGAGGCTATCACGTCAGAATGCGTGAGGGCAGCTTCACTTAGGAGCCATTTACCACCTGCAGCAATTTCTGGAATTTGGAGATAGTCAGAAGACCCAAAGGGAGGGAGATTGGGGGGAGAGGTGCCCCACCTTTTTCCAAGAAGCAGAGGACCCAGACCCTTGGCATCTGGGGAGGCAAGAGTCTTATCTAAAGACTCACAGTCACAGAGCATTGGGTAGTATTGGTTTTTAGGGGATGCCCACTGCATGCCAGGCACTGGTCTAAACCTCACAGTCTCCAGGGCCACACCTCACACACTGATGTAGGGTGCTCATTAGAACCCAAGCCAGGCTGGGCCCTGCTCTCTACCCAACATTTGCATGGCTTCCACCTACTCAGAGAAAAAGCCAAAGTCCTCACAGTGGCCATAGTGCCAGAAGAGCCAGTGACTCTCTGATCTCGTCTTCTGCTTACTCTGCTCTAGCCTCAGCCGCCTGTCTGCCTTTGGACCTTTGCCCTTGCTAATCCTGCAGCCTGAGATGCTTCTCAACCAATTTAGCTACTTGGCTCACTCTCTTGCCTTCAGGTCCCTGCTCAGAAATCATCTCCTCCAAGAGGCCTTCCCTGACTACCCTTGTGTGACCTGCACCCCATAGACCTGCTCTAATGCAGTAGCCACCTACCGCGTGTGGCTCCTGGGCACTTGAAGATGTGCTATGAGGAGCAAATACTCATTGGATTCCAGACCTACTATTATAAAAATGTAAAATAGCTCGCTAACAATTTTTGTGATTCCATATTGCCATGATAATATCTGGATTTGTTGGATTAAATATATTATTAACATTAATTTTATTTGATTTTCCTTACTTTTTTCAAAGTGGCCCTGAAAAAAATTTAGAATGACATGGGTGGCACCTTCACTCTGACCTTTTTTTCTTTCTAGCACTCATTCCACCTGTGGCATTACAGGCTCACCTGTCTGCTTATTAGCGGCAAGCCCCAAGAGGAGGACACAGATGTGTGCCTGCCCCTCTGCTGTACCCCTGCACGCATAGCAGTTGTTGCAAGTGCATCAAGTGCCTGCTCTGTACCGTGCTGCACTAGCTTCGTTCCTGAGTGTGGCTCTTTGTGTCCCTCAGTTTGGGTCTGTCTGGTGTTTCCTCATGATTAGAATGAGGTTATGCACTTTGGGCAAGAATGCCACAGAGGTGCTTCTGTGAGCAACTTATCAGAGGCATACGGGCATCCTTTCTTGTTCACCTCTGCTCTCATTTACATGTTTATCTAAATTGATCCCATTCCATAACTTACTGCTTGGTTTGATCTGAACTTGGGATAAGGGTGGAAAGAAAGGGCAGGAGTTCTGGAGTTCATGGGGAGGGAGAGATTCAGGTCCAGACACCATGCCTGGCTCACTTTGTCCTGCATTTTACTGTCTGTCTTCTGTCTGCCCAGAGATTCAGATGGGCTTCTGGAGGGTGCTCTGGGAGCTCCAGTGGGTGGGAGAGGCTGGGAAAGCAGACACCTGGGCTGACTCACACCTTAGCTGAGCAACATAATTGAATGAGCCCTGGAGAGGAATACCCACCTTTCACTGGTCTTGTGAAGGTGGTAGAACTGGAGGAGCCGGGCCAGACTTGGATAAGAGTTCCCTTTTCAGGTGGAGACTTGGGCCAGAAGGCCTGGCCCATGTCCTTGAGGGGATCTTAGAGAAAACCAGCGAAGCCAGGTGAATGACAGGGGTTGGTCAGAGAGGACTGTAGGATTCCAGAAGTGAGTGTGCCCTCTGCCTGGGCTGGTCAGGGTTCCCAGAGGAGGTGACATTTTCCTTGGGAAGGAATGCTGAGTGGGGCCTGAGGTCAGTGCTGCAAAGGCATGGAGGGGTAGGAGTGAGCAAGGAAGCAGAGAAGCTGGAGCAATGAGGCCCCTGGTGGTGGTGGGAGCTGAGCCGGAGGGGTTGTCAGGGGCCCGGCTGCACTGGACTCTGCTGGCCCCGGGGGTCTGCTGCTCCATGTCTGCCCAGAATGGGACCCGAGGACCCATGGCACCCCTGCTGAAAGCATGCTGGGAAGTCGGCCAGCCTCCGACTCCTCTCTGGTGCCCGGGATGTCTGTCCAGCCACAGCCTGCACACCTCCCAGCACAGCTCATGACTGGGGCAAATGTTCCCCTCAGGCCAAGCTGAGTGTGTCCTCTTGAGACCTCCCCCCTCCTCCTTCCCCTAGTCTGCTCAGAGCTGCCTGGAAAGATGAGACAGTGACAGGGCCCTGAAGAGACTGGACAGTGACAGGGCCCCAGAGCTGCTCCTCTCTAGGCAAGATCCCTGAAATCTTGGCTGCTTCTCACAGCCCCACCTTCAGCCTGGCCTCTTCCCAGGGGACTCCCAGCCTATCTCTGTACCCAGTGCAGGGAGATGCAGGGGAGGGAGGAGGAAGCCCCGCCCTGCAGAGCACAGGGTAGTGTTCTAAGACTTTGGGCATGTGATGCCCTTCTCTTAACCTCCTTTGGGAAGTGGGTGTGAATCCCAGAATTTGCCTCCCAAGGTAATGGTAAGGCTGGGCCCCAGTTGTGGCTGATTGGGTGTATTCCCTTGTTCCTGGGGAGCTGGGTTCTGAGTGTGGGCCTCCAGGCAGGCAGGCAGGCAGGCCTAGCCCATTGAAGGGGGTGTTTGCAGGATATGAAAGGATGGCTGGGTCTGGAATTATCTTCTCTTGCTGCATGTTGGGGACAGGGAGGCAAAGTGGGGGGCAACCAGGAAACCAGGAGCAATTTAACACCTGCACATAATTATCAAATTATCTGCCTTCTGGAAATTATTTTATCTTAATATTTTATTTGGTTTAAAATAAAATGAGAGAAGGACCCAGAGAGCCTGGGAAGGAGGCATCTGGGAGCTGGGGCCACCAGAGTCACGGACCCTTGCTATTCTGTCACAGCACTGGGGTTTGCTTGGCCATTGTGAGAGGCTGTCCAGTTGCTCTTGGGAAAGGTCGAAGCCTGGTGAAGGCAACGGAAATCCCACACTGCTCCAGGGAGGACGTGCGTGTGTGCACACATGTCCGAGTGTCTCAGCGGAGAGCCTCCTGCGCAGTGACAGCAGCCACAGAGCAGGTGCTCATAGTGCACACCCAGACCCTCACCCAACCTGAAGCCCAGGGCTAAACTCAGGAATCTTCCTTTTTATCAACCCTTATTTTTAACTTCCCGGAACAAGTGACGCAAGACTCATACACATCCTAAAGTTTGAAAATCACTACCATAATTTGGCATTTGAGACTTTACAACAGTCAGATTCTTTGGGCTGTTTTAAATCTTTGGAATTCTGGATTATTCTGATTTTAGGGGAAAGGGAAATGTTTAAAATTATTACAACTTCCAGGTGTTTTGACTTTTAAGAACCATTCAAACTCCAGAATGTTCAGATGTTTTAGGGAAGGGTCTTTCATATGTCAGACTCTACACATCCTGCAAAACTTCTGCCCTCCCCATATCGACCCCACCAGTCTTCTTCTTCATTTAATCAGATACCTCTTCAAAAAAAACTTACTTTAGACTAGCTGTAGACTTAAAAAGATAGTACAAAGATTTCCTGTAAAGCCTTCACCCAGCTTTCCCTAATGTTGATATTTGGAAAAACATAAATGTAATTATTAAAGCCAGGAAATTAACATGGATAAACTACCAGTACTCACTCTGAAGGTCTACATGCATTTTGCCACTTTTCACACCAATGTCCCTTTTCCGGCCAGAATCTGCTCCAGAATCCCGAATTGCCTTCAGTTGTGTCTCCTTCGTCTCCACCATTTTAGGACAATTCATTAGTCTTGTTTTGTCATTTATATTTTGTTTATATTTTGAAAGAATGCTGGTCAGTTATTTTGTAAAATGACTTTCAGTTTGGGTCTGTCTGGTGTTTTCTCATGATTAGAATGAGGTTATGCACTTTGGGCAAGAATGCCACAGAGGTGCTTCTGTGAGCATTTTATCAGAGGCATACAGGCATCCTTTCTTGTTCATCTCTGCTGTCATTTATGTTTTTATCTAAATTGATCTCTCTTCATAACTTATCGCTTGATTTAATCTAATCACAAGAAATACTACCCCCAAATTGTAATGGGTTTGATATGCTATAGCCATTAAAATAAAAAGAAAATTTTTTCTTTACCACTTAAAATCAATTCAGTGCCCTCCAGGGCTGTGTGTATCATGTGTATCACTTTTGACAAATGTTGTTTTAGATTGTATAGGCTCTTTGGAACTGCACAAAGTTGATTTGGGTCATTTAATTATTATTTTTTTTTCAAAAAGTCATCAAAACCATCAGATTGTTCACCTACTTAATCTCTCTTGGATTCAGTAGCTGAGAACTTGTAGAAGGTTAGGCATGAGCCCTCTAGCTTGGCCTTCTGACCTGGCTTCCTTAGCTTCCCAATGGCCTGGAAAGCCATGGCTTGTAAGTGACAGATTTCTTGGAACCAAGAAATCTTGGCTTATTTTGTAGCTTTGGGCTGAGGTCCTGGACTCTGCCACTTTATCGAGCCCCTCCCCCCATAGATGAGGACCCCACTCATACTGAAATTTCCCTGTACCCTTGGCGTCCTGCAGAGGTGTTTATTATATGTCAGCTGATATATAAATTTTTAATGGAAAAGCAGAGAGTTCTGAGAAACTATGGGGTCTGCTTCCCAAAAGTAAATCGTCAAATGCAAGCTCATGCAGATATCTCTGGAAGCTGCCGTGTAAGCCCAGACCACCGCTTCTGTGCCCACCACGCCAGAGCCACGTCTACTCTGCCTCACAGTCTTACAGGAATTCCACTTGCTAGACACTTCTTACTGCACTAGACAGGGACAGGGTCCTGGGAAACACTGCTCCCAGCCTTGTGGTATGCCAGGGGAACCACAGCTAATCCACCACAGCCAGGTGTGTCCAGTTGGCATTCTAAGACAGTGTAACACAAGCATGTCAAACTCTCCACCCGCGGGCCGCATGCAGCCCACAACAAATATGTTTGCAGCCCAGTCAATATAACGGTATGCAAGAAATGTTTTAATAAAAATTTTGTAACTTAATTTTACAATATCCTGTTATACATAATTATTAATAACTAACTACAACGTTCGCTAATGACTGATTACTATAATTGTGTTGCATTTATTTCCCTTACGCGCCTTACGTACAGATGCACCATTTCTCTCCACTAATACTGGCAGCGAATATTTTAGCAGCTGATGGCCATGTCATTAATCTTGGACTGACTTGATTGGTGTGCACAACAGGAAACATTTCGCTTTCAGAGAACAAGAAAAATAGGTTTATTTACATTACGCTTATTAATTTGTGTAGTTATCCAGTGTCTGGTAAGTTAATGTTCAAGAAAAAATATTAATTTTTATTAAAATGTTCTATTACTTTATGTTAACAATTACTCGTTTATTTCAACCCTTTATATTCAGCACGTCTCTATCGAAATAAACCTACGTTTCTATGAAAATTGAAGCTTTTGTTTTTTTGCGGCTCACATAAACTTAAACCTTATTTATTTGGCCTGTGTTAGCCTTTGAGTTTGACATGCTTGGTGTAACACATTCACTTCTGAATAAAGACAGGATGACACCGTGTTTATACCTAACCTGGAGCAGCTACCCTTCGACCACCCGAAAGCACGCTATACCTCTCCCCCAAAGTGTAAACGTCTCATAGGGCACTTGGCATCTTCTCGCTGAGCCATGTGCCCCATTGATGTCTGTAATTTAAATGCTAAGATACAGGGTTACCCTAGGGAGCAGGGGAGAGAAAAATAATAGATTAATTATTATTCATATAATTTATATTTCAAGTATATTCATATTTAAGCAAGAAAAAATGCAAGTATATTCATATTTAAGTATATTCATATTTAAGCAAGAAAAAAATACACATAAATTCTATAGTCTTCATTTCCACAGTAATCACTTGGCCTTAGCTGCATTTGTAGCTTTCTTCTTCACTCCCCATTCCATATTCCCTTGGCCTTCATCTGAGCTTGGCTCTTTGGCTCATGGCTGCATTCCTGAGGGGACTATGCCATTAGTGGGTCTGCCTATACTGGGCTGCTGATGTTTTTTATTAACTACAGACATGGGTGTACCCGGAGGTGCCCCAGAGAATCCTTGAGTCCAGGTTCCTGCACTGATTCTGCTGTCAGCATCCCAGGTGGCCCCTCAGAAACCTCTCCTTTAGGGATCCCAAGCTGCCCTGCCACTCAGCACAGTGGCAGGGACCAGCCCAACCAGAAAGAGGTTGGGTTCGAGCAGAAGACAGCGTTTTCTCATGGGTGCTGGACAGCAGCCCAGCAGACGACCACCTGTGTCAGGCTTGAGCCCAGCTGCTCCAGGGGTAAGGTGGCAGGCTGGGCTCTCTGGGGACTCACTTGGACCTCTTTTATCTCACTCTTACATCCAGGAAGCCGGGTCAGTTCTGGGGCTGGAGTGTGTGGGGAGGGCGGGCTGGCAGGGCCTAGGAGGTGTCTGTCTCGGGGATGAAGAATGTGCCATAGGTCAGGAAGGAGCCAGGACATGAGCACAGGGCCGGAGCATGCAGCTACAAGCTGTGGTCCAGACACCGCAGCCATGTACTGTCCCAAGGGAATCTCACAGCAGCCTGGGGTGAGAGGAAGCCAGTTCCCAGGAGACAACTTCATGTCAGTGCAGCATAACACCTCGGCTGGGGCAAGATTCACATAAGCTCTCCCTCCGGGACTCACACACACAGCCTGCAGCCAAGGCGCCTCCCCAAATACCAGTGCCGAGCACTATTCTCATCACCTTAGCTGGGTGTAGTCATTGAATCTTCACAACTCTATGGGATTTGAACCCAAGCAGGCTGGTTTTAGTCCCTGTTCTTCATCCCCAAACTGTTCTGCCTCCTGGAGGCACAAGTTTTGACTGGAACAAGGACCCTAGTTCAGGCAGGTCCTTTAGGAGACTTGCTTTTCTCACTGGTTTGGAGGTAATAGCATCTTCCCCGTGTGGTATGGGACACATCCACCCAGTGCTCCTCTGACCTCACAGCACAGAGGGAGCATACAGGAAATGAGAGTTTAAAATGAAACAAAAAGAAAAGGATATTTAAAAGCCTTTTTGGGTACCCAAATGGGGTTAAACTGACTCTCAGCTCACCTCTAGTTCATCCACTCATTCCTTCATCCAATTTATTTTTCAAACGCTTGCCAAAGTCTCCCCCTGGCCCACAAGCCCCTGTGACCTGGACCCTGTGACCTCTGTCACCTCATCCCCTGGTCACTGCATTCCAGCCACACAGTCTGTCCCGTTGCCCCTTTGCCTTGCCTGGCACACTCCAGCCCCAGGGCCTTTGCATGGCTGTTCTTGCTCAGGGAAAGCTTTTCCCCGAAATGTGCCTTGGCTCACTGCTTCATTTTCAAAGACCATTAATTTCTCAGGGAGACATTCTCTGATTACTACGTTTAAAATGTCAACACCTCCTCCCACGCATCATGTCCCATCTCCCTCCCCAGTTTCATTATTTCTCTTTAATCTTTACTGTACTCTAACACACCAAGTGTAGTATTCATTTTGGATTGTTGTTATTTGACTATTAGATTTTTGTCGAATACATTCACTGCTGCAACCTCAGCACCTAGTGGGCGTTGTGCACATAGAAGGTTCTCGACAAACACCCACAGAATGAACAACACCATGGTCTTGGAGCAATACATATGGGAAGCTGTCTCTGTTCTCAAGGAGCTGACATTCTTGTGGATGACAACAGACGCTTGCACTGGTCACCACCATCTGCAAAGTGGCAAAGTCTCTGGCTCAAGTCAGCCCCGGGCCTCAGAAAAGCCAAAGTAGGCCGAGGAGAGCTTCAGAATTGGGGGAGGGGTAGATTTAGAAATTTGACATTAATACCTCAGGACCTAATTCATAAAACATGTAATTATAGGGTGCCAGTGTTTAATTGTAATTTTGGTAATGACCTGCAACTGCATACAAATTATAGGGTAATCACCTCAAATGTGCTTACAGCTGCTATAAATGCCATTTGGTCCAGCATGGAGCTCCCCAGCCAGTGTCTCTGGGGCTCAGATAAGGGCAGGGTGCTGGGGACATCCTCCATTTGGCTTGGAATGCCACGCTGAGGTGATAGCATGAAGCTGGGCTGCAAACACCAGCTGCCATGAGTTTCTACACCGCCCCCCATCCTCCCATGAAGAGTAAGCTCCTCATAGGCCCCGTTTAAATTATAGCAAGAGTGTCTTCGGCCACACCAGACTGGGTCTGGAAGGGTTGGGGGTAGAAGAGGAAGGTCGGCCTCCTGGCTGCTTGGGGCAGGTGGGGGACCCAGAGTCAGGACCATGGATAGGTGGGCTTCCTTTGTACCTGTAGGGTGGTGGACCAAATTAGAAGTTAAAGACTGGTGGCCTCTGCTGTGTTTTATTTGGGCTGCACAGTGCTCTGAAACAGTGCATCTGTAGAGACTTAGAAAGGGCACAGGCTCTCTCATAACCACACTTGGCACTTCTCCCTACTGTCTCCCCTAATGCCCACTTCCTTTCACTTGCACTTTCACCTTTACCTCCTGGGCCCTGTTGGCACTGAATTGCCTGCACCTTCCCAGAGGCAGTGTCCATGGTAAGAGGAACATGGCCATTGGGGCTAGACACCCAAGGGTTGAAATCTACCCTTACCATCTGAATGGCCTTGGGCAAAGAAAGGGATCTCTCTGAGCCTCTCCAGGTGCCAGAGAGATTATGAACGTGTATAAACTGCCCAGCTTGCAGGGTTTGGCTAACACATTTTCCAGCTGCAAGAGGCAGCATAGGATAGTAGTTAAGAGTGTAGGCTCTAGGGCCAATGCCCAGGTTCCCATCTCAGCCCTGCTACCTGTGAACTTCCTGAATTTGCCTATGCTACTTCACCTCTTGAAGTCCCCCTTTTTCCATCTGTAAAATGGGAATAATTGTAAAAAGTGTTTCCTACCTCAGAGAGTTTATGCAGGGCTAAACTCTCAATTCATAAATATGAAGGGCTTAGAATAGTTCCTGGCACAAAGTAGCACTCAAGAAATGTCAGCCATGAGTACCTGCCATGTGCTGGATGGAGTAGAGGACAGGGTAGCCCAAGTTCTGCACATACATGCACCCACACAAGGCACACCACACTCTTCCTCCTCAATCTGTCCTTGAAATTCTCCCTTGCTGATGTGTCTGGAGAACTCTCATTCATCCTTCAAAACCAGCTAGTTTCTCCTTCTCTGTCCGGTCTTTGTTGCTCCCTTGCCTCTTTTGGGTGTCGGCTGCTCTTGTGGCAACTACCTCAGGAGGACATTGGCTTTTCTCTCTCTGAGTGGGAATGCTGGGAGTATTTGGATGGCTAGTATTATAACCACAGTGGGCACAAAACTTGCTAAATGTTGGTTGAAATGATCCTATTGAATTAGCAAGCAATGAGGACCCTCAGAGGGTAGGGTAGATGCCTTTTAATTAAAAATTTCAAGGAAACACATGTATATAAGGTAAAAAGGATATAACCACAATGAAGTATGTAGTGAGACATAAAATGTCCTTCTAAGCTCTTGAGTCTCACAGAGAAAAGCCAATGTTGGTAGTTTCTTGTACTCCACTTGCCATGTTCTGTGCATCTACACACAGCGCAGGTTTCTCTGCAAATGGACCCTCTACACCAGGGGTAGAGAACGTCCTGCCCATGGGCCATATAAGGCCCAAGAAATCATTTGGTTTTGCCCTGCCAAAATATTGAACAAATATATCAGGCTAATTTTTAAATTGGTAATTTTGTAAGGCCCTTGAATGATCTTATAAATATCCAAATGGTGCTTGGCAGAAAAATGGTTCCCCATCCATGCTCTACACACATGCTGTTGTCTACATCTCTTTTTATCACTTACTGATTTCTTAAACATCCTTTTGTTTCAAGCCTCACAGAACACCCCCCCCCCATCCCCCACGGGTTCATTTCAGTGGTGCTTCAGGGTGTGGCTACCTCGTGATTTCTTCAGCTGGTCCCTAGTTGTAGACATTTGGACTGTTTCTGATTCTTGCTACCCCAAATCAGGCTGTACAAGCATCTTTGTGCACATACCTTGACATATGTACCTGCTGGCTGTGATGCATTCAATGGCGGTCAGGTCCCTGACTGACTGACTGTGCCAGGCCCCCACTGCTGGGCCTTTGGTTGCTTTCAGTCTTTTGGCATTTCACGCGTCTTTTAGCTGCTGAGCACTAATCCTAACCTGTTTTAGAAATATACTTCTTTCTGTGGCTTTCCCCTGAAAGAAGCTCCTTGGTTTTGATGGGAAACACCCTTGAGGCTGAGAAAATGGATAGACAGGCACATCTCTGCCCCCACCCTATACCTCAACAACACCCAATCAATGGGGCAACTCTGCTTTGTCCAGTTTTATATGGATTTTTTACTGTAAACATGGAGTTTCTGAACTATAGAACCATCTTCAAAGGCATTCATTTATTCAGGAATCTTCTTCTCCATCCGTGTTTTAGATCCAGGGGAACTGAGGCCCAGGAAGAGGTGCTTCATGGGTGTGAGGCCCTGCCCAGGCTGGGCGGGCAGCGGCTGACACTGACCTTTGCAGGGTCAGCCCCCATCAGGGGCCTTCCGACCTGTCTCTTGGCCTAATCTTGTTTTCTGCTTTGCTGAACTTCAGACAGGGATTATTTCTCATCCAATTTTAATGCAAAGGAGGCTGCCAGGCCTGGCTTATTCTGAGTGTGGTGACAGTGGCTGTGAATGGGGACCCCAGTAACGGGGACAAAAATGTGACAGGGCCCTCCATCATGGCATTGCCCAACAATTGGGACATTATGGTTGCTCCTGGAACCCTTTCTGGGAAGGGGAGTGGGCCTCCGCCTGGTATGTTAAACAGAGAGAGGCCAGGCTTGCTTTGGGCCACCTGGCCTTGGCCTGGTCAGTAATTCCATTGTGTTAGGCACTTAGACCTGAGCAATTCAAAGGGTCCCCCAGCTGCCTCCCTCCCTCCACCTCCACCTCCTGCCACTGAGGCCTGTACCTCCATGGTATGGGTGCAGGGGCCCCCTGACCCACATCTTGGGGAGGCTACTGGTCCTGCTGCCCTGCTTCGTGACTCTAGGCCAGGTGCTTCCCTCTCTGGACTTCAGTGGGTAATAACAGCAGTGACAACAGTAATAATCACTGCACAACCTCAAATATTTCTGGGTGTTTGCCATAGGCATTTGGCAAGCATTCTCCTTGGTAATTCTCACAGTGACCTTGGGATGGAGCTTTCACTGCCTCCAGCTGCAGAGGAGGCAACACAGTGAAGGACCCAGGCAGTGAGGGTCGCACTGTGGTTCAGGGGGCGGGGCCTGGATGGCGCAATGCAAGCATGAAAGCAGTGCTAGCCAGTAGAAACAGGGCAAACTGCGTGTATAATCTCAAACTTTCTGGTAGCCACGTTAAAAAAATCTAAAAAGAAGCAGGTGAAATAAATTTAAATAGTACAATTTATGTAACTCTACCTAAAATTTTGTTTAAACTTGTAATCTATATTTAAAATATTATCAATGAGATATTTGAATTGCCTATCTTATACTAAGCCTTTAAAATCTGATGGGTATTGGACACTCAGCACGTCGGTCCAGACTCACCACCTCGCAAGTGCTCAGGGGCACACGAGGCTGGTGGCTGTCCTGCGGGACGGTGGAGGCACTCCCGTTATGCCTGGGCTGTTCACCCACCCTGTGACCCCTGGCGGGCCACCTGCCTTTCTGGGGATCAGTTTCCTCTCTGAAGCTCCTTCCATAGCCTGGTGATGAAGAGGAACAAAGTGATCCCAGAGCCCTGGCTCATGGCTGCTCAGGTGCAGCACCCTGGTAGGGCCTTCTGGGCCCCTGGATCATTCTGCAGTGCCCCCTACCTGGAGCCTCTCCCCTAGGCCATGGCTGGGGCAGCCCCTTCTCTCTTCATGTGCAGCAAAGTCCTCATAGCCTCTGTACACTGCTCCTCCGGAGTGCTGGGGTGGGGCAGGGGGTAATGGTAGGTGGAGGGTGAACTCAATATCTCCTCAGCCAGGGAGGAGTCTCTAGATTGCTTTCTTTTGCTAAACCTCCTCACGGTGAATCCATTTTGCAGATGTGGAAACAAAGGATCCCTAACCCAAAGCCACCTGCCTTTCTGGGGATCAGTTTCCTCTCTGAAGCTCCTTCCATAGCCTGGTGATGAAGAGGAACAAAGTGATCCCAGAGCCCTGGCTCATGGCTGCTCAGGTGCAGCACCCTGGTAGGGCCTTCTGGGCCCCTGGATCATTCTGCAGTGCCCCCTACCTGGAGCCTCTCCCCTAGGCCATGGCTGGGGCAGCCCCTTCTCTCTTCATGTGCAGCAAAGTCCTCATAGCCTCTGTACACTGCTCCTCCGGAGTGCTGGGGTGGGGCAGGGGGTAATGGTAGGTGGAGGGTGAACTCAATATCTCCTCAGCCAGGGAGGAGTCTCTAGATTGCTTTCTTTTGCTAAACCTCCTCACGGTGAATCCATTTTGCAGATGTGGAAACAAAGGATCCCTAACCCAAAGACCTGTGTCTCCTGCACCTGAAGCTCCTCTGGCCCTGAGTGGGAAGTTGCTGCTGACGATAACTTTGTGGTCTTCTGTACCTGAAGGGAGGAGAGGCTCCAGGTAGGGGACACTGCAGAATGATCCAGGGGTCCAGAGAGACCCTGCCAGGGTGCTGCACCTGAGCAGCCATGAGCCAGGGCTCTGGGATCACTTTGTTCCTCTTCATCACCAGGCTATGGAGGGAGCTTCAGAAAGAAAACTGATCCTCAGAGAGGCAAGTGGCCCGCCAGGGGTCACAGGGTGGGTGAACAGCCCAGGCAGAATGGGAGTGCCTCTACTGGCCCTGAAGCATAATAAGGATATGGGGACCACCCACGAATTCCTGGAGCATTTATTGAGCATTTGCTGTGTTCTGAGCACCAGGTATTGGGGTAGACCAAACAAAGTAGACCAGTCCCTGCCCCCAAGAGCTCCCAGCCCAGTGGGGACTTCATCAAAAGGAACAAATGCCAGTGAAACCCTGCATCAGTGATAGAGGAAACTAAAACTATGCAGTGGTAGAAAATCACTGAGCTTGGTGGTGCAGCAGGGGTCATGGGGCCAACTTGGTCTTCGGGCTCAAAGAGGGCCCCTCCAAGAGGAGACTTAAGCTGAGATTGGACAGCAAAGTTGAAAGGAGGGTGTCCTAAGCAGAAGGAGCAGCAAGAGCCAGGGTCCTGAGGCAGAAGAAAGCTTTGGGGGACCCAGGAACAGTAAGGGCCTGTGTGGCTGGGGTGCAGGGGTGAGGGGAAAGGCAGGGGTTGATACTAGAGATTCGGTGAGGCAAAAGTGGGCAGTCACACTTCATTCCCAGTGGGGTGGGAGGCATTGAGCTGTTTTTAAGCAGGGTAATGACATCTCTGCTTGCTCAGTGGAGAATATTTGTAGGAGGGTAAGAGAAGCTGGGGACTCATTAGGAGGCTCTTGCAGCCACTTGGATGGGTCCAAGGTGGCAGTGGAGGAGGGGAAGAGAAGTAGATGAATTCAAGATCTATTTAGGAAGGAAAAATAGCAGGCTCAAGAATCAGGTGTGGGAGCTGAAGAAAAAGGACAAGTGAAGAAGGATACAGAGGGGTAAGGTCTGAGCAGGAAGACCTGGCAGGATAAGCAGGAGGTCCATGTTAGCCTTCTCAAGTTGCCTGTGAGCCCCTCAGATGGGCAGTGTACGGAGGAGTGACATGCCTGATCTCACTGGATAGGATGTCTCATAGAAATGAGTAAAGTCACCTGCAGACAGACATGGAAGAGAGCAGGGAGGATGGGCTCATGGCCAAGCCAACTTGTACTCAGGTCCCATTAAGAAGGGTCTGTTCTAGAATGAGGGAGGTGACATTTGTACTTTATGCTGATCAGAGTCTTTCTGGATCCTGTGCCTGGGGCTGGTTGAGAGGAACCAACCAGAATTGGGAGGAGTCTGCAAACACTATTTGGTGAGTGGGCTGAGGAAGGGCTGTACTCCATCTGGAGTCTCTGCAGGCTGCCCCAGGCAGGGGAAGGAGACAAGACT
>NW_005372150.1:1172220-1174690 GCF_000412655.1 Myotis brandtii
CCAGCTTGGTGTGAGAGAAAGTTTCCTCCCAGGCAGGCTCACCAGTAAGGAGGGAGCTCCCCATTCAGGGAGCTATGTGAGCTGTGAAATGGACAGCCTCACATGGAAGGTGGTGCAAATAGTCTCTAGCACTGGGTGGGGCTATACTGTAGGATCAACAGGCCCCATCCTGCTCAGAGATGTGGCCTCCAACAGGGAGCAGTGTTCCTAGGGAGCAGCAGGAATGACCACTGATTACAAATTGCTCTGTAATCCCGCCCCCCCCCCCCCCCCGCCAGGGTGACAGCAAGCTGAGCATCTTAAGTAGCAGCAGGATGCAGCCAGATCTTTTAAAGCTGTAGAAAATTTCCCTTCAGGTCACAGCTTCTTTCTCTACTTCCTCATCCTCCCCTTTTCCCTTACTTCTGTCTCCTTAACACTGTTCCCCTCTCCCTCTGTCCCTTCTCTTCTCCCCTCCCCCAGCCTGTACTTTTCATTAGTGATCATACCTGTTCCCTACTCACATTCTAAACACTGTGCCTTCTCCTCATAACTCATGCAAAGGCTTCTTGCTCACGATTCTGTGGGCCTCAGTTTCCCCATCTGTATGTAGAACAGAAAGGATAGAGCCAAGGTGACCCTACCCATCCCCACATGTCTAAATCCAGCTCACACTTGGAGACCCAATGCCAATACTTCCTCCCGCAGGAAGTCTCTTGACCCCCCAGCTGGAAGCACATGAAGGCATTATGTTTGCACTCATTCGTTATCCTAATGCTGACCGATGCAATAGCCACAGGTGGCTACTGAGCCCTTGAAATGTGGCTGGTGCCCCATGTTGAAATAATATTTGTAATATATTGGGTTAAATAACATATATTATTAAATTGATTGCACCAGATTCTTTTAACTTCTTAGAATATGTTAAATGACCTACATGACTCGCAACATATTTCTACTGGAAATGGCATTAAACTAACCTTGTGAAAGCCAAGTGGAAATAACTACAACTGCTGGTACTTCCTGTTAGCATTCCTACTCACTGGGAGGGGAAGGACACTTGGAGAGGGGAGCGAGGAGCCACTTCCAGAAGGACATGCTGCGGGAGTGGTGCTGGGCCCCCATCTCAGTTGCAGACTCTAGAAAATAAAGCCGGCAGACGCTGCATTTTAAGGCAGAGACCAGGAGATTTCTAAGATGGGTGGGTGTGGGTCGTGCAGCTTCTCTTGGCAGGCGTTTGAGTAGGTAGCAATGGCTTGTTGCCGCCCAGGCGTCAATGCTGTCAGGTCACGGTGAGCCCCGAGGACCCTCACTAAGCCCTCCTCCCTTCCCAGCCACATTGCCCTGATCCTCTGCTGTCATCACCTCAGCCACTTGGGTATAATACCCAGGTTCCACCTGCTATTGTGTCCACTGTTTACATGGAGGTGACCTGCCCCACATATGTGCATTCTCATTGCAGCTTGTACAACACTCCGGTCTGTGAGCAAACTCGGTTCAAAGATTCTGAAGCCACAAGGGGAAAACAGCAGGGCTACAGCTGACCCTAGGGTGGAGCCGCCACCCAGACCCAGTCTAAATGGCTCCAAAGAGCTTGTTTCCATCCCTGGTCTACTGCCTGCTGTTGCTGCTGGGCGCTGCTTTTCATTTACCTCCCTCACAACCCCCTCCCACATACACACACACACTCTCATCCTCTATCCTGCTGGGCACCCAGAGGCTGGACCCCATCATCAAGGCACTCTTGCTCACCTGCTTCTGACTGGACTTGCCCATCTCCCTCCCTCCAGATTGTAGTGAGCTGGCTGCGTTCCTCCATCTACAGTCATATCTCCTGTGCGAGGCCCTCTGGCACGGCTCCAGATCTTTTCTGCAAGCCACTCTCTGCCCTGCCTTTCGGGGCCCAGGGTAGGGGTGGTTCCAGCAAGGCTAGCCCCGATGCTGCTCTGTCCCCTGGGGCTCCCTGAGCCCTGTCCACACCCCTATAAGTAGTTCCTCCGTCTGATGCTCTTCAATCATCCCCACTGAGGGGATGTCTGTGTCTTACCTACACCTGCATGAATGGCTCCTGGTATAGCCCAGCCTTGGCCTTCCTCACCCCACTCTCCTCAGCCTGCCAGCCAACTCTCTGTGTCTACTTCACAGCAGGACCCTCACGGTTATTGGTTCCCAGTCTTGGCTTCCTCACTGGGTCCTGGTCTGACCCACAGCCCATGGCTGGTCATTGCTCAGTGAAGGGGCCCTTGACCTGGCTCAAGGGCTTCTCAGAGACCATGGCTGTGTGGTTCTTTTTCCATCTCCCTCACCCCAGGGCCTGGCACTCAGGTGACCCCTGAACATTTGGTTCAGTGGTGGACTAAATGAAGTCATACAGAATATCCACAGTCTGATGTACATATGTATGTCTGTATGTATATGTGAGTGTGTGTGTATACACACATACATATAAACATACACACAAACATATATGCATACACATATCCACATATCC
>NW_005372150.1:1174991-1177081 GCF_000412655.1 Myotis brandtii
TAGGGCCGATAGGGGAGGTGGGGCACCGCCCCCTGTCACAGAGCAGGGCGGATCAGGGGGTTGGGGCGCTGCACCCTGTCACACTCAGGGCAGGGCCAATGGGGGGGTTATGGCTCTACCCTGTCACACACAGAGCAGGGCCCGTGGGGGGGGGGTGGTTGGGGCGCCGCTCCCTGTCACACACAGAGCCGCAGGGCAATCAGGGGATTGGGGAGCTCCCCCCTATCAGGCACAGAGCAGGGCCCGTGGGGGGGGGTGGTTGGGGCGCCGCACCCTGTCACACACAGAGCCCCAGGGCAGTTAGGAGATTGGGGAGCTCCCCCCTATCAGGCACAGAGCAGGGCTGATCAGGTGGTTGGGGCGCCTTCCCCTGTCACGAACAGAACAGGGTGGATAGGGAGGTTGTGGCCTCGCCCCCTGTCACTCACAGAGCCACAGGGCGATCAGGGGGTTTGGGCGCTGCCCCCTGTCACGCTGATCCCGGTGCCGGGAGCCTCGCTGCTCCGCTGATCCCGGTGCTGGGAGGCCTATTACCCTTTTACTATATAGGATAGAGGCCTGGTGCATGGGTAGGGGCTGGCTGGTTTGCCCTGAAGGGTGTCCTGGATCAGGGTGGGGGTCCCCACTGGGGTGCCTGGCCAGTCTGGGTGAGGGGCTGAGGGCTGTTTTCCGGCTGGCGAGTGACTAAAGCTTCCAACCGCTCCTTGTTTTCTTCTCTCTTTTTTTTTTTTTTTTTGGCCAGCTTTAGCTCTGGGGCCTTGCTGCTGAAAACATAGATACAATGTTGCGGTCCGAGCCCGGCTGAATGGAAGCCCTTTTCTGGGGTTTTGTTTAGCTTCTTATTTGCAACATAGTATATAGTTGCTTAGAGTTGCAACTGAGAGGCTGGCAAGTTAGGCAGGGAACGTTGGAGTCTGCAGCAAGCAAGCCTCCCTGCTCGCTTCAGTGCCTGGCTGCCGGCCGCCATCTTGGCTGACAGTTAATTTGCATATACTCACTGATTAGCCAATGAAAAGGGTAGTGGTCGTACGCCAATTACCATGTTTCTCTTTTATTAGTGTAGATATATATGTATATATATATATGCACATATCTTAAGGACATCTTCAATTTGTAAAGCTGTTTTAAAATGCCATATGCATGTCCAGACTCTGCACCCGTGGATGCCAATCAGATGTCTGGCTGAGAGAACTTGTGTAGATGGAGAAGTGAACACTTTCTGTAGCCTCCACATCTTGTCTGGTTTACTCTGTGCCCAACAAAGCACCAGG
Source organism: Myotis brandtii (assembly GCF_000412655.1). Classification (NCBI taxonomy): domain Eukaryota; kingdom Metazoa; phylum Chordata; class Mammalia; order Chiroptera; family Vespertilionidae; genus Myotis; species Myotis brandtii. The sequence continues at coordinate 1,176,263 of NW_005372150.1, forward strand.
CATGGGGCCTACAGCCCATTTGGCATGAAGTAGCATTTAGTAGATGGATGAATTAAGTGCTTGCTAGATGGAGGCACAATATCCTTGGGACTTTGTGTCATCTCTGTGGCCAATGCCAGGCCTGCAGGCTGGCCTGGTCCACGAGCAGCATGGTGAGCCAGTGGATTGATGAGGACTGCAAGTGCTCTGTGGGAGCCTGGGCTCCAGCCGTCACCAGCGTTGTGGAGACAGTGGGTTGGCTAGTCTCCATCGGATCCTCCAGATCCACTCCTGGACCTGCTCTGTGCCCTGGGGTCTGACCCTGGGGGGCCTGTACCCACCACCTCCCAGCCCTCTGCTTCTGTTGACATGAAAGGTGGTCAGAGGGTTCACAGAACTCCCCGGCCCCTCCTGCAGGGTGCCAGGTGGCTGTGCTGTCCACCAATGTCTGTGGCTGTCCGGCAGCCACTCGCTCAGCTCAGCTGCCCTCAGCCCTCAGCAGCTCCAGGGATGGCTCTCTGTGCCACAGGCCTGGGAAGAGAACAGCTCCCACTGCAGCTAGCCCACAGGTGCCGTGCCATCCCGGGCTGACTCCCTCGACCCGCTCACGCCTCTGTAACTGTCCCCATTATTAGTTGCACTTGACTCTGCTGGCTTTTCTCTCCAGGACCCTGACATGATGTCACTTCCTGGAGCTGAGTTTGATTTCTAGAAAAGGAGAATCTACACTAATAAAAGAGAAACATGGTAATTAGCGTACGACCGCTACCCTTTTCATTGGCTAATCAGTGAGTATATGCAAATTAACTGTCAGCCAAGATGGCGGCTAATTTGCAGGCA
>NW_005372150.1:1178783-1181918 GCF_000412655.1 Myotis brandtii
TCCTGCATCCCTCCCCGGCCCTGATTGTGCACTGATGGGGTCCCTTGGCCTGGCCTGGCCTGGCCTGTGCCCTTTTACAATCCAAGACCCCTCAGGGGATGTCAGGGAGCCAGTTTCAGCCTGATCCTGCAGGCCAGGCTGAGGGACCCCACTGGTGCACGAATTTGTGCACCGGGCCTCTAGTAATGATCATAATAACTTTTAGGGCAGGTCAGCAGAGGGCTGGCTTACCACTAGTGCTCAGCACATGGCTGTTATTTAATCATGCCATGAGGGGTAGGGGTGACAAGATAGGGTAGTGGTTAATAATTTGGACTCTGGAGCCAAACAGTCAGGGTTCAAATCCCAGCTCTGCCTTATTACAGCTGTGTGATCTTGGGTACATTCCTCAGCCTCTCTGTGCCTCAACTGTAAAGTGGGGATGGTTGTTATTATAAGACCTATCAAATGAGGACTAAGCACATGAACAACGTAGTAGCGAGTCACGTTCAAATGTCAGCAGTGATGCTGCAGCAGGCATCAGCCAGTACTGACACCACAGAAATCTGTAGACACTACAAACTGGAGTCACCCTCACTCCCCACATAATTTAACCTCCTCATGTTTTCCTCGACCTCTACTTCCATGCTGACAGTTGGATGGATGCAGTCCTGGAGAATGTGTTCATGTTCTCTCCTTTCTCCTATGTGGGGGCTTTGTGGCCCTGGAGGGCTTGGGGAGGCACACAGGGGTATGCCCTCCCAGCACCTAGCACCACCACTCTTGTGGCCTCATGGGTCTCTCCTTTTTACTTTAGGCTGGTTTACCCTATCCCTTCTGCTGTGGACATGCCGAGGGCCTCCAGCTGGGCCAGCAGCTCCATGGGCCCTTCCCTGGGCTGGCGTGCCCCCCTCTCCTGTCCCGCCGTGCCGTGTAATCGGAGCCACAGCCAGTGGAGCTGGTCCCAGCAGCGGGATCGCACAGGTATCAGCTGACCGCCCGTGTCCCGTTTTCCTTCACATGAGGTACAGTTAACAATGGCCGACAGTCCTCACAGGGGGCCTGGGCCCCCCAGGGAGAGGCCCTGGGTGTGCTATCGGGCCACACGATCTCACCCTTTAAAAGGCCTGCCCTCCTTGCTGACATCTAGCACAAATGGGCCTTCACCTGCCGCCAGCAACCGTCTGCCGCCCTGGGAGTGTGGGCCGGAACCCGAGCCTCAATGCCAGTCAGGCCTGCTGGGCTCACTCCTTCCCTCCATGTGAACAGGCCTCCCCATACACCTGACCATTCTTCTCCCCTCAGCCTGGATTACACCCCGTGAAAGCCCTTTGTTCCTCAGCTCTGGAAGAACTGGGCCTGGCACGATGCAGGTCTGCCCTGCTTCTGCCAATGTAGCCATCTGCCTGTGGGCAGCTCCCCAGGCCCTCAGGGGGTCACCAGCTCCAAGGCCAGAAAGTAGATTGAGAGTGGTGAGTGGGGTGAGGGGTGTTGCTATCGCCTGATTCCGTCTCTTTCCTATCCCCAAAGGCTGAGCTCCTTTGCTCTAGAAGTTTCTTCACTGACTCTCACTGAACCTTCTCTTCCTTGTCTAAAAGATGGAGACAGTGATGCCTGCCTCCTGCATCTTTGCCAGGATTGAACATTGGCATTCGGCACACAGTAGGCCCTCAGCTAATGCTGGCAAGGGTGGTAGCAGACCTGTCACAGCTGGAACAAAGTGGGACAAGCAGGTGGGAGGGTTTTTGCCTAAAGACAGTGAGAAGGTTCAGGCTTAGCTCCAAAAATTGGGGTTGAGACCTTCACAGCAACACAGGCACGCCTTGTTTTATTGAGCTTAGCTTTATTACACTTTACAGATATTATCTTACAAATTGAAGATCTGTGACAACCCTGCATTCAGCAAGTCTATCGGTGCCATTTTTCCAAAAGGCTCAGATGATGGTTAGCATTTTTTAGCAATAAAGTATTTTTTAATTAAGGTATGTACTTTTAAAAAGCATAATGCTATTCACACCTAATAGACTACAATATAGTGTAAATATAACTTTTATATGCACTGGAAAATTAAAAAAATTTGTGCGACTATCTTTATTGCCATATCTGCTTTACTATGGGGGTCTGGGGTGGAAACTCTCCAAAGTCAGCCTGCACTTATCAGAGCTGCAATTCAGGCCAGGACCCGGGAGCTTGAGGGAGAACTCAGCCCAAGTGAAGGCCTGGCCCCAAAGCAAGGTCTGAGGCTGTGGGAAAGCCTGGGTAGACTTCAGGCTTTCCCTCAGACCTCAGAGTTGCTATTTCCAACACAGTAACCGCTAGCCATGTGTGTGCCTATTTACATTTAAAAAGAAAATTAAAAATGTAATTCCTCAGTCCCAATGGCCATTTTTGAGTGCTCAGTGGCTACCACCTTGGGCAGTGCAGCTACCAAACATTCTATCATCACAGAAAGTTCTCTCGGACAGCTTTAGAGCACTGGGCTAATTAATTCAACACACACTTGTGAAGTGCCTACAATGTGCCAGACTCCACTTCTGTTGCCTGCTCTTTCCATGCACATTTATTAGGTACACCCTGAGTGCTGGAGCTGGAGGGAGGGCATCTGAGCTCCGCCCTCGGCAAGCTTGCAGCAGGCAGTGGAGTGAAGGCTGGGCTGCACATCATAGTAACATAAGTCTGGGTGTGCTGAGCCCTGGAAAAATGTACAGGCCACGTGCTGGGGCTGGTGGAGGAGGTCACTCCCCCTGGAGTCAGGGATGCTTCTGCTTCTCCATCCAGAAATGTGCAAGATGGTTGACAGTGAATTCTGAGGCCTTCAGGTTTTAAGTTAGACACCTACAATTCCCACCACCAGAGTTTTGAGTGGGCCTAAAATGTGCTTTCATACATTTAGGAGCTCATTACCTCCACTTCAGCAAGACACAGCCTAACCTCACTGTGATAAATAGGATAATGCCTGCCCCCGACCCGCCCCCCAATGTGTTCATGCTCTGATCCCTGGAACCTGACCTATGTTACCTTATCTGGCAAAAAGGAGTTTGGACGTGTCAGTAAATTAAGGATCTCAAGGTGGGGAGATTATCCTGGATTATGCAGGAGGCCTGATGTAATCATAAAGGTCTTAGAAGAAGCAGGTGGGGCGGGGGCGGGGGGGGG
>NW_005372150.1:1182009-1208619 GCF_000412655.1 Myotis brandtii
GGGGGTGGAAGCAGAGAATGGAGTGATATGCTCTGAAGATGGAGGAAGGGCCCAGGAGCCAAGAAATAAGGTAGCCACTACTAGAAGGTGAAGAAAGCAAGGAAACGGATTCTCCTCTCAGAGGCTCCAGAAGAAAGCATCCCTGCCAACACCTTGACTTCAGCTTTGGGAAAGTGATTTCTGACCTTCAGAAGTATAAGGGAATAAATCCATGTTGTTTTATGCCACAGAGTTTGTGATCATTTGTTACGGCAGCGGGTGGAAACTAATACATTTGCACAGCAGTTAACATCAGTGGTTTTGAATCCCAACTGTTACCTTTTCTGACTGGATAATCTTGGGCAAGTGACTTCATTTCTCTGTACCTCAGTTTATTTTAGTTGAAAAATAGGGCCAATAGTGATACCCACCTAATAGGGTCATTAAAGGACGTGAGAGAGATCATGCAAGCAGAGTATTCAGAAAAGGTTCCTGTTGTAAACATTATCATTACCTCTGGAAAGGCAATATGTGATTTATTGAGAGTGTGGTGCCTAAAGCCTGGGCTGTAAGATTACTCAAACTTGCCTCAGTTTCTTTACCTGCTGTTATTATTATTGTTATGAGGGCTAACTAAAATAGTCTGCATATAGCACTAAGAATAGTGCCTGGCCCCTGACAAGCATTTAGGCAATACTAATTATTATTATTGATGTTATTGTATCCTGAGCCCTGGCACTCCATCCTGGCCAGAGCTGGGCATTAGGCCAGGAAGGCTGCATGGCAGTGCCCTGTGGAGGGACAGGCAGGATGGGGCTGAGGCTGCTTTTTCTGCCCCCTCACCACTCAAGATGTCCAAACATGGGCCAAGTGCCTGAGGAGGCCTCCCAAGGAATAACCCTGGGAAATGTTGGCGTCCACAGCTTGTGGCTGAAGGAAGTGGCCCTTGTTTGCTTTCCCACAGCTCCAGGGAGCTTCCTTCTCTTTGGATGCTCACTTGGCTTCCCAGCAGCTGTCTGCTGTGGAGGACCCAAGGAAGCAGCTTAGAACAACAACTCAATCTCTGGCCTCAGCTCCCAGAATTGAGTCTTGGAACCTGGCTGTACTTACAGAACAAACATATCTACCTTTTCTGGGCACCCACTGGGTACCTGGCTCCCTTCTTGGCCACCCATGGATACTTGAATCCTCCCAGGAACACTATGAGCCAACGGCATTCTATACCCATTTACCGACAGGAAACTAAGGGAGGGAACTGGCCGACATTATGCCCAAGTTCTCAACACTCATGAGAATTGGATTTGGTCTCCAGTAGCCTTACTCCAAAGTTGACCACCCTGTGTAGCCCCACTGGAGTTTTAACAGAATCAGAGGCTCAAAATCATGGGATAGAACATTTTAAAATAGAGTGCAGAATCCAGGAAACTGGTGATAGAAAGTCTAATAGTATTATAGGCTCTTGCAATAAAACCAGAAATCCTCACTCTCAGGCTCATTACATGTCATTGTCAGGAGACCCTAATGTTCTGTGCCACCGGTCAGTTCTGCCTATAGACACACTTCCCCAGCCTCGCCTCCTAGCAGCATCCCTCCCATTTCCCGTCCTGCTTGCTTGCATAAATCAGCACCTTGCCCCAAACACCTGAAACAAAGAGCTGCACGGACTCTACAAGGCTGTGCATTCCTTGTGTGGACTTCCAGGAGAGCATGGGATTCCCCATCCTTCAGCTGGCTGTGCCTTTGGCTGGAGGTTGCCCTATTTCCGCCAGCAGGCCCCACCAGGAGAGGGAACTTCAGATTGTGGTTGTGAAGGAAACTCATGCACATCTCAGCCAGGATCTGTCCCCCAAAAGTTTTGTACAAAAATAAAATCTGCCCCTGGGAACAAATGAAAGGTTGTCCAAGGCAACCCAAACCTTGAAGGAGGAGCCCCCTCTGCAGCACCCTGGTGGTGGTGGTTCGGGGCGGGTTGTTTAAAGTCCTTTGAATTCCTCTAGCAAAGCAAAGCTCTCTCCAGGGTTTATCCAGAGTTACCCTGTGGGCGAATCTACCTCCTTTCCTGAGAGAATCTATCACAGTGTAGAAGCCATGACTGTTTGACCCCTAAACCCCACTCCTAGGACACTGCCTTACAGCAGACGCATCCAGTGCAGAAAGATAGATGTTCAAGGATCTTTGTAACGATGTTGAGTGTGGTGGTGGAAAAACAAATGGAATTCTTTTCAATGTCCACCAGCAGGAGGCTGATGAGATAAATGTGGGTACCTCCATGCCATGGAATACTCCATGCCTGTTCAGAGAATGAGCAGGTATTCATATGTGCATTGCGAAGTTCAAAACAACTTTAGAAACAGGCATGTGGTAGGGCGCACATGTGTGTTTGTGTCCATACAAACAGAATCCCGGTCCCCAGAGAGGAGGGGTGGGAAGATGTGCATGTTTCCATCTTTAACCTGAGATCTTCCGTGTATTTTTAAAGGAAGGAGCATGTATTACTTTTGTTATTAAAATACAAAAAAATATCCTATATAATAAAAGGCTAATATGCAAACTGTCCCCTCGACCAGGAGTTCAACCGGGAGTTCGACCAGGGGGCAGGGCTGGCCGGCCAACCGCTCACAGCCCCTCCCCCAGCCGGCTCGGACTGATCAGTCTGATTGGGGCAGGCCAGCTGGACCCCACCCATGCACAAATTTGTGCATGGGTGGGGTCCAGCTGGCCTGCCCCAAGCAGCCTGATCAGTCCGAGCCGGCTGGGGGAGGGGCTGTGAGCGGTTGGCCGGCCAGCCCTGCCCCCTGGTCGAACTCCCGGTTGAACTCCTGGTCGAGGGGACAGTTTGCATATTAGCCTTTTATATATATACTAGAGGCCCGGTGCACGAAATTTGGGACGGGGGGGGGGCTCCCCTCATCCAGGGATCGGGCCTAAACCGGCAGTTGGACAGCCGTCTCATAATCCTGGACTGCTGGGTCCTAATTGCTCACCTGCTTGCCTGCCGGTCACCCCCAACTGCCTCCCCCACTGGCCTAGTTGCCCCTCACTGCCCCCCCCCCGTCAGCCTAATTGCCCCCAACTGCCCCCCATGCTGGCCTGGTTGCCCCTAACTGCCCCCCTGCCAGTCTGGTTGCCTCTTACTGCCCCCTGCCAGCCTGGTCACCCCCAACTTCCCCCCTCTGCTAGCATGGTCACCCCTAACTGCCCCCCCCCCGTCACAAATTTCGTGCACCGGGCCTCTAGTATATATATAAAAGGCTAATATGCTAAGTATCTCTCTGCCTATCCAACCAGTTGCTCTGATGCGTACTGACCACTGGGGCCAGACACGCAACGCAGGAGCCGCCGAGTTGCAGTGACTTGGCAGTGGCAGTTCTTGCGTGATGAACCCCGAAACCAGAGAGGAGGGAACCCGATTCCTTGCTGGGTCGCTCGATTCCACCTTCAGCCATGGGTTATATTGTTGCTGGGGCACTGTCAGCCCTGAACCTGGTTTACTGCACACTTGCATTGGTGTTCCACACCCTGTATGACAGCAACTTTGCAGAGTGCCCTCTCACATTCCGGGACCTCTTGGGGGGTGTTGGAGAGCTGGCTTCAGCCTGATCCCTGCAGGCCAGGCCAAGGGACTCCACCTGCCATAGGGATCCCGCTTACTCTGCAGATGCCGGGGAGGGACCATGGGAGGTTGGCTCCAGGGCATTTCTGGCCCATCTCCCCCAGTCCTGCCCTGCTGGCCACCTTCTAATTAATTTCCTTTCAATGTGCACGAATCCGTGCACTGGGCCACTAGTAAGTATATAAAATATAAAGAAAGAGACAATCCACAGGAGAGAGTCCATAGGAGGGAAAGCTGGCCCACGTAATCCCGTTTATAGGTTCCTTCACTAAGGCCGAGTCCGGCACTTCCCTCTCACTAATGAGATGAACATGGCCCCAATCCTACTGTTCTAGTTGGTAATTTCAATTGCTCTAGTAGTGAAATGTAGGCATCTTGTGGCTTAATGCAACCGAGGATAGCTTCTTGCATTTCAGTAGACTGGAAGGGGCATATGGCAGAGGGTCCCCATGGGGGAGGCTGGTCCTGGGCTCCTGCCACCTTGTGGGTCCTCTGTAAAGGTGGCTGTAGTGGGAGAAGAGGTGGGTGGGGCACACTTCTTCCCTACACAGGTTGGATGTGATGCATGGACATGCCTGCTCCTGACTTGCAGAGGAGAAGTCCTAGGAAGCATCTCACAGAGGCAGGAGGACTGAAACCTGCAGGAAGTGGCTCTGCTCTGAGACAGACTCTGGACCTCTTCACCTCCACTCCCAGCATCTTTTATTTTGCTAATTAAGCCACCATGACTTAGAAGCAGGCAGTGGGGCTCAGGAAATAAATCAGGTGGACTCTCCTAACTATTCAGGTAAAAACTGCCCAAGGGACTCAATCAGGGTGGTGCTGGGAAAGGCGCATGGGATCTGCTCTGAGCCCCCACCCAGGGAATACTCTGTGGTTTCTGTGGACTTGGCATTCCTCAGCTTCCTCACCTCTAAACACCACTAAACAAAGGTTTGTACAACTTAATGACAGTATCAAAGGGGTGTGAACAAACGAATTCCAGAAAGAAAGATGAGGCTGGGTTTGGGATTAGGAGGCAGCATATAGCGACAAACTGACCTTTTAGGCAGAGAAGTCTAGGGGGGCCTCTGTGAGGAGGTGACTTCTGCACAGGCATCTTCCTCGAGGGAGGGAGCCATGTGGAATCCCCCAGGGTGAGGATGAGCATGGCAGGTCCAACCCAGCCTGGAAGTCCTGGCTTGAGCAAGCAAGCCAGCCTTTCAGGAGAAATAGACACCAGCAGGAGCCAGGTCATGTACGGTAGTCGAGCCATGGTGAAGAGTTTGAATACTATTCCAACTGTTATGGGAATAACAATTGATGAATAAATGAGGCAGAAAAGTAAACAGGGGTGAGATTGCAGCACAGTCTGGTCTGTCTCTGGCAGGGAGAGGCGAAGCACAGGAAACTGCAGGAGTCCAGGGAGCCCTGCAGGAGCGAGGCCAGTGCAGGCTTCCGAAGGAGACGTGCCTGGGGAGCAGGGAGGGTGGCCATGTGGGAAGCTCAGAAAAGGTTTTTCAGATAGTGGCCCCAGAGGGAAACTGGACCAAAACATGTGAACAAGCCATTTACAAAAGAGGAGACAGAAAAGACCAAGAAGCACACGAAGAGAAGGGTAAACCCATCAGCAACCAGAAAAGTGCAACACATCACTTTATGTGTCAATTAAATTGGCAAGAATTGAAACGCTGCGTATGGGCAAGTGCTGGCATGGGCATGGGCATGAGCATAGAGGACCACTGGTGCTCTGCATGGGAACAGCAATTTGTGTGCCAATAAAGAGAACCATCTCCCAGGGTGACACCTACTTGTAACTCAGCAATTCTGCTCCCAAATACCTATCCCAAGACATTTCACAGATCCCTGGATGGCATGCAATGCAAGACCACAGGAGATGCCCTACAGCACTATTTGGGGCAACAAGCTTTGCAGGCACCTGGGTGCCTGTCACTTGGGGAGTGCCAGGTGGACATGTACTCCAGGCCCTGTGCAGTGCGCTCATTATTCCATTGCAGAAAGTACCCCTTCCCATGACCATTGTACTGCTGAGGAAGCTAAGACTCAGCAGGCGCAAGGCCTCGCCCCAGTAACAGAGCCAGGAGTTCAGGTCTGTGACTCTGCCTCCCCCTAAGTCACCTGTGCTGGTGGATTCAGCTCCCTGCTCCATTCCCCACCCCCAGAGGGCAGCTTCTTCAGAGATGGTGGCCATGGGCTGGAGGTCTGGGGTCCTGCAGAGTGAGCCCTGCTGTCACCAGGAGCCCAGTGGGAGTTCTGGTTTGGCCCCTCAGCAACCCTGTAACTTCAGACAAAAGGCCCCTATGCTCAGCACCTTCAGAGTTCCCACCTTTTGGGACACAATGAGACCCATCTCAGAGGCTTTACTGAGATGTCTTATGTCAAGCTCCTGGCACAACAAATGTGTCTCCCCCTTCTCCCCACTCCTTAGGTACATGGGGAAAATTTCTCACCACCCACCCCAAATTTAAGTAGGGAAGCCTTCTCAGAGAGACTGGGTCTAATCATGAAAACTGGTTTTTCAAAAGTTAAATCCAGGCAAACTGAAGTCTCATCCTGCTGTGTGGCCTTCACTAAGTGCCTGCCCTCTTGGGGCCTCTGCCTTCCTGGAGTTAAAACAGATGGTCACTCTCTGACCCAAGCACGTTACTTGGACAGGGGCAGGAGCTCTTTAAGGAAGAGAGAGTGGGCCCCAAAGGGGTGTGGATTAGTTCTCACACTGACACATGAGGCATGTCGAGGGCTCACAGCAGCCAATCTGTATCCTGGTGCCTGTTAGATCCCAGCCCTTCTATGACCAATGGACCTTCTCCCTCATAACTGTCTTAGCAAAGACACTTGGGCCTGGCATTCCCTGCCTTCAACCTGGGCCCACGTATAACAGAGAGGGAAGGCCTTGAGGTGCAAGGTCTTTCTCAGTTTGGCATCTGGAACGTGAAGAACGACAGAGGCAGGAACAAGAGATACCTGTGGTCTGATCACTGTGAAGAGCCCAGGCAGTAGAGCCGGGCTGCTTGAGTTCAGGTCCTAGTCCTGCCACCTCATAGCTCCCTGGGCAAATATCTCATGTCTTTGTACATTGGAGGGGACAACTGCAGTGCCTAGTCTGGCTTGCTATGATCACACGATGAGACAATTTAGGACCATTAAGCATACAACGCTGATAAGCCACTGTCATTGCTATTGTTGGAAGTCCACCTCCCTCATCTTCCACCCCCTAGTGCACAGGGAAATGAGTCTTCAGGGTAACCCAGGAGCTGGAGAATCTGACCTATCAGTAGAGGCAAGTTATGCTGCAATAACAAAAGCCCCAAATCCTATTGATTTAATACAACAAAAGTTTATTTCTCACTCATACAACATGTCCAAAATGAGTCCACTGTGGCTTTGAGTCAGGCTGATGGAGCAGCCACCATCAGGAGCACTGCCAATCACTGTGGCAGAAGGGAGAAGGGAGTGAGGAATTGTTACTGGCTCTTAAAGTATCTGCCTGAAAGTGAGACACATCACTTTTTCTCCCATTCAAATTGGTCAACCCCAAAGGGGTAATGAGCATGGTCCTATTATGTGCCAGGAGGATGGAGAGACAGCAATATTTGCAAGCAGTGCCAATGACTGCCATACCACCCAACCTTCTTTATTACTATTACTAGAGGCCCGGTGCATGAAATTCATGCACAGGGGCCGGGGGGGGGGCTCCCCAACCCAGCCTGCACCCTCTCCAATCCAGGATCCCTTGGGGGATGTCTGACTGCCAGTTTAGGCCTGATCCTGCAGGGGATTGGGCCTAAACCGGCAGTCAGACATCCCTTTCACAATCTGGAACTGCTGGCTCCTAACCACTCGCCTGCCTGCCTGCCTGATTGCCCCCTAACTGCTCCCCCACCAGCCTGATTGCCCCATAACGGCTCCCCAGCTGGCCTGATCACCTCTTAACTGCTCCCCCACCAGCCTGATCACCCCCTAACTTCTCCCCCACCAGCCCAATTGCCCCTAACTGCCCTCCCCTGCCAGCCTGATCGCCCCTAACTGCTCTCCTCTGCCAGCCTGATCCCCCTAACCACTCTCCCCTGCTGGCCTGATTGCCCTAACTGCTCTCCCCTGCCAGCCTGATCACCCCTAACTGCCTCTGCCTCAGCCAGAAGTCTATGGCTTTTTTTATACACTAATAATGAACTCACAATAAGAGAAACTAAACAAACAAACAATCCCATTTACCATTGCACCAAATAAATTAAGCTACTTAGGAATAAACTTAACTAAGGAGGTAAAAGACCTGTACTTGGAAAACTACAGGAAGGTGAAAAAGAAGATAGAGGAAGACATAAACAAATGGAAGAATATACCATGTTCATGGATTGATGGAATCAACATCATTAAAATGCCCATACTACCCAAAGAAATCTATAGATTCAATGCAATCCCAATTAAGTTAACAATGGCATATTTTACAGACCTAGAACAAACTCTCCAAAAATTCATCTGGAATAAAAGAAGACCCCAAATAGCTGCAGCAATCCTGAGAAAGAAGAACAAAGTTGGAGGGATCACAATACCAGATATCAAGATATATTATAAAGCCACTGTTCTCAAAACTGCCTGGTACTGGTACAAGAACAGACATATAGACCAATGGAACAGAACAGAGAACCCAGAAATCGACCCAAGCGATTATGCTCAATTAATATTTGACAAAGGAGGCAAGAGCATACAATGGAGTCAAGACAGTCTCTTCAGTAAATGGTGTTGGGAAAAATTGGACGATACATGCAAAAAAATGAAACTAGACCACCAACTTACACCATACACAAAAATAAACTCAAAATGGATAAAGGACTTAAATGTAAGACAGGAATCCATAGGCAATGAAATATCAGACATATGTCGTAGAAATATCTTTACCAATACAGCTCCTAGGGCAATGGAAACTAAATAAAAAAATAAACAAATGGGACTACATCAAAATTAAAAGCTTCTGCACAGCAAAAGAAACCATCAACAAAACAACAAGAAAGCCCACTGCATGGGAGAACATGTTTGCCAATGTTATCTCTGATAAGGGTTTAATCTCCAACATTTATAGGGAACTCATACAACTTAACAAAAGGAAGATAAACAATCCAATCAAAAAATGGGCAAAGGACCTAAATAGACACCTTTCAAAAGAGGACATTCAGAAAGCCAAGAGACATATGAAAACATGCTCAAAGTCACTAATCATCCGAGAGATGCAAATCAAAACAACAATGAGGTACCATCTCACACCTGTCAGAATGGCTATCATCAACAAATCAACAAACGACAAGTGCTGGAGAGGATGTGGAGAAAAAGGAACACTCGTGCACTGCTGGTGGGAATGCAGACTGGTGCAGCCACTATGGAAGACAGTATGGAGTTTCCTCAAAAAACAAAACATGGAACTCCCATTTGACCCTGTGATCCCACTTCTAGGAATATATCCCAAGAAACCAAAAACACCAATCAGAAAGGATATATGCACCCCTATGTTCATAGCAGCACAATTCACCATAGCTAAGATCTGGAAACAGCCTAAGTGCCCATCAGTAGATGAATGGATTAGAAAACTGTGGTACATCTACACGATGGAATACTATGCTGCTGTAAAAAAGAAGGAACTCTTACAATTTGCAACGGCATGGATGGAGCTGGAGAGCATTATGCTAAGTGAAATAAGCCAGTCAATGAAGGAAAAATACCACATGATCTCACTCATTCATGGATAATAAAGACCATTACAAACTTTTGAACAATAATAGATACAGAGGCAGAGCTGCCTCAAACTGATTGTCAAACTGCAGTGGGAAGGCCAGAGAGGGTTGGGGGGCAGTTCTTGAAATATTAATGTTCATTGCATGTAATATTGTTATATTTAAGATCGTTTTTCTTGAATAATTGGTGTTTATTGCATGTAACATTATTATTTTTTAAATCGTTTTTCTTGAAATAAAAATTTTTTAAAAAGAAAAGAAACATGAATGATAAGGAGAAAAAAATCATTGATCGGCTGCCTCCTATATGCTCCCCATTGGAGATCCAGCCCTAATCTGGGCATGTGCCCTGACCAGGAATCGAACCTCAACCTCCTGGTTCATAGGTCAATGCTCAACCACTGAGCCACACCAGCCAGGCTGAAAAACATTTTTTATGGTGATGGTGGGAACACAGATAATAAACAGTCAACATAATAATTAAGGGAATGATATCGTAAGTGAGGAGGTGGAAACAACCACACAAAAGAAGAGATGTTGGAGTCCTGGAAGGAAAGTGGCATTTCCAGTTTTAAGTAGGATTTTCAGGCCTCATTGAAAAGGTAACATTTGGGCAAAGACTTGAAAGTGAAGAAATAAGCCATGGGAATGTGGGGACTAAAATAAATTTCTTTCCTTCCACCTTCTAAGTTCTTTTTGCTGGGCTAATAATCAAATTAACAGAGACAGATTAACAGGAGAAAATCAAAGTTTAATACATGAGGAATTCACATAAATATGAAAATTCCAAAACAGTGAGGCAAAATTAGGTATATATGACATTTTGAACAAAGGAGAAGAGGTGGGGGGATGAGATCTTAGATTTCAGAAGTGAGAATAAGCAATTTACAGGTAACAGGAAAGCAGAACACACGAAAGGTGAAGTTTTCTAGGTAACTCAGAAGCAATGAGACACAGAGGGTGACCCAGTAAGCAGGCTGCTGCTTGACACCCCCATCCACCACACTCAATTTATATTAGGCTCAGGAGAACATCCTAAGATTTCCTTCCTGGAGCAGGTCTTTCCATATTAGGCAGGAAAGGCGGGGGTTCAAAGGTTCTTTCTGAGTCTTGTTTCTTAATAGCAATGTTAAAGTCAATATCAAAAAAAGGCAACTTTAGGGTGGGAAAACTTTGGTCCCCTTCAGGAGTGTCTGGAGAGAAGAGCATTCCAGATGAAGGGAGCAGCAAAGGTCCTTTTCCTTATTCAATCAACAAACATTTATTAGGACCTACTCAGGTCAGGCAGTTACTGAAAGCGTGGCACACAGAGCAAAAGGAAATAATCCCTAATTCTATAGCTATTTTCTATACCATTACTTAGATGGCAACATCCAAGAGCCCAGTGGGGAATAAAGGAAAGTCCTGGTCTTTAATAAATTAATCACTTATTTGTTCATTCATTCATAAGTCCACTTAGGGCCCACAGAGAGCCCTGCCTTATGGGGGGACTGGGGCCTTGGTGCTGGATCAGACATGGTCCCTGTCCTTGAATTGCTCCCAGTCTGGTGGAGGAGGCATCCAGTGTGAGAAAGAGCAGCACAGTAGTTAGGGGTGCCCAGAGAGATGCCTGAGGCTTGGAGAGCTAGCTAGGAAGGAGTCCAGGGCCATAGCTCTGGGGAGAGATGAGACCTGAGTAGGCAGTGACAGTGACTAGAGAAGAGAGATTTAAAAAAGAGAAGCTGCAGCACCCAGTGACTGGATTTTGGGGCTGGGAGAAAGGGAACCAAGGGTGACTTTGGGAGTTCCACCTTAAGTGACTGGGAAGCTTGAGAAGGACTGTTTTCTGAGATTAAGAATGTGGAATGCAGAGATCAACCAAAGGACTTGCATGCATGCATATAAGCATAACCAATGGACACAGACAATAAAGGGGTGAGGGCATGTGCTGGGGAGTGGGAGCAGCCAGGGAGAGGAAAAGGAGACATATGTAATACTTTAAACAATAAAGAATTTAAATTTTTAAAAAAACAATGTGGAATATAGAAGAAAATGATGAGTCTAGACTTGGCCACTTGGGGAGTGAAATGTCTGGTGGGACATGTGCTGGTCTTCACACCTGGGTCTGCCCTTGCCTGGCTGCATGGTCTGGGACAAGTCAGAAGTCTGTTCCTCCCTGAGCCTTATTTTGCCTTTTGCAACCTGGGGATAAATATTATGTACCTTGCAAAGTTCTGGAGGAAGGGGCAGTTAACTGATATCACCTAGTGCTGTGGCAGTGGTCCCCAGCCTCAGCTGCTGGAGAGAAAAGGAGGCCAATCCCACCCCAGTCTGTCCTCCAACCTCATTTAATCACACTTGTGGGGTAGGGGGTAGGGCATCACCTCCCAAAGTTTGGCGGGTGATGCCATGTGCAGCCAAAGATGGAGACCATGTGCTCTGCCTGGCACACTGGGGAGCTGGATAATTGCTTTATCTTTTTAGTTTGGATGCTATTTTCTATACCATTACTTAGATGGCAACATCCAAGAAGCAACTGGAAAGCTTGCAGTAGAGCAGTGATGGCGAACCTATGACACGCGCGTCAGAGGTGACACGCGAACTCATTTTTTTGGTTGATTTTTCTTTGTTAAATGGCATTTAAATATATAAAATAAATATCAAAAATATAAGTCTTTGTTTTACTATGGTTGCAAATATCAAAACATTTCTATATGTGACACGACACCAGAGTTAAGTTAGGGTTCTTCAAAATGCTGACACGCCGAGCTCAAAAGGTTCGCCATCACTGCACTAGAGGGTCCTGTTGGTGCCTCAGAGCCCTGTATCTGGCCACCCGGGCCAGCATATTCCCCAGAGGGAGTCACGTTGCCATGGAGACCAACTTCAGTAAATAGATGAGAAAGGAAACAGATCCTGAAACATCTCCCACACCCCAGTTTGACCAAGGGCTTTATTCTCCTCAAAGTAATTGGAAGTTTTTGCACCAAATTAAAATAAAGTAAAATTACAAAATACAAAGAAGCAAAAAGAACACAAAGTGTGTAAGTTCCCCATCTGATAAATCAAACTGAATAGCTTTAAAGTCAAATTCTATGTAAATATATTCATTACATAGGCATATTCATATATCTATATATTTACTATATATATTAACATATTTGTAACTATAATATTTATATTTCAAACAAAAATACAACCAAACTCTTAAACATTAAGCAGCTCCCAGACCTGGAGCCGCACCTGCCTTTGTTGGGCAGGAGACTGAAATGCACTGTGCCACGTTCTCCTCATCAAATATAACCCACAGCAGATAGATCAGGGTTTTGTTTAAACAGTAAATTATTTTTGAAATGTATTTGAATAATATGAAAAGTCGCCCTTTACATTCCCCATGGGATTACCATTCTAGTGCTTCCATGCCTTTGTGTAAACCCAGGTTTGGGGGAGAGTCACCCTTCTTCTTCCTGCAGGGTGTCCTTTAGCATTTCTTGTTGTGTTTGTTTGCTGGTGATGAATTCTTTCAACGTTTGTGTCTCTGAAAAAGTAACATACTTCCTTCCACTCTGGCTTCTTTTAAGATGTTTTCTTTTATCACTGGCTTTGATAAAATTTGATAAAATGTGCCTTAGTGTGATTTTCTTCATGTTTCTTGTGCATGAGGTTTGCTGAGTTCCTGGGTTTGTGGGTTTATAATTTTTCATGACATTTGTAAAAGTCTTCAACCTTTATTTCTTCAAGTGTTTTTTCTGCCCTCCTCCCACTTGTCCTTCCTGGTCTCCAATTATTTGTATTTGTCTTGAAGTTGTCTCAGCTCACAAATGCACTTTTCATTTTTTTAAATTATTTTTCTCTGTATGTTTCATGTTGGATAATTCCTTTTGCTGCATCTCCAAGTTTTTTATTAATCTTTATTGTTGAAAGTATTACATAGGTCCTCCTCCCCCCGCCCCCGCCCCGATTAACCTCTTCCAGCCTGCTCCTGTCCTCCTCCCCTCCACCCCAGGCCCTCACCAACCCATTGTCTGTGTCCACGGGTTATGCATATAAGCATACAAGTTCTCCCCTGCCTTCCTTCTGAGGCTCAACAGTCTGTTCATGCTTTTATGACTCTGGGTCTACTTTTGATCATCAGTTTATTTGGTTCATTATATTCCACATATGAGTGAGATCATGTGATACTTATCTTTCTCTGACTGGCTTATTTCACTCAGTATAATACTCTTCAGGTCCATCCATGCTGTTGCAAATGGTAAGAATTCTTTCTTTTTTATTGCCACGTAGTATTTCATTGTGTAAATGTACCATAGTTTTTTTATCCACTCATCTGCTAATGGGCACTTAGGCTGTTTCCAAGTCTTAGCTATTGTAAATTATGCTGCTATGAATATAGGGGTGCATATATTCTTTCTGATGAGTGTTTCAGGTTTCTTAAGATATATTCCTAGAAGTGGGATCAATGGGTCAAATGGGAGTTACATTTTTAATTTTTTGAGGAAACTCCATACTGTTTTCCATAGTGGCTGCACCAGTCTGCATTCCCACCAGCAGTGTACTGGGGTTCCCTTTTCTCTACAACCTCGCCAAAATTGTCGTTTGTTGATTTGTTGATGATAGCCAGTCTGACAGGTGTGAGGTGATATCTCATTGTCATTTTTATTTGCAACTCTCGGATGATTAATGACTTTGAGCATTTTTTCATATGCCTCTTGACTTTCTGTATGTCCCCTTTGGAGAAGTATCTATTTAGGTCCTTTGCCCATTTTTAAATTGGATTGTTTGTCTTCCTTTTGTTAAGTTGTATGAGTTCCCTACATATTTTGGATATTAACCCCTTATCAGATGTATCATTGGCAAATATGTTCTCCCATGTAGTGGACTCTCTTGTTATTTTGATGATGGAAGTTTTTCATATTTCCTTCTGCAATGTCTAATCTGATGTTACCTCTGTCCATTATATTCCTCATCTCAGACCTCATATTGTTCATCTCTATGAGGTCTTTTTTATTGCATCTACATCTTCACTTAACTTTTTCAACCTATGGCGTCCAGTCACAGGAACTATTTAATGTCCTTCTCTGCTAATTCTAGCATCTGTATCAGTTCTGGGTTGGTTTTGATTGGTTGACGTTTTTCTTCACTGTTGGTATGTTTCTCTGCTTCTTTGCATGCCTGGTGAACATGCAAAGCCATGTTCAATCAGAGCCAGAACTTGTGAATTTTTGGTTGGGTGTTGGATATTTTTGTATGCCTATGAATCTTTTTCAGAAATGCAGTCAAGTCACTTGGAAACTGTTTGGTTCTCTGGGGTCTGGCTTCCTGGTCTGGTAGGTGGGTGTGGAGCAGGCTCAGTCGGAGGTAATCAGGCCTCAGCACTGAGGTGGGGCCTTCCTGAGTGCTCTGCCAACTGGCCTGAGCTGGGAGGCTTCTCAGTCTGCTGGTTAGAACAGGTACTATTCCCAGTCTTGTGTGATGCCAATTGACTCTAATCCTTTTAACTGCTTCCTCTCCAACCTCAGAGAGTGTCCTCAGTGCATGCACTGGGTACTTCTGGGTGCTCACGAAGGCCCTGTGGGTCTGCAGGTTTCTCTCTGGGCCCTCTCTCATTGCAGGTGCTCTTCCCTGCAAACCATATCTGCCTTGACCTCTGTGGGCCCCCTGTGCAGCTCCCGCTCTCTATGCCCCAGCCTGGAAACTCTCAAGGCAGCAAGTGAGGCAGTCATAGGGCTCACCTCATTTGGTTTCCTATATGCAGGGATCATTGCCCTTTGTGGTCTGAAATTCAGTATCTTGACAATTACTGTTTCATCTGTTCTGTCTGTTTTGTTGGTTTGTTTCAGGCATGAGGGGAAACTCGTTCTTGTGACTCTAACTTGGCCAGCAGCAGACATCCCCAATGATTCTGTGCCCTCCTTGCCTGTATTAAACTCTATTCTTTTCTTTTTTCCCTCTTCTTCCCTCTGCCAATCCAGGCCGATGTGTGCCCTGAGTCAGACCCTCCACCATACCATGAGGGAAGCCACATGGGTTGGGGTCTGGAGGTCTAGAGTGGCTCAGACTGGGAGGGGCCCTCGCATCTGAGGAGAAGAAGGAGGAGTTGGCATCACAGCTCTCTCCTGGTACTGGCAGACATGCTCTGAGGACATCAGGAAGCCCAGTAGACCCTTGTTGTAGAGCTCTCAGGAAAGACTATTATCCAGCCTACCTTTCACAGATGAGAAAGGCTCAGAGAGGTTAAGTCCCTCCCAAGGTCACACAGCATAAAAGGTAAGGGCAGGATTTGGACTCAGACCTGGCAGACCATATATTAGCTGCTAACATCTGTTCAGTACTGATTCTGTGCCAGGCACTGTTCTGGGTGCTTCCCCTGACCCCTGTTGTTTCTTCCCCACACAGCCCTGCCAGGCCAGAATGACTGGCTCAGTATGAACAGGCAAAGCTGCTGCAGGGTGGACAGAGATGGCGGCACAGAACTGGAATCCTGATGCTAGCTTTTAAAGCATGTGTGGTCTTAGGCCAGTCACTTAAATTCTTTGCCTCAGTTTTATCACCTATAACCAGGTATTATAGATTAAATTGTGTCCCTCCAAATTCATATGTTGGAGTCCTAATCCCAAGGACCTCAGAATATGATCTTATTTAAAGATAGAATCTTTAAAGAGGTGATCAAGTAAAAATGAGATCATTAATGTGGGTCCTAATCCAATATCCTATATAATAAAAGGCTAATATGCAAATAGACCGAATGGCAGAACAACTGAACAACCAGTTGCTATGATGTACACTGACCACCAGGGTGTGTGTGTGTGTGTGGAACATGGCAGGCATCAGCCGCAGCAGGATGGTGGAGTAGGTGAGCGGGGGCGTCAGACCAAGGCGGGGCACCGGTCGCTGTCATCGGGGCAAGCCTCTGGTGGTTACTGAAAATTCTTTGCGCCCACGCGCCATGATCCTGCTCGGTGCTCACACCCACTGACAGCATCGGCCCCGCTCACACCTGCTGCTGGCGCCATCCCCAATCGTTCAGCCCCATCATTCCCCGCTGTCAGCACTGTCAGGGCACAGAAGCGGCGATAGTGGGAGTGGGGCTGCCAGTGACAGAAGGCTGTGGCAGGAGGGGCCAGGCAGGGGTGCAGAGGATGGGTCAAGACCTGCCCCTGTGCCCACTGCAGCCTCACGGCCCACAGTTCCTTTCAAGGTGCACGAATTCATGCACTGGGCCCCTAGTGTCCTTATAAAAGGAAGAAATTTGGAAACAGAGACATGCATTGAGGGAATATGACAATATGGAGACTCATGGAGAAGAGAAGACGGCCATCTATGAGCCAAGGAGAGAGACAGAACCAATTCTCCTCACAGCCTCAAAGAACTAATCCTGCTGATGCCTTGATCTTGAACTTCTAGCCTCCAGAAGTGAGGAAATAGATTTCTGTTGTTTAAGCCATCCAGTCTGTGGGACTGTGTCACAGCAGGCCTAGGGAAGTCATATACCAACGCTGTTAACAGTACCTACCTTATATTGCGAGGATTACATGAGAGAATGTGTGAAAGTGCTTAGAAAAGGGCAGGCTAACACATACTAACAATCAATAGTAATGAGGAAGCAGAGGCTCAGAGAGGTTAAGCAACCTGCCCAGGATCACACAGCTCACAGTGTCTGAACCCAAACCTCTATGCTCTTGATGATTCTACTGCCCTGTCTGAACCCCAATCTTAAGTTCTCTCCTGAGCCATTTGCTGAGATTCTTGACACCCAAAGTCTTCTCTGCCTATAGTTGGTGCTCAACCACATTAATTAATCATCCTCTCAGAGGTCAGAGAAAAAAATATGAAACAGCCAAGAAGGGGGCCGTTTGCCCTAACCAGTTTGGCTCAGTGGATTGAGCATCGGCCTGCGGACTGAAGGGTCCCAGGTTCGATTCTGGTCAAGGGCATGTACCTTGGTTGCGGGCACATCCCCAGTAGGGGGTGTACAGGAGGCAGCTGATTGATGTTTCTCTCTCATCGATGTTTCTAACTCTCTATCCCTCTCCCTTCCTCTCTGTAAAAAAAAAAACAATAAAAAAAATTAAAAAAAAAAAAAAAGAAGGGGGCCAGTTTGGTGAAGAAAGGATCTTACTCAAGGAAGTAATTATATATTAAGTGAAAAAATCCATGATGGTTCCCTGACTCAGCAGTCAGCTGGAGGCTGTTCTGGGCAGAAGAAGACAGATGTTCTATAGAGAGGAAGGCCTGACATTTCGGAATGCAGTGGCCTGGTGCCTAATAAAGTGTTAAATGACAGGCCCTGGGAGCCAGGCCTCAGTTTCCTATAAAATGGTGTGATGTGATGGGGGATAGCCCCAGGACCTGCAGACATTCAGGATCCTGTTGCTGAGTGGCAATTCTCCAGCCCATCCCCTGCTGGAGGCCAGAGAGGCTCAGAGCCTAGGCTACCGAGAATGCAGTCCTTCCCTGTTCCCCAGTAAGGGGAGGGGGAGGTGCAAGGCAGAAGGAAGAAAGTTTGCTTTGGGGGATGGCAGGGTGTAGGGGTTGGATAAGTAGATTGCAGCAGTTCTGGGACAACTCTCAAAGGATGCCTGACTAGCTATGGGGCATGGGAGGTGGGGGTGGGATGCTAGTTAAATTTGAATTTTAGATAAACAAGTTATTCTTAGTACAGTATAAGTACATCCCATGTAATATTTGGTACATACTTGTACCACATTTTGTTGTTGTTGCTAATTTGAAATTCAAATTTCAGTGGGCACCTTGTATTTTATCTAGCAAACCTAGGCACAGGGAAGGGCAGAGATGGTGGGGTTTGGGGCAGGAGGCCCCTCAGGTCAGACTGCCTGAATTTCAGTCTTGACACTGCCACTTACTAGCCCTACAACCTCTTCAGGTCGTGGAAACTCAGCCTGGGTCCTCCTGTCTCCAAGTCCCTTTCTCCTAAGGCTGGTGTTGGGACTCCATGAGATGACCTTCTCAAGCCCTAGAATGGGGCCTGGTGCACAAGAAAGGCTCAGCATCTGCTTCCTATTTTTATTATTTACTGGCTTTGGACCAGTGGAGGAACTCAAATCAATAGCAATGTCTCAGGAGCAAGTCTCAAATATCCAAGGCTCAGGACCCCTTAACACTTTAACAAATTATTGCAGACCCAGAGCTGCTGCATGTGTGTATACCTATCAATATTTATAGTAATAGAAATTAGAGCTGAAAAAAATAAATGTTTATGCATTAATTTATTTTAAATGATAATGAAGATTCAACATGGTAGCCAACAGGACAGAGGTAAGGGAGAGAGTGTGAGTGAGTGAGAGTGTGTGTGTGGATGTGCATGGTGTGTGTGTGTGAGTGAGGGATAGTTAGATACATCAAGGGACCATATTCAACAACATCAGAGCAAAATCCAGCAAGCCCCAACCTCACTGGCAGCAAGTCAGCGGGGAGACCTTTCTCATGAACAGGACATCAACAATCAAGTTCCAGTTAGAATAGGAGAGCCCAAATAATGCACACAAGGGGCACTCCCAGAGCATCCAGCTCAGATGAACAAAGATACTGCACCTCTGGACCCCTCAAGATAATTTCTACATTAGGCCATCCCACAAAGACGGGAGGCACAACAATTCTAATACATAGAAGCAAATATAAAGAGACAGCTAAAATGGGGAGACAAAAAACAACAACCTCCAAATGAGAGAAAAGAAGGAATCTCCAGAAAAAGAACTAAATGAAATGGAGGAAAGCAACCTATCAGACATAGAGTTCAAAGCAATGGTTATAAAGATGCTTAAGGAACTTAGTGCAAATTATAACAGCATGAAAGGGGAAACAGCGGCCATTAACAAGAAACAGACAGAAATAAAGAATGATATATCTGACATCAAGAACCACTGGGAGGTATTAAAAGTAGATTGAATGAAGCAGAGGATCAAATCAGCAATGTGGAAGACGAGGTAGAAATAAATAGTCAATTAGAGCAACAATTGGAAAAAAATAATTAAAAAGCAGGAAGATAGCTTAAGGGAGCTCTGGAACAACATGAAATGTAACAATATCTGCATTATAGGAATACCAGTAGGGGAAGAGGGAGAGCAAGGGACAGAGAGCCTGTTTAAAGAAATAATGACAGAAAACTTCCCCAATCTGGTGAAAGAAAATGTCACACAAGTTCAGGAGGCACAGAAAGTCCCAATCAAGAGGAACCTAAAGAGACCTACACCTAGAATCATTATAAATAAAATGGCAAATGTTAAAGACAAAAAAGGAATATTAAAGGCAGCAAGAGGGAGACAGAAAATTACCTACAAAGGAGTTCCCATTAGAATGTCAACTGACTTCTCAATAGAAACATTTCAGGTCAGAAGGGAGTGGCCTGAAGTACTTGAAGTAATGAAAAGCAAAAGTCTAAATCCAAGACTATTGTATCCAGTGAGGCTATCATTTAAAATTGAAGATAAAATAAAAAGCTTTCCAGACCAAAAAACAAAAAAGGTTAAAGTAGTAAATTACCACCAAACAAGCAATGCAAGAAATGTTAAAGGGACTGCTTTAAGAAGAAGAAGAAAAGGAGAGAGAAAGGATTATAGGCACAAGAAAATAAAAATGGCAATAAATAAATACCTATCAATAATAACCTTAAATATAAATGGATTAAATGCTCCAATCAAAAGACAAAGTGATACTGAATGGATACAAAAACATGACACAACTATATGCTGTCTACAAGAGACCCACCTCAGAACAAAAGATATACACAGACTGAGAGTGAAGGAATGGAAAAAAATATTACATGCAAATGGAAAGGGAAAATAAGCTGGGGTAACAGTACTCATATCAGATAAAAAAAGTCTTCAAAACAAAAACTATAACAAGAGGCAAAGAAGGCCGCTTCATAATACTAAAGGGAAATGATTCAACAAGAAAATATAACCCTTGAAAAGATATATGCACCCAAATGTAGGAGCAGCCACATACATAAAAAACTCTTGAAGAACTTTAAAGGAGAGATTGACAGCAATACAGTCATAGTAGGGGACTTTAATATCCCACTGACATCACTGGATAGATCTTCAGACAAAAAATCAACAAGGAAACAGAGGCCTTAATTGACACACTAGATCAGATGGATCTAACTGATATTTACAAGAACATTTCACCCCAAGGAACAGAATATACATACTTCTCAAGCACACATGGGACATTCTCAAAGATAAACCACATGTTAGGCACAAAACAAGTTTATACAAATTCAAGAATATTGATATAATACCAAGCATCTTCTCAGATCAAAATAGCATGAAGTTAGAAATAAACTACAATTAAAAAAATCTCAAAAGCACTCAAATATATGGAGGCTAAATAGCATGTTATTAAACAATGAATGGGTTACCAATTAGACCAAGGAAGAAATAAAATCTTCCTGGAAACAAATGAAAATGAACACAACAACCCAAAACCTATGGGACGTGGCAAAAGCAGTCCTAAGAGAGAAGTTCATAACTCTACAGGCCTGCCTCAAGAAATAATAAAAAGGACTAATAAAATATCTAACCCTAAAACTAAATGAATGAAAAAGAGAACAGCAAGAAAAACCCAGAGGAAGAAAATAATAAAGAACAGAGCAGAAATAAATGACATAGAGACTAAAAACAAACAAACAAAACAAACAACAACAAAAAAACAGTACAAAAGATCAATAAATCCAAGAGCTGGTTCTTGGAAAGATAAACAAGATTGATGAACCCCTAGCCAGACTCATCAAGAAACAAAAATAGAGGATCCAAATAAATAAAATCAGAAACTAAAGAGTCAATATAATAAGGAATACAAAGGATTGTAAGCAAATACTACAAACAACTATATGTCAACAACTGGACAACCTGGGAAAAATGGACAAATTCCTAGAAACATACAGTCTTCCAAAACTCAATCAGGAAGAATCAGAAAACCTGAGTAGGCCAATAACAACTGATAAAATTGAAGCAATAATTTTAAAACTCCCAGCAAACAAAAGTCAGGGACCAGATAGATTCACAGGTGAATTTTACCAACCATTCAAAGAAAAATTAACACCTATCTTCCCCAAACTATTCAAAAAAATCCAAGAGGGAGGAACACTTCCAAGATATTTTTACAAAGCCAACATTATCTTAATTCCAAAACCAGATAAAGACACTACAAGGAAAAAAAAAAAAAAAAAACAACTACAGGCCAATATCCCTGATGAACACAGATGCTAAAATTATCAACAAAATAGTAGTAAATCAGATCCAGCAATATATTAAAAAGATCATACACCATGATCAAGTGGGATTTATTCCAGGGATGCAAGGCTGGTACAATATCCGCAAATCAATAAATGTGATGCATCACATAAACAAATTAAAAGATAAACACCACATAATCATATCAATAGATTCAGAAAAAGCACTAGACAAAATCCAGTACCATTCTTTGATAAAAACTCTCAGTAAAGGGGGAATAGAGGGATCATACCTCAACATAATAAAGGCCATTTATGACAACCTACAGTCAACATAATACTCAATGGGCAAAAACTAAAAGCATTTCCCTTAAGAACAGGAGCAAGAGGAACCAAGATGGTGGCATAAGGTATAGACCTGTGCATGCTGCCTCCCACAACAACATTGAAACTACCAACTATAAGACAAAACAGCTATCATTCAGAACCATGGGAAAGCTGGCCCAGTGGAAGTTCTACAACTGGAAGGAAGAAAGAAGCACATTGAGACTGAGTAGGAGGTGCAGAGGCACCAAGAACAGTGGTACGGAGTCGTGCGCCAGGCGGGCTGTAACTGGATGCACGGTTTTTTTCAATCGGAAGGGGATACAAGCTCTTGAATCCACTGAGCTTGTTTGGGGCAGGATTCTGAGGTCCCAGACCCCTATGGGGAGAGGCGGGACTGCCTTGCAGCGGGTTGGAGAGCGAGGGTGGCTTTCTCGTGGAGCTGCTCGCCGGCACTTGGGGACGCGGAGACGCAGAGTCACAGAGAGGCAAGGAGTGGCAGAGACGCCATTGCTGTTTTCTCTGCCCTGGTGATTCCCTGAGACCCCGCCCTACTCAATTTACATCCCCACCCAAGCTGTGCCATGGCACAAAAGGAACCACCTGCGCTTTTACAGCCTAACCCAACAAACTGCAGATTTCAACTCCTCGCATCCATAAGGGACACACTCAAGCAGCAGAATCAGGTTCGGAGGAAGCCGGAGCTGGACCCGGCTGGGCCGGGGACATGGAACCGCTGTACCAGCAAATGCACAAGCAGGTCCACAAGATCCAGTCTCACATGGGACACCGGGAGACAGCAGACAAGCAGTCTGTGCACTTAGTAGAAAACGAAATCCAAGCAAGCATAACAGATATTCAGCCAGCTAGAACGCCTGGAGATTCTGTCCAGCAAGGAGCCTCCCAACAAAAGACAGAATGTCAAACTTCGTGTTGACCAGTTAAAGTATGATGGCCAGCACCTGCAGACTGCTCTCAGAAACTTAAAGCATTGGCGATACACAAGGGAGCAGCAGGAGAGACAGTGAGAGGAGCTTCTGTCTCGCACCTTCACCCCCAACATGGGATGCGGCGCCCCCTGTGAGGCTGTGTGAGGCTGCGATGGCTTCTGCGAGGCTGCAACACCTCCTGCGAGGCTGCGACGGCACCTGTGAGGCTCTGACGGCCCCTGTGAGGCTGCGTGAAGCTGCGACGGCCCTTGCGAGGCTGTGACAGCCCCTGTGAGGCTGCGTGAGGCTGCGATGGCCCCTGTGAGGCAGTGACACCCCCTGTGAGGCTGTGTGAGTCTGCGACAGCCTCTGCGAGGCTCTGATGCCCCCTGAGAGCCTGGGTGAGGCTGTGTCGGCCCCTTCGAGGCTGCAACGGCCCCTGCAAGGCTGCAACGGCCCCTGTCAGCCTGCGACAGCCCCTGTCAGCCTGCGACGGCCCCTGTCAGGCTGTGTGAGGCTCCGGCAGCCCCTGCGAGGCTGCGATGGCCCCTGTGAGGCTGTGTGAGGCTGCGACGGACCCTGTGAGGCTGCGAAGGACCTGCGAGGCTCCGATATCCCCTGCAAGGCTGCGACGGCCCTTGTGAGGCTGCGTGAGGTTGCGACAGCCCCTGCGAGGCTGTGACGCCCCCTGTGAGGGTACAATGGCCCCTGCGAGGCTGCGACGGCCCCTGTGAGGCTGTGACTACCCTACGAGGCTGCGACAGCCCCTGTCAGGCTGCGACGGCCCTTGTCAGGCTGTGTGAGGCTCCGGCAGCCCCTGCGAGGCTGCGAAGGACCCTGCGAGGCTCCGACGTCTCCTGCAAGGCTGAGACGGCCCTTGTGAGGCTGCGACGGCCCCTGCGAGGCTGTGAAGGCCCCAGTGACACTGCGTGAGGCTGCGACGGCCCCTGCAAAGCTGAGATGGTCCCTGCAAGGCTGCAATGGCCCCTGCAAGAATGCTACAGCCCCTGTGAAGCTGTGTGAGGCTGCATGAGGCTTCAACTGCCCCTGTGAGGCTGCGAAGGACCCTGTGAGGCTCCAACGTCCCCTGCAAGGCTGCGATGGCCCTTGTGAGGCTGCGTGAGGCTGCAACGGCCCCTGCGAGGCTGTGACAGCCCCTGCGAGGCTGCGACGGCCCCTGTGAGGCTGCAATGGCCCCTGCAAGGCTGCGATGGCCCCTGGGAAGCCAGCGGAACTGCGCAAGCCTCCCAGACGGCTTTGTCGACGGCCCGCGAACCAGCTCACAGCCCCACGCACAACTATCACCCGAAGGGCGAGAGGGGCAAGAGCAGCTGTAGTGTTGCTTTCTCTTCACTTTTGGTAGCGAAATCCTCATTTTAAACATAAGAGGACACATTATTTTAAAAAGCCGTTATGTGGCTCCATACCATTTCTGAGTAGAGTGTGAACAAGTCGTGAGAGACCTTTCCAAACACAGGGACACGTTGTGGATGCAAATAGCTACATTTTCTATGTGTATGACCTTTGACCCGGCGACAAAAAGCGTACACCTATGGATGAGGACAGTGGGGGGGTAAGGGAAGAGGGTGGGGTGGGAACTGGGTGGAGGGGGGCAATGGGGGGAAAAAGGGGGAACAACTGTAATAATCTGAACAATAAAGATTTATTTTTTAAAAAAAGAACAGGAGCAAGACAAGGATGTCTGCTTTCATCACTCTTATTCAATATAGTAATGGAAGTGCTAGCCACAGCAATTAGACAAGAAGAAGAAATAAAAGGCATCTAAATTGGAAAGGAGGAAGTGAAACTGTCATTATTCACAGATGACATGATATTGTACATAAAAATTTCCAAAGACTCCACCAGGAAACAACTAGACTTAATAAATGAATTTGACAAGGTAGCAGGATACAAAATCAGCATCAAGAAATCGATGGCATTTTTATACTCCAATAATGAACTCTCAGAAAGAGAAATTAAAAAAGCAATCTCACTTACTATTGCAACAACAACAAAATAAGATACCTAGGAATAAACTTAACCAAGGAAGTAAAAGACCTGTACTTGGAAAACTATAGAACATTTAAAAAAGAAATAGAGAAAGATAGAAACAAATGGAAACATATACCATGTTCATGGTTAGAAGAATTAACATTATTAAAATGTCTATACTACCCAAAGCAATCTATAGATTCAATGCAATCCTTATTAAAATTTCGATGGCATACTTCATAGAGCTAGAACAAATATTCCAAAAATTTATATGGAACCATAAAAGACCCTGAATAGCTACAGCAATCTTGAGAAAGAAGAATGAAATCAGAGGGATCACAATACCAGATTTCAAACTATACTACAAAGCCATTGTAACCAAAACAGCCTGGTACTGGCACAAGAATAGGCATATACGGTAAACCAATGGATCAGAAGAGAGACCCCAGAAATTAACCCACACCATTATGGTCAATTAATATTTGACAAAGGAGGCAAGAACATACAATGGAGTAAAGACAGTCTTTTCAACAAATGGTGTTGGGAAAACTGGACAGACATACAAAAAGATGAAATTAGACCACCAACTTACACCATACACAAGAATAAACTCAAGATGGATAAGAGATTTATTAGGTGTACCAGTTAATAATGGCGGATTTTGTAATCAAGGAAAACACAATGATTTCAAGAGAAACATCAAAAGTGCTTTATTCAAAGTAATGTCCATCACTAGCTACACATTTCCCCCCCTTTCAGGAAATTTGTGGATACCGTCCCAATAGAACTTTTCTCACTTTGAGGCAAACCATTCAGAGACCCAATTTTCCACTTCTTCATACGTTTGGAAGTGCTGCTCAGAAAGTGCGTGTGTCATCAATTGGAACAAGTGGTAATCTGAAGGAGCAAGGTCTGGTGAATACAGCGGGTGGGTTAACACTTCCGAGGCAAAATCTTTTAATGTGTCTTTAACTGATTTTGAAGTATCTGATGGTGCGTTATCATGAAACAAAATTACTTTGCCATGTCTTCTGGCCCATTCTGGTCTTTTCATGATCAAAGCATGATTCAAATTGATTATTTGTTGTCAGTAGTGATCAGTATTAATGGTTTCACCTGGTTTTAGAAGCTCATAATACACCACACCTTCTTGATCCCACCAAATGCAGAGCATTGTCTTCTTTCCAAAGCGATTTGGCCTTGCAGTCCATGTTGATGGTTGACCTGGATCAACCCATGATTTTGTGCATTTGGGATTCTCAAAATAAATCCACTTTTCATCGCCAGTCACAATTCGATGCAAAAAAAACCCAACTTTCTTTCGTGCCATTGAAGCAACATTTTACTGATGACTTTTCGGTTTTCCATTTGTCTTTCCTTCAGTTGATGTGGCACCCATTTTCCTTCCTTTAAAATATTTCCCATTGCTTGTAAATGATCAGAAATTGTTTTCTGAACAACGTTTAATCTTTCTGCAAGTTGTTTTTGAGTTTGACATGCACCTTCATCCAATAATGCTTGTAATTGTTGGTCTTCAAACTTTTTCAGTTGATCTGGACATTGTCTTTCACATCAAAATCATCACTTTTAAAGCGTTTAAACCAGCATTCACAAGTATCTTAAGATGGAGCATGTTCACCATAAGCTTCCCAAAGTATTCAGCAGCACTTTTCTTAAAAATAAATTAATGAATTAAAACTTCCCGCAAATGCTCTTTTTTTGGCATGAAATTCGACATTTTTAAGCATAAAGCATAAAAATATCTATGATGTTAACAGCTTCAGCAAATTTGACATATGAAGTCTTGAAGCTTGCTGTCAATACAACAAAATAGCATATATATCAACATATGTGTAACTCCATCTATTGAAAAAA
>NW_005372150.1:1210997-1233789 GCF_000412655.1 Myotis brandtii
TGCACCAGGCCTCTATCCTATATAATAAAAGATAATATATAAATTGACCCTAACAGCAGAACGACTGGGAATGACTGGTCACTATGACACACACTGACCACCAGGGGGCAGATGCTCAATGCAGGAGCTGCCCCCTGGTAGTCAGTGCACTCCCACAGGGGGAGCTCTGCTCAGCCACAAGCCAGGCTGACGGCATCACAGTGGCGATGGTGGGAGCCTCTCCTGCCTCCTCAGCAGCTCTGTGGATGTTCAACTGCAGCTTCAGCCCGCTGGCAAGTGGACATCCCCCAAGGGATGTATCACTGCCAGCTTAGGCACAATCCCCCGGGAGCAGGCCTAAGCCAGCAGGTGGACATCCCCCGAGGGGTCCCAGACTGCGAGAGGGCACAGGCTGGGCTGAGAGACCACCGAGTGCACAAATTTTTGTGCACCGGGCCTCTAGTAGCAATATGTTTATGGATACATCTCTTAGGGCCATGGTTGGCAAACTGCAGCTCGGGAGCCACATGCGGCTCTTTGGCCCCTTGAGTGTGGCTCTTTCTAAGCCTTAGAAGTACCCCAATTAAGATAATAACAATGTAACTACCTATATAGTTTAAGTTTAAAAAAATTGGCTCTCAAAAGAAATTTCAATCGTTGTACTGTTGATATTTGGCTCTGTTGACTAATGAGTTTGCTGACCACTGTCTTAGGGCAAAGGAAACTAAGGAGAAAATAAATAAATGGGACTACATCAAAACAAAAAGCTTCTGCACAGCAAAAGAAAACACCATCAAAATTAAAAGGGAGCCCACTGTTTGGAAGAACATACTTGCCAATGACACATCTGATAAGGGGTTAATATCCAAAATATATAAAGTACTCATACAACTCAACAGAAGGAAGACAAATAATACATTGTAAAAATGGGCAGAAGACCTAAATAGACATTTCTTCAAAGAGGACATCCAGATGGCCAAAAGACATGTAAAAAAATGCTCAGGCACTAATCATCAGAGAGATGCAAATTAAAGCCATAATGAGATATCACCTCACAACTGTCAGACTGGCTACTAAAAAAAAGTCAACAAACAATACATGCTGGTGAGGACATGGAGAAAGGAAACACTAGTTCACTGCTGGTGAGAATGCAGATTGGTGCAGCCACTATGGAAAACATTATGGAGTTTCCTCAAAAAATTAAAAATGGAACTTCCATTTGACCCAGTGATCCCACTTCTGGGAATATATCCTAAAACTCCCAAAATTCCAATCAGAAAGAATATAAGCACCCTATGTTCATAGCACATTATTTATAATTGCTAAGATTTGGAAACAGCCCAAGTGCCTTAGAGTAGATGAGTAGATAAAAAAGCTATGGGATGAGGAACAAAATGGCAGCAGAATAGACGAACATGTCCCGAGCCTTGTCCCAGAGCAGACAGAACGAACAACTAAATCAAATAACATCCAACCCAAATTGGTGAAGTAGACACAGCTGGTGAGACAATTTGCAGCTGGGAAGGGCAGAGGACACCCAGAGAATGGTAAAATTCAGGGATCTGGGCTGGGGAGAGCTGCAGAACCTCTGAGACTAGAGGGTCGGGGGAAACTGCATGGCACTGAGGCGTGTCCCTTGGGTCAGGTACAGTGTCTGACTGTGGAAAGGAAGTCCGCAGGACTGCTGGTGGCAGGGGATTCTAGATCTGTGTCCACAGTCACAACAGACTGAGTCCAGAGGGGCATTCAGGATGGCTGCCCAGAATTCAAGGAGCCAGAAAGAAAGGGGCTTGCGGAGGTGCAACTCTTTCCCCTCTTTGTGGTCTTTGCTTTTCTTCACTGAACCTAGTTCATAGGACCTTTCAGATATGGACACTTACCCATGGCTGGGGTGCAGGAGGAAGTGCAGACTTGTGGAGTCTGGGGAGAGGCTGGGGTGAGGAGAGGGCCCAGGAGAGGTGGCTGCAAGTCTGGCACCGAGTCATACCTGACGCGCAGAACCTGGGTAGCCTTTTTCTCCTGAAGAGATAGGCCCTCCCTGCAGTCTCCAGGCAACCAATACAGCAGTGATGGTGAACCTTTTGAGCTCGGTGTGTCAGCATTTTGAAAAACCCTAACTTAACTCTGGTGCCGTGTCACATATAGAAATTTTTTGATATTTGCAACCATAGTAAAACAAAGACTTATATTTTTGATATTTATGTTATATATTTAAATGCCATTTAACAAAGAAAAATCAACCAAAAAAAAGGAGTTTGCGTGTCACCTCTGACACACGTGTCATAGGTTCACCATCACTGGCTTATAGGGTAGAGGGCCTGCAGAGTTAGACCTCTAGGATGGTCACACTGCCTGTGACAGCCATGGGACTCATACCTTCTGCCTTCTCTTCCCAGTGCAGGGAAAGCTGTAAGCTCTAGTGAGCATTAGGGCTCATCACTCTGAAGCCCTACCAGTGGGGATAAGATGGCCGGTAACTCCAACCTTAGCCCTGGATTGAGAATGTGTGGACACAATATGTGTAAGGAAGAGACAGATGGTCCTGACCTTCGCTGCTGGAGGCCCATTTAGTCCTGATAAGAAGCCGTTTTCCATGATATCTCTTTGGGGACTCTTTAGACTTTCTAGACCTCTTTCTACTTCCTCTATACTGAAATGAGGTCCTCCCCATATTCATCCAATTCTTAACCTTACTTTCTGTATATAAGATTCTGCCCCCACCCTCTTTACGGGGAATTTGGTGTTTGTACAGTTTGGTTTACCTGTTTGTTCTCTGGTGTTTTCTCCCCATGTATATATTTATATTTTTTCCTTTTAATTTCTTTTTCTTCTGTTTTTTTTTTTTCCTCTCATACTATTTTTTCTCTTTTCAATATCATTTGTTCTCTTTCTCTCCCCTAATTCTCTTTTCTCTGGTGGTCACTTATATTGGGGTTATCGGTGTTGTGAGTACATTCGTGTTTTGTTCTCTATATGTCATGTCTTGTGGAGGTGAATTTTATCTTTTTTGGCCAATGTGCTAGAGAGTGAGCCCCATAACCAGACACCCGGAGGGGAGACTCCATCCACGAAAGGGTCAATAACACTCCAGACCCAACTACAGAGGTAGGAAGAAAGTGGCAGTGAGGGAAAGAGTGTGAGTGAATGAGGGAGCAAAAGAGGAGTGTATGGTCATGTGGTATGTGTGTGGGGGGGCACAGTTAGATCCCGCAGGACCTTTGGGGGCAAGCGGACCGGGCAGCCTCTGCTACCACTGCAAACACTCCCAGAGCAGCCAGCTCTTCCTCAGAGGCCTCCCATTTTTGAAGGGGACAGCTGCTGTGACTGGGAGCCCAACCTAACCTCCACCCAGGGTGCCCTCGGATAACACCCGGAACTCTACAGCCACCCCCACCAGGGACCTGCTGCCTCGGCTGTAGTCCCACGGTCACTGAGACTCCAGCCACCCCAGGCGCAGGCTCCTGTGAGTTCTGGAGAGCATTCCCCTCTGACTGGCCCAATGCTTTAGCCCAGGGCACTGCAACCACATGAGAAGCAGACATGTGAGCAGCCCACTCCTGTCTGAGAAGAAGCAGCCCCAAGAGCAGCCCTCCCCAGGTCAAGGAGCAGCAGCCTCATGCAGCCTGCCCCCATCCAAAGAGCAACAGCTGTGTGAGTCGCCTGCCCCCAGTTCAAGGAGCAGCAGCCATGCAAGCAGCCTGCCCTCATCAAAGGAGCAGCAGCTGTGCATGCAGCCCACTCCTGTCTGAGAAGCAGCAGCTGTGCAAGAAGCCCACCCCAGTCCAAGGAGCAGCCCACCCCTGCCTGAGGAACAGCAGCCGCACGAGCAGCCCACCCCTGTCCAAGGAGCAGCAGCCACACGTGGCCCACACCTGTCCTAGGAGCAGCAGCCACATGAGCAGCCCATCCCTGTCTGAGGAGCAGCAGCCACATGAGAAGCTCACCCCCCCATCCCAGGAGCAGCAGCTGCATGCAGCCTGCCCCCATCCAAAGAGCAGCAGCCTCGTGAGCAGCCCACCCCTGTCCAAGGAGCAGCAGCTGTGTGAGCAGCCTCCCCCCACCAACCAGAGGAGCCACCACTGCTATGAACAGCACCCACCAGAGGAGCTGCTGCCAACTGAGGAGCAGCAGCTGCAACCGCCTGAGGAGCAGCTGCTGCCCGAGGAGCCATTGCCACCCAAGGAGCAGCCCCTGCACGACTTGACACACCTAGGTCCTTCAGTCAGAACAAAAATGGGTAGACAAAGAAACCCCCAAAGAAAAGAAAAGGAGAAATCACCAGAAAAGCAGCTAAGTGAAACAGAGGCATGCAATATGTTAGAAAAAGAACTCAGAATAAGGGTTATGCACTTCATAAACCAGATGGATGAAAAAATCAACAACTTATGTAAGAATCAAGAAGAAATAAAGAGTGACATAGCTGCATTAAAAAACACCATGGAAAGTTTCAACAGTAGACTAGGAGAAGCAGAGGACCTAATTAGTGAATTAGAAGACTGGGAAGCAAAACACACCCAAACTGAACTACAATTGGAGAAAAAAATTAAAAGACAGGAGGAGAGCCTAAGGGAGCTTTGGGATAACATGAAACGAAGCAACATACAAATAATAGGGGTGCCAGAACTACAGGAAGAGGAACAAGGGTTAGAAAACCTATTATTTGAAGTAATATCAGAAAATTTCTCCGATGTGGGGAAGAAAAAAGACACACAAGCACAGAGAGTCCAAAACAAGATGAACCTGAAAAGACCCACACCAAGACACATCATAATTATGATGGCAAATATTCAAGACAAAGAGAGAATCTTAAAGGCTGCAAAGGAGAGACAGAGAGTTGCATACAAGAGATCTCCCTTTAGATTATCAAATTATTTCTCAACAGAAACACATCAGGCCAGGAAAGAATGCAAGGAAATTTACAAAGTGATGCAAAGCAAGGGACTGAATCCATGAACACTCTATCCAGCAAGGCTATCATTCAAAATTGAAGGGGAAATAACGAGCTTCACAGACAAAAATAAAGGCTAAGGGAGTTTATCACTACCAAACCAGCAATGCAATAAATGCTTAAAGGGACTGGTGTAAAAAAAAGAAATAAAAATGGAAGAAGGAACAAGGCACAAAAAATAAAAATGATTATAAACAAGTACCTATCAATAATAACTTTAAACATAAATGGACTAAATGCTCCAATCAAAAGACATCAAGTGGCTGAATGGATAAAAGACATGACCCATAGATATGCTTTCTACCAGAGACCCACCTCAGAACAAGGGACTCACACAGACTGAAAGTGAAGGGATGGAAAAATATCATTCAGGCAAATGGAAATGAAAAAAAAGCTGGGGTAGCAATACTTATATCAGACAAAATAGACCTCAAAGTGAAGGCCATAACAAGAGATAAGGAAGGCCACTTCACAATACAAAAGGGATCAATACAACAAAAGGATATAACCCTGATAAACATATATGCACCCAATGCAGGAGCACCCAAATACATAAAACACCTCCTGAAAGATAACAAGAGAGAGGTCAACAACAATACAATCACAGTAGGGGACTTAAATATCCCACTGACATCACTGGATAAATCCTCTAGACAAATAATCAGCAAAAAAACAGCAATCCTAAATGACTCAATAGACCAGATGGATTTAATTGACATCTTCAGAATATTTCACCCCAGAGACATGGAATATACGTTCTATTCAAGTGCACATGGGACATTTTCAAAGAGAGACCACATATTGGGTCATAAGCAAAGTCTTTCCAAATTCAAGAAGATTGAAATCATATCAAGCATCTTCTCAGACCACAATGGCATAATAATATTAGAAATAAACTACAATAAAAACAATCCAAAAAATTCAAATACTTGTAAGCTGAATAGCATGCTATTAAACAATGACTGGGTTACCAAAGAGATCAAAGAAGAAATTAAAAACATCCTGTAAATGAATGACAATGAAAACACACCAATCCAAAATCTATGGGACACAATGAAAGCAGTCCTGAGAGGGAAGTTTATAGCTCTACAGACATACCTCAAAAAAAAACAAGGAAAAAAATGGTAGTAAATCATCTAACTCTACAACTTAAAGAATTAGAAGGAGAACAATAAGAAAAGCCCAGAATGAGCAAAAGGAAGGAGATAATAAAGATCAGAGCAGAAATAAATGACATAGAGACAAAAAACCACGCAAAACAATACAACAGATCAATGAAACCAAGAGCTGTTTCTTTGAAAGGCTAAACAAGATTGATGAACCTCTAGCCAGGCTCACCAAGAAGCAAAGAGAGAGGAACCAAATAAACAAAATCAGAAATGAAAGAGGAGAAATAACGATAGACCCCACAAAAATACAAAGGATTGTTAACAAGTACTATGAACAACTCTATTCCAACAACCTAGACAACCTAGAGAAATGGACATATTCCTAGAAAAATACAACCCTCCAAAACTTAATCAGGAAGAATCTAAGATCTCAATAGGCCAATAACTATGGAAGAATTGAAGCAGTCATCAAAAAGCTTCTAGCAAACAAAAGCCCGGGGCCAGACAGCTTCACAGGGAAGTGTTACCAAAATTCAAGGAAGAACTAAAACCTATCCTCCTCAGACTATTCCAAAAAATTCAAGAGGAAAGAACACTTCCAAGTTCATTCTATGAAGCCAGCATCACCCTACACCAAAACCAGATAAAGACAACAAAATGAAAGAGAATTACAGGCCAATATCCCTCATGAACATAGATGCCAAAATCCTCAACAAAATCCTAGCAAATCGGATCCAGCAGTACATCAGAAAGATCATACACCATGACCAAGTAGGATTTATCCCAGGGATGCAAGGATGGTACAATATACGCAAATCAATAAACGTGATACATCACATAAACAAATTGAAGGAAAAAAACCACATAGTCATATCAATTGATGCAGAAAAAGCATTTGACAAAATCCAACACCCATTTTTGATAAAAACTCTCAGCAAGGTGGGAATAGAAGGATCATACCTCAACATAATAAAAGCCATATATGACAAACCCACAGCCAACATCATACTCAATGGACAAAAACTAACACCATTTCCCCTAAAAACAGGAACAAGACAGGGATGCCCACTCTCACCACTCCTCTTCAACATAGTCCTGGAAGTATTAGCCATTGCAATTAGACAAGAAGAAGAAATAAAAGGCATCCAAATTGGAAAAGAGGAAGTAAAACTGTCCTTATTTGCAGACGACATGATATTATACATACAAAACCCTAGAGACTCCATCAAAAAACTACTAGACTTAATACATGAATTTGGCAAAGTAGCAGGATACAAAATTAATGCCAAGAAATCTGAGGCATTTCTATACACCAATAGTGAACTTTCAGAAAGAGAGATTATAAAAACAATCCCATTTACCATCGCACCAAAAAAATTAAGCTACCTAGGAATAAACTTAACTAAAGAGGTAAAAGACCTCTACTCAGAAAACTACAGGACGTTGAAAAAAGAGATAGAGGAAGACATAAAGAGATGGAAGAACATACCATGTTCTTGGATTGGTAGAATCAACATCATTAAAATGTCCATACTGCCCAAAGCAATCTATAAATTCAACGCACTTCCCATTAAAATACCAACGGCATATTTCACAGACCTAGAACGAACTCTCCAAAAATTCATCTGGAATAAAAAAAGACCCCGAATAGCTGCAGCAATCCTGAGAAAGAACAAAGTAGGTGGGATCTCAATGCCAGATATCAAGCTGTATTACAAAGCCACTGTTCTCAAAACTGCCTGGTACTGGCACAAGAACAGACATATAGATCAATGGAATAGAATAGAGAGCCCAGAAATCAGCCCCAACCAATACGCTCAATTAATATTTGACAAAGGAGGCAAGAACATACAATGGAGTCAAGACAGTCTCTTCAATAAATGGTGCTGGGAAAATTGGACAGATACATGCAAGAAAATGAAACTAGACCACCAACTTACACCATACACAAAAATAAACTCAAAATGGATAAAGGACTTAAATGTACGACAGGAAACCATAAAAATTCTAGAAGAATCCAAAGGCAACAAAATCTCAGACATATGCCAAAGCAATTTCTTCACTGATACAGCTCCTAGGGCAGTTGAAACTAAAGAGAAAATGAACAAATGGGACTACATCAAAATAAAAAGCTTCTGCACAGCAAAAGAAACCATCAACAAAACAACAAGAAAACCCACTGCGTGGGAAAACATATTTGCCAACGTCATATCTGATAAGGGCCTAATCTCCAAAATTTATAGGGAACTCATACAACTTAACAAAAAGAAGATAAACAATCCAATCAAAAAATGGGCAAAGGATCTAAATAGACACCTTTCAAAAGAGGACATTCAGAAAGCCAAGAGACATATGAAAACATGCTCAAAGTCACTAATCATCCGAGAGATGCAAATCAAAACAACAATGAGGTACCATCTCACACCTGTCAGAATGGCTATCATCAACAAATCAACAAACGACAAGTGCTGGAGAGGATGTGGAGAAAAAGGAACGACAATGCGGTACTATCTCACATCTGTCAGAATGGCTATCATCAACAAATCAACAAACGACAAGTGCTGGGGAGGATGCGGAGAAAAAGGAACCCTTGTGCACGGCTGGTGGGAATGCAGACTGGTGCAGCCACTGTGGAGAACAGTATGGAGTTTCCTCAAAAAACTAAAAATGGAACTCCCATTTGACCCAGTGATCCCACTTCTAGGAATATATCCCAAGAAACTAGAAACACCAATCAGAAAGGATATATGCACTCC
The DNA here is from genome assembly GCF_000412655.1 of Myotis brandtii. Lineage (NCBI taxonomy): Eukaryota > Metazoa > Chordata > Mammalia > Chiroptera > Vespertilionidae > Myotis > Myotis brandtii. The sequence goes on from NW_005372150.1 coordinate 1,219,790, forward strand.
TATTTTCATAGCAGCACAATTTGCCATAGTTAAGATTTGGAAACTGCCTACGTGCCCATCAGCAGATGAGTGGATTAAAAACCTGTAGTACATCTACAGGATGGAATACTATGCTGCAGTAAAAAAGAAGGAATTCTTACCATTTGCAACAGCATGGATGGAATTTGAGAGCATTATGCAAGTGAAATAAGCCAGTCAGACAAAGATAAATATCACATGATCTCACTCATTTATGGAAAATAATGAACATCATAAACTGATGAACAAAAACAGATCCAGAAACAGAGAAGCATCAATCAGACCGTCAAACCTCAGAGGGAAGGTAAGGAGGGTGGGAGTAAGGGGGAGAGATCAACCAAAGAACTTGTATGCATGTATATGAGCCTAACCAATGGACACAGACACCAGAAGGGTGAGGGCATCAGTGGGGGGTTGGGGGGCAATGGGGAGATAAGAACACATATGTAATACCTTAATCAATAAAAAAATAAATTTAAAAAAGCTGTGGGACATTTACACTATGGAATACTATGCAGCTATTAAAAAGGGGGATCTCTTACCTTTTGGGACATCATGGATGAACCTGGAAAATATTATTCTAAGTGAAATAAGCCAATTTGAGAAAGACAAATATAACATGAACTTACTTACTTGTGGAATCTAATGAGCAGAATAAAATGACCAACAAAATAAGACCCGAAGCATGGAGGCATGGAACAGACTGACGTACCTCATTGTGGGGTTGGGGGGATGAGAAGAAATAAACCAAAGAACTTATATACTTAAAGGCATAGCCCATGGACACTGGCAATAGGGTAGTAAAGACAGGGGGAATTGGTTAGGGCTGGGAGGATGAGGGTAAAGGGGGGAAAGGAGAGATATCTGTAATATTATCAACAATAAAAAGTTTATTTTAAAAAATGGTAATGAATCCACTATGTTTACATAAATAACACATTTTTAATGAAAAATAGCTTTTTGTTTTAAAACCAATAAAATAAAACTTAGTGAGAAGAGGGTCATTGTTTTACATTTTCTCAGATCTCTTTAGTGCCTCACATCAGCCACTGTGTTCAGTCACTTTGGCAGTGAAGTCACGTCTAGTCACTTGGCCTGAGCACTCTGCCAGGCACCTTCAGGAGAAGGAGTGTGACAATAGCTTTGACCTCCTGACCTCCTGACCTCCTGACCCCGTGAGAGGGTCTGGGGACTGTGCTTTCAGAAACCCTGTCTGAGGCCTACGGTAGGCAAAAGCCCCCCACAGTCCCTGGCACCTACCCCAAACCCGATGACAGTGGGGACCGAGCCCAGGCTTGCAGTTCCGAGGCAGTGCCAAGTGCTATCTAGTGGATGTGGGGTTCACAGTTGCTGTCTGCCCTGACCGCACTGGGGAGCCCCACATGAAACGCTTGCGTGCACTTGCTGTGAGTGTGAGGACACTGGGGCTGAGGGCAGAAGGCCTTGCTTATCCTATCTCTCCACAGTGTGAGGGCAGAGCTGTGATTGGAACCCAGAATCTTGGCCAGAGAGCAATACTGTACCTGTAAGGCCTCAGCAGTTTTCTCTCTTCATACTCAACTATCTCCACTCTGGGTGTGGCCTCCCTCCTGAGGGAGATGGCACTGTGTCCTCCTCCAAACTATACACAGTGACTCCCACCACACACACACACACACACACACACACACACACAAACTGGGGGCCTGCAAGTGCCAGGGACCACAGGTGAATAGTGAAGGTCAAGCCATGGCTTCCCAGGTGAGACAAGTTGCCCAGTCAGTGGCCAGCCCCTGGGTGGGTGGCATCGAGTTAGTGTGACCCTGGACCCCTTGCAGTGGCCTGTGTATATCTCTTATGAGGTCTGTCTCAGTTCTGGCCATGATAGCTGTGTGTGTCTGTACCTCCTTTGTGATGCCTCCCCTTGGCCTTGTGTGCAGGTCCCCCTGGATCTCTCACTCCATGTCTATGAGCGACCGTGGGTGTGTGAGCGTGCACGAGCACAGGGTGTGACACTTTCTTTGGGTCAGAGGCAGCTTGCCATCCGGGGCTAAGTTGGGGGTGGCTGCTGAGCTCTCCCGTTGTCTCCAGCACATTCTTCTGGGGCCAGGAGTGTTGTTGTGGCAACCAGTAGCCACCTTGTCAATGGAGCAGATGTGTCTGTGACCACATCAAGGGGATTGATCTGTCTCCACACCCTCCAGCCCCTGGTCTCTTGTTCTCCGGCTCTCTGATTCTGATGCCCTCTCCCCAGTAGGGGCCGGGTGAGTCTGGAAATGGGCTCCAGCTCTTTCTTCATTCTTATTCAACAAATGTTTATTAACCCTGTGTGCTGCACACTAAGGATCCAGTGGCAACAAAGACAGCCGATATCCTGCACCCATGAAATGCAACAAACACAGTAATATCCAAACCTCACACTTCCATGGCCCATACAGTGTATCAGGCACTTTATTACATGGGTCAGCTCATTTAATCACTGTGATGATTCTATTGCTGCCCCATTTTACAAATGGTGAAACAGGTGAAACACAGCCACAGAAAGGCTAAGTTAGTTACCCTAAACTACACAGCCAGTAAATAACAGAGCCAGGTTTGAACACCAGGCATCTGATTTCAGGGTTGATGTTGTTGTTTTTTTTAATCCCACTTGAAGATATGTTTTTATTAATTTGAGAAAGGGAGAGAAACATTGATCGATTGCCTCCCATACACGCCCTGACCAGGAATCGAACCTGCAACCTTTTGGTGTGTGAGATGATGCTCCAACCAACTGAGCCACCTGGCCAAGGCAAGTGTTGATGCTCTTAACTACTGTACTGTAAACCTCTAATAAGTGAGAAATATCATTTCAGATAGTGGTAAATGCCAAAAAAACAAAAGTGGTGGATAAAAGGTGCTGGAAGCCCAGATGATTAGGGTGCATATTGAAGTGCTGGCATTTCAGTCAATCCTTTTTAACCAGGAAAATTCAGCTATGCAGAAAAAAATCAGAGAGAGCATCATGTGCAAAGGCCTAGAGGCAGGGTGAAACCTAGTATATTGGAAGAACAGAATGAAGGCCACTGTAGAGTCTAGTAAGAGAGGACATCTGTGCTGTAACAGAAGAACTTACAAATCTCAGTGGCTTCCCACAACAGATTTCTTACCCATGGGTGTTTCTAATCGTCAGGTGGACCCTGAGGGGCCTAGGAACCAATTTTGTGTGGCTCTACTGCCCACACCTTACAGCCCCAGTGGAAGGGAAAGAGCCTAGGAGGTGTAGATGGACTTGGAAGTGGAGCACATCATCCCTACTCCATATTGCAGAGCCCAGTCGTGTGGTGACTCCCAACTGCAAGGGAAACAGGGAATTTGGTCTGGCAATATGACCTACATAGAGGACCTAGGTATGGCGAGAATTTGGCCGGACTCAGACACACAGATGGCTTGTGGGTGTGCAGACAGAGTGGTTACCTTTGGGTATATTTTGAAGTACACTCAAGAGGTTTTGCTGATGGACTGGGGTAGAAAAAGACAAGACACAAGATTGACTCTAGAACAAGTGATGGACAGGTGGAGAAGCTGAGGTTTGGGGGGCCCATTAAACAGAGCAGCTGTGTCCCTGCCACATTATCAGTGCTATGTCCTGCTCAGGACAGCAAATGTGAATGTCTTCACAATGGTCTTGCGTGTGGTTAAGTCCCTTCTCTGTCCCACACCCATTGCTATGTGACTATGCAATTCCTCCCATTGAAAAAGAGTCTCCTTCCTAACACCTTGAATCTGGGCTGGTCCTGTGGCTTGCTTTGGTTAATAGAATGTAGCAGACCTAACCTTGTGCCAGTGCTGAGCCTGGGCCTCAAGAAGTTTGGCAGCTTCTGCTCCTACTTTCAGAATCCTTTTACTCTGATGTGAACCAGCTTGTGCTAGCCTACTGGAGGATGAAATTATGGCCCATTCATCTTAGTTAAAGTCATTCTAGACCAGCTTGTAGCCACTTGACTCCAAAACATATGACAGAGTTTTGCCAAGATCAGCAGGGCCACTTACCTGACCCACAATTAACCATGGGTGCATGAGGGAACCCATCTGAGATCAGAAGAACTGCTCAACTTATCCATAGACTTAGTTGCAATGATACAATTGTTTGAAGTCATTGAGTCTTGGGGTGGTTTGTTACTCAGCAATAGTTAACTGATACATTGGTCATAGAGCCTGGTCAGTGATTTGTGTGGGTGAATCCCTTCATCTCCCTGCCTTCAGCTGGAAGATGGCTCTAGAACACTGTGAGGGAGAGTGTAATTCCGATTCCAGTAGCTCAGGACAAGAAGAACAGCAAGGCTGCACCTGCACATGGGTGGCTCCAGACCTCATCCTTCCTGCAACAGCAAAGAAGGGCTCCTCAGAGGAACAAGAGTCTGCCAGGTGGAGGAAAGGAAGGTGGGTGTTCTTGGCAGAGGACACAGCAAAGGTACAAGACATACAGGGTGGTGTGAAGTTAAGAGAGAATTCATGAAATTGCTAGAACCTTGCCTGGCACAAAGCAATAACTTCACAAATGGCACTATTACTGCTGTGCAGAAGAGGCAGAGGCAAGGCTTCCAGGTCGTGAAGGACTAATGAACCTGCTCTTTATCTGCAGAATAATGAGGAGCCACATCTGGTTGTAGTCAGGAAGTGGATTGGGCTAGCCAGAGCTTGAAAGGCTGGTTTGAGGGGGCATGAGTGGAGGCAGGGAGGCCTGGAAGGAGGTGGTGGCATTCTTCTAGGTGAGAGACAATGATGGCCAGTCGGTGAGGAAGGTGGGTGGGCTGTGCAATGCCCTGGGAAGAAATGCCAGGTCTTGGTGGCCTGTTGGATGCATTCAGTAAGGTGGGGAAAAGTGGGCAATGACGATCTGTGTCAGACTTGGATGCCCTGTGTGACCCACTGCCTTTTCTTTCTTTCTTAAGCTTCTGTTAGAGGTGACAGAAGGTTCAGGACCATAGGCTGATGTGAGACAACCAGACTGCAGCCTGTTTCCCATTTCGTGGGGCTGGGGTCTTGAAGAAGGCACTTGCTTCCCTGAGGTTGGTCCTCATTTGTAAGTGGGAATGGAGCCCTCTTAGGGTCTCAGGAAACACATCACAAACTTGTCTTGAAGATTGCAAGGGACAGCTCTACCTTGGGTAGAGAAACAGGTCAACCCAGGACTCTCCTGACCTGGGTCTTGCTAAGGGGTTTCCTTGATTGAAGGGGTGTGGGTAGGAGAATGGGAGTTTGGAGGATTCCACTGGCTGGCTGCCAGGGCACCCCCTACAGAGTGGTTGAGAGCACAGATCCATCGCCCAGTGGAGCCTTGAATTAGTTCTAAACTTAAGTCCAGAAGGACATGAGTGCATTTGCACACACACCTGAGAACACATACAGGGTGGTGCAAAAGTAGGTTTTCAGTTGTTCATATGAAAAATAATACAATGATTAATAAATAATAATCAAGAATAAACTCTGTGCTTTGTGTACTTAGAACTATAAATCTACTTTTGCCCCACCCTGTGGTAGTCTGAACAAGTAGGAATTTCATCCCTCCCACCCCACCCCTCCACATCATTTTGTTGCCTCAGGGATGCACTCTGTTGACCTTTCCGGGAGGCACAAGTCCTGTTTTTGTCTTCCCTCTGCTGGGCTTTCTAGGTAGCCTTGCATAAAGTCCTGTTCCTCTCTGCGCCTCAGTTTCTCCATCTCTAAAACAAGAGATTTGGTCCAAGTCAGAGGCTGCACACTGGAGGCACAAAGGCAAGTTCAGCTTGCAGTCCTGTTTTCCTCCATATTAAAAAAGTAGGAGATCTGCCCCAACAAGTGGTTCAGTTGGTTGAAACATCATTCTGTACACCAAAAGGTTGTGGGTTCAATTCCTGGTCAGGGCACATACATAGGTTGCAGGTTCAATCCTTGGTTGGGGCACATACAGCAGACAACTGATTGATGTTTCCATCCTGCATCAAAGTTTCTCTGTCTCTCTCTCCCTCCCCGCCCCACTCTAAAAATCAATAAAAACAAATCCTCGGGTGAGGATTAAAGAAAAATCAGGGGGTCTGACTGTGAGGATGCCCACATCTTCATGCAGCTCCAATGGGCTTGCATTGAGCAGCTCACTTCCCACAGTTGTTATCCACCTGGACCCTGAGCTTTCCAAACTATAGTCCTGGACTTTCTGCTGTGTGTTTTTTGTTTCAGTCTCTTAAGATTTTTGTCTTTTTAATGGCAGTTTTATTGAAAAGCCACTTTAGGAGTAAAACAAAGGGGGGATATCTCTGCCTAACACAGAGCAAAATATGTATTCTTATAAGCTATGTTTTAAGAATATTATCATTATGGAGAGAATAGTAATAATAGCAACAATAATAATTAATAATAATAATACTTAGCATCCATCCATTGCTTTGAAACTCAAAGTGCCATACAATCATTATTGGAAGGACCCTCACAACAGCCCTGTGAGGTAGGTATTTTTATTCCACTTTTGCGATGGAGAAACTGAGGCTCAGAGCACAGCTTAGCTGGGCACCTTCGGGGGGAGGGCAGGTCCCCACATTTGAAACTAACAGTGTACTAAGGAGCCCAGTGATAGGCTGGCAGCTGACCTGGCCATTCTTCTCACAAGCCCAGCTGCCCCCTGCCAGGCCCACTCCTCATCTGAATAGTTAAACAAGACATGGGGTGGCTTCTGAAACCATGTTTATGTGATTACATTAAATGAGCCTCTGGGAGGTGATCAGAATCTCCTTCACTCTCAGGTGCTATGAGGCCAGTCGGGAGCAGAGGGGCTGAAGGCTTAAGAAGCCTCTTTGCTCATGGTGGACACTGCAGGCTTCCGAGGCAGAGATAAACCATGACATGGAGACTTCAAGAAACTTCTGCATTTTCTCCTCCCTCACCCATTGACACCTCCCCCACGCACTTGCCTACTTGCCCACTCACCCATTCATTCACCCATCCACCCATGCACTCATTCCTTCATACCTACCCATCCTGATACCCAAGTAAAGAAGAAAATAAATGTTCAAGGGAAGAAATCAACCAACCGTCCAGCCATTTTATTTGTCTATGCTGTGATCCAGGCCCAGTGCTGACACTGGAGTGTCCAATACAGCCTAGACATTGAGAGGCTCCCAGTTTATGGGGCCATGGGGCTGTGATCTCAGAGGTACCTGTGGGCATAGAGTTCAGAAGTGCCATCTCTTGGTGGCTCAACACAATTGCCAAAGGTCCCTATAGTTTGACTCAACACCATCAGCCCTGCCCTGCAAGCAGAGATACACAGGCACACACCCACGTGCATACACCACCCTGAATCTTTCAGGAACACAGATGGAGAGAAACAGATAGTTGGGTACACACAGGAGTACACAAGAGACACCTGAAAGCACAAAGTCACATGACTATCCCAAGACTCCCTAAAGCTGCAGCGCGAGTGTGTGTGTGCGCGTGCACACACACACACACACACACACACACACACACACATACACACACACACGGATGCAGAACACCCACGGTCTCCTTAAGGAAAGCTTTCCAAGTACAGAGGCACTGGAAGAAGGGGGACCCAGGGCAGAGAGGCCCGTCCATCCCTCTCTCTGACAGTCTACCCTGGGGCTGTGACATCCAGGAAACCCAGCTGCTCATGGGACCTCTCACCCCAGCTTTTTTGCCTTTTAACTGAGGTCTATGCCTCACCCCTATCCCCCAGGGCACTCAGCAATTCAGGAGCATTCTGGTGAGGAGTAGGTTCCCTGAGCTGGCTTCTGCCAAGTGGCCGTGACCAAGTCCCTGTGTTGGTCCCAATGCACACACCTGCCCACCAAATGGCTAATCACGAGGTCACTGCTCAGTGACCTTGCTCTTAAAGCCTGAACTTAATAGGCTGAGACTGGAGGTCTAATTCCTTTCCCAGGTAATACCAATGACACGATAGCCCAGGCATCCATGGCTACTTTTGCCCATTTGATCAACAGAACTTGAAAACCCAGTTGTGTGAGGGTCCTCATGGGATCTGACTCCACACCCAGGCCTTTCCCCTCCTTACCACAGAGCAAGTCCTGGAATTAAGAAGCCCAGGTGACGGAATGATACAGCCAGATGCAAAATAAATAAAATGTTCATATAAAAATAGTCTCTTACAAAACATTCTCTCCTATCCAGTGGCTCACTTTCCAAAAGATGAAAACTGCTGGGTGCTTTTATTACTATCTTTCTTCTTTCTATTTATTCCAAACTGGATTTTTCTAATGGTGAAGTATGAGTTGGGGAGGACTAAAGGATGGGAAATGTATTGTGAAAAACATCTCCAAACTTGGATCAGCTTAAATATATATATATGACATCTGCTCTGTACTTAACCATCTAGTGCAGGGGATACTTGGAGAATCAACTAGTAGAAATATCTGCATAAAGAATAATTATGTACAGTTCTAGTTTGTTCCTTGTCCCAGTGACAAAATCTTCCTGCAAAGAAAGCAATCCGTCCACTTTGCAGAAAACGGATCCCAATGAGGTGGAAGGATTCTTTTTAATTAAATAAATTAATATTATTTTTAAAATCAAAATTGTTAAATATTGCTATGATGAGGCCCAAGGATCCAGGGTTCCTGCTGTGCAAGGCTCTGCTGCAGCGAGGAGGCCCAGGCAGTGTCTGGGGTAGGGCGGAGCAGGCTGGGAATGGACTAGAATGCTTAGGGGCTCTGGAGAGCCCTTTCCCCAAAGTGTCTGCAGGAAACTGCGCAGGTTCCTCCACAGCAGGAAAGACAAGCTCAGCATTCCTGCAGTTCCCTATGGAGATCTGGGAAGTGACCTGCAGGGTAAGTGCAGCTGGACACTGGTCCTCCCCACAGTGGACCTGACTTGAGGGCGCATGCAGTGCGGTCTTGGGCTCACTTGCACGTGTACACCTCGGTGTGCTCGCTGCAGGTGTTGCACTTGACATAGCAGCACCAGTGGAATTTGCAGTTACACTGCCACACCCGTGCGTACTGGTGAGTGTTGTAGCCACGGCCGCAGCACATGAGGTCACAGCCACTGGCCTGGCGGGCTGTCTTGTTGCAGATGCGGCCCTGCGTGCCCACGCTGCCCGTCACTGGGTCCTCCTCACAGTAGTTGGGTGACTTCTCGATATACACCAGGTCCGTGTCCATGGGCTTGCGGTATGACAGTGGCTTCTTAATCTTCAGGAAGGTGGGCCGCTTGTTGCGGCTGGCGCGCACAGGCTCCACGTGTACAGCCTCGTTGTACTTGTCCTTGAGCACGTAGCCCAGTTCTCTGAACTGTGGCAGCGTGGTCCAGCAGGTCTTGGTGGTGCAGGAACCTGACACGCCGTGGCACTTACACTCCAGCTTCATGTTCTCCTCCAGGATCTGCAGGAGTGGGCGGGGAAGAGCACAACGCAGGTCATTGCATGCAGGACCCAGCCCAGCCTGGCCCACCCCTGCCCCAACTAGCTGGGTTTGGTTTTTGTTTTTTCTTTTGGTTCAGGAAACTCAGGCCTGGATTCAAATTCCTCTCATCTACAGCCCTTGTGCTGTGTCTTCCACCTGGAACTAACTTGCCTTCCTTGCTTCCCAACTCCTGTGCAGTCTGTAGATGCGCTTAGATCAGTTCAGGCCAGTCCAGAACACACATACGTTCTCTTTGGCCTGCCCAGGTTTAAAATGGTTTGTGAACCAACATTTAAAAACCAGGAGTATTTAAAAGGCAGACTCCCATGTGCATTTGTTTTGTTTTGTTTTTGGCAAACAGAAAGTGCATCTGGCAACTCTGGGGTGATAGTCAAATTATTTAATAAGTGGTGCTGACTTCCTGGCACAGAATCTGGCAAGAAATGCCAGCTGTAGTCCTGCTGTGTCCTGGCTCACCACAACCTCTGCCAGCCTTGTCATATCACAATAATACTTGGAGCTATACCAGCAGCTGTCTTCCTCATGAGTTGGTATCCTTCAATTTGCCATAGTCCTCACTGCTCCTTATTACCTACCTGACCTTAAGTTGTGGTTTTTCAGAGATCAACTGCTTTGATCACCTATGACACCTGCCAGACACCATGGACATATAAGTCTGGAAACCCATTGCTCTGATTGAAGCTTCCTTGGCATCTATCCCTGGCTCCCAGGCTGGATGCTGTCGCCCTTCTTCTGAGTTCCCAAGGCCCCTTGGGCTTCCACCATCATAGCATGAGAGGAAGTACTGTATGGGGTGGGAGTTGGGGAGGAGCACAGATTCTGGACCCTGGGCTTAAGTCCCAGATCTAACATGAACCTGCTGTGTGTCCTTGGGCAACTTACTTTAAATCTCTGTGCTGCAGTTTCCCCATATGTAGATGGGAATAATAATAAATAGTAATTAATTATAATCATGCAATGAAATACTAGATAATAGTGAAAAAGAATGAACTACCAATACAATAAGAAAAAATCTTCTAGATGTAATGTTGTGTGAAAAAAGTTGGACACTAAAAAGAACATAATATAGGATTCCATTGTTGTGAAGTTCAAAGACAGGCAAAATTAATGGCTGGTTTTCATTTAATCTTTATTTAACTACATAGGCAGTAGGCTAGAGATGGCCCATGGGCCATATTTTGCTGACCCCAGCTTTGGAATATCCTAGCAGTAAGAGGAGACATCATTTACCAAAGCCCCCCTAGCACAGGGTATTTAGGTTGTTTTCAGTTGTTGTTGTTTTTTTTCCTTCCTTCCCTCCCTTCTTTCCTTCTTTTTAACTCTATGTAATGTGGAAACAACTATATTTGGAACTGAAGCTTCTCTTCCTTCCTCATCATCTTTGGCCTGATGTCATCCTAATAGACAAGTATTAAGCTGCTACTGTATAGCAGGCACTGGGATGGGGATGTATTAGTGAGCATAGTTTCTGGATCATAGTGTGTAAGCATATTCCTAGTTCTTCATCCAGATTGTCAAAATACTTTTTCTTGTTACACAGTGAAAGAATAAGTGAATAAGTAAATGAACATTTGTTAATCACTTATACACATGCTTCTATATATAGCATCTTATTTCACTTCATCAGTTTAGTATGATTCCATCTACAGGGAAAAATAGGCTCAGCTGACTCCTAGAGCAGGCATACTGGTGTTTGAGGCATTCAGAGGCAGGGTCTTATTGCTGAGGGGTGTGAATGCTTTCCCTGCTGCTTACTTGCTATTTGCCCTTGGGGTTGTCACACCCCATCTCTGAGGCTCAGTTGCCTTCACTGAAACATGGAGCAAATGCAATTTTATCTTTTCTAACAAAAATCAGAATGCTATAACAAAATCAGACATTCAAAAAGTAATTGCTAGTTTTGCCTCTGGGCCTGGGCCTATGCGGGTGCTGGGGACACAGAGATTTGTTACCTAGAATGGACCTGTATTCAGGGTCCACCCAGCACTAATTGTTCTGCTTCCAGGAGGAGGTGACCAATACTTGGTCAATATACTCAACAGGAAGGGAAGATTACCCGTGTTTTGACTAGACTACCTATAATCAAACAAGTCAGCAATGTTGTAAGCATCCAGAATGTTCAGGGACAGAGATCCTGGCTGGTTGAGTCTCTGGTATCAGGACACCTAGTGTGACAGAGCACATACTATGTGCCAGCACCCTCACACGACCTTCACACACTTGGAGCTGCTAGATGAGTAGCCACCTAAATAACACAGATGTCCCTCTGTATCATCAGTGAGAAGAGAGTTCCCACAGGCCAGCCCACCTTGGCCTGAAAAGTGGGAAAGAGCGAGGCTCAGAGGTGTGATGCATGTGGACCCAGGAACAGGCAGGTGTTCCTGAGACATGACGGCCTGGGTGACTGAGATTTTAGTGCGGTCAGAGACTTGAACAGAGAGATGCTGGAAGATGTTCAGAATGAATTCTGACACTACTGAGTGTGGGTGAGGCTGTGGAATCCCTAGTACTCACACAAACTGAGTGCAAACACAGCAGCCTGAGAAAGCTGAAGAGTGCAAGCAGCAGAGCCTGGGGAAACCTGCTCATGTGGACAGAAAAGAGGCTCCAGGATGCTCATAGCAGCAGTGTTTATGATAATTCCAAACAGAGCACCATCTGGATGTCCATCCGTCATAGTAGGAAGGATGAACTGAGGCATGTATACTCAACAGGACACAATAGGGCAGTGATGGCGAACCTTTTGAGCTCGGCGTGTCAGCATTTTGAAAAACCCTAACTTAGCTCTGTTGCCGTGTCACATATAGAATTTTTTTGATATTTGCAACCATAGTAAAACAAAGACTTATATTTTTGATATTTATTTTATATATTTAAATGCCATTTAACAAAGAAAAACCAACCAAAAAAATGAGTTTGCATGTCACCTCTGACACGCGTGTCATAGGTTCGCCATCACTGCAATAGGGCAATGGCAGTGAACAACTACAGCCAGCCACACAAACAGAGGTCAACCTCAGAAACACAGTAGGGAAGGAAAGAAGTACTTGAAAGATTTCCACAGAATAGTTTTATCTTTATCAGTTCAAAAGTTGGCAAAACTGCCCAGCTGTTGTGGCTTAGTGGTTGAGCATCGACCTATGAACCAGGAGGTCACGGTTCGATTCCTCGTCTGGGCACATGCCTGGGTTGCTGGCTTGGTCCCCGGTGGGGGACATGCAGGAGGCAACAGATAGATGATTCTCTCTCATCATTGATGTTTCTATCTCTTTCTTCCTCTCTGAAATCAATAAAAATATATTTTTTTTAAAAAGAAAAAAAAAAACTTAAAAGTTGGCAAAACTGGATTGTATTCTTCAGGGCACACAGAGAGGGGACGCATGGAAAGTAAAGAGATGAGGGACACAAATACCAAAAGTGCTTGTCTCTGGAGTTGGAGGCAAGGGGCTGTAGTTGATGAGGTCACCCAGGCATCATCTGGGGTTCTGGTAATGTTCTGTTCCTATATATGGGTGCTTTATCATTATTCTTTTAAATAAACGGTCTCTGTGCTTTTTTTTTTTCATGTAAGCTATATCTTGCAACTTATAAAAAATGTAATGGGTACAATAGCCAATAAGCATGTGGAAAGATGCTCAGCATCACTAATCATCAGGAAAATGCAAAACAAACCAAAATATCTATCAACTAATGAGTACAGTGTGGTCTTTCCATAAATGGAATGTTATTCAGCCACAAAAAGAATGAAGTACTGACACCTGCTATTATATAGATGGACCTTGAAAACACTAAACTAAGTGATAGAAGCCAGTCATAAAGGTTGCATGATTGCATTTGTATGGCACGTCCAGAATAGGCAGGTCTATAAAGACAGATGGCGGATTACTGGTCTGGGAGCAGTTTGGGGAAATGTGGAGTGACTGCTAAAGGGTATAGGTTTCTTTCTGAGGTAATGAAAATATTCTGAAATTGACTGTGGTGATGGTTGCACAGACCTGAGAATATCTTTTTAACTGCATACCTAAAATGAGTACATTGCATATTATGTGAATTATAATGCAATAAAGTTGTTGTTGTTTTTTTAAAAAAAGTTGCAAAAGAAAGCCAGCAGGGAGCAACTGGCTCAGCCACGAAGACTGCACCATCTTGAGTGGCTGATATCAGAAGCGTATACATCCAGAGACCCTGCAACCATGGTATCCAGGGATCATCTCAGACAAGCCTTGCTCCTCCTCACGTAAAACAGAGAGATAACTACATAACCAAACACCTGGAGAAGAGTGATCATGGGGAGACTAAGAAACAGTCCACATACGAAAGAAAAACAGGCATCACCAGAAAAGGAAGTAAACGAAATGGAGGCAATGGAGGCAAGCAACCTGTCAGAGAAAGAATTCAGAGAAATGGTCATAAGGTGGATGAAAAGAATGGAAGACAAATTCAACAATATGTGTAAGAACCAAGAGGAAATGAAGAAGAACCAAGAAGAAATGAAAAATGACATCACTGCTATAAAGAACTCAATAGAAAGCATCAACAGTAGACTAGAAGAAGCAGAGGACCACATCAGTGAGCTAGAAGACAAGG